>NC_138291.1:159100000-159320000 GCF_965601325.2 Salmo salar | reverse complement strand
CCCTGTGTGTTGCCTGGCTCTGCCGCGAATCCCTGTCCATCTTTGCCAAGCAGAGTAACAACTTTCGGATTTTACTGGCTCTAGCCTGCAGACCTTCTGGCCGGAACTGAATGAGATATTTCAAGAAACTTCGAACATCGGATCGGTACATTTTTAACGTGGATGGTGCCAAACAACGGTCTTCACATTGACCGTACCACTCAGACGCACGTCTGTAGTTATCCAGAGAACACAGTCCTTCATCGGACTTGCCCTCTGACATATAGCGGAGGAATTTCCGTACTCGGGATAGACTGGTGCGACAATTGTCAATTCGTTTAACTGAAGGGTTTCTACCCGTAGCAAAGTGCTCATATTCAGTCAAAATTACATTTCTCCAACCTTCAATTCCGGAATCCACACCGCCGCCTTCATCGCTCTCGCTCTCCGTGGAAGTCGCCTCCGCGCAGCCTCGCTCCCTCGGTTCCGAGCGTGGTTCACCACCGATCTGGCTGGTTGACTGCACCGGCCCAGTCGCCACCGCCTGCTCACTCTCGTCCAACAGCTGCTGATCCACGGACAACTCACTTCCCACACACTGGAAATACACAGGGTTCTCCCAGGGCTCCAGCCGCGGTGCAACATCGTTGTTAGGCTGCGTACACTTCCATGATCCGGGCCGCTGTCTCTCGGCTGAAAGCCGGCAAGATTGCATAGCACACTTCCATTTAATAGTACCAAGCTTAAGTGCATGGACAGACTTGAAATGCCGGTCTATCCGCGCGATATTCAGCTTGGAACAAAGCCCACAGTCACGTCTTAGTCTGCCGCTCATAGCTTCTCTCTCTCTCCTGCCTTCCCGAGTGGGAGTGTGTGTGTGTCTCTCTTGGTGTGCTCCACCACATTAAAACCTAACCCTAACCCTTATTCTAAATCTAACCCTAACTATAACCTTAGCAAGCAGTTGCTTAACAACAGATAGTTTGTTGACGTATGACCATCTGTAGAGCATCTACAGATGGAAAATATGGACTATCCAAATAAAGTGTGACCCACTGTGCTAGCTTTCTTTCTCTTTTTGGTCTCTCCATCAGACTGTCAGATTCTTTAGTCCTAGTCCTGTCATACTACAGAAAGAGACCAATGTAAAGGATATGATTTATCTTCTGAGACGATGTAAGAAATTGATTCAACAAAGATAGTAGTATACAGACATCACTGTGTCTGTTTCAAACATCTCGCAACCATTTTCACATAAGCTTTATGGTTTGTTTAATGAATATTTTATGATGCAGTGTTTTACATCAAGTCATACTGTTTTTGGTATCTCCTTATTTGACCAATGACAGGAGAGGAAATACCCCTTATGACCCATGGTGCATGATAATGACAGCTTGGTACCGAGGTCGTGTAAAAGGCCTTGTGTTTTCACTGCTGATAATTGTAGTGTTTTGGTGATGAAAGTCATGAGCTGGAACTCCGTTGGTCAGATGTATTTTGTTTTCACACTCTTTACTTCAAACATCTGGATTTCTCTGGCTGCCTGCTGTTGGGTTAACCCTTTGACCATGTCCTTGAGGTCAATGAGAACAGTATTCTTTCATTACAGGTGTTTATGTGAAACATGAAGTCACCAGAGAAATGTATCTGCCTGCTATTGTAGATACGGGACAAACATTTGTATTTGTTTTTCTGCATTGAAAATAATATTGTTGAAAATGTGTTGAATACATCTTGAATAAAGTTACTATGTTATTACTTTGGTAATCAGACTGTAAATATCCTGTGCATTAACCGAGAATTGTCCATGACACATTTCTAAACTATTATCTAGTGTTGTTGTTACTGCGTAATTTCATGTAACAACAATCAGCATTTGAAATCCGTTGTAAATACTTACAGTGGCAAGAAAAAGTATATGACCCCTTTGGAATTACCTGGATTTCTGCATATATTTTACATAAAATTTGATCTGATCTTCATCTAAGTCACAACAATAGACAAGCACAGTGTGCTTAAACTAATAACACACAAATTATTGTATTTGTATTGTCTTTATTGAATACATCATTTAAACATTCACAGTGTAGGTTGGAAAAAGTATTTGAACCCCTAGGCTAATGACTTCTCCAAAAGCTAATTGTCAACTAACCTGGAGTGGAATCAATGAGACGAGATTGGAGATTTTGGTCAGAGCTGCCCTGCCCCATAAAAAACAACATTTGAGTTTGCTATTCACAAGAAGCATTGCCTGATGTGAACCATGCCTCGAACAAAAGAGTTCTCAGAAGACCTAAGATTAAGAATTGTTGACTTGCATAAAGCTGGAAAGGGTTACAGAAGAATCTCTAAAAGTCAGTCCACGGTAAGACAAATTGTCTGTTTATGGAGAAATTTCAGCGCTGTTGCTACTCTCCATAGGATTGGCCGTCCTGCAAACATGACTGCAGGAGCACAGCGCAGAATCCTCAATGAGGTTAAGAAGAATCCTAGAGTGTCAGTTAAAGACCTACAGAAATTGAAGTTCGCAAAAGAGCACCTTGATGTTCCACAGTGCTACTGGCAAAATACTATGTGGACAGATGAAACTAAAGTTGTGTTGTTTGGAAGGAACACACAACACTATGTGTGGAGAAAAAAGGCACAGCCCACCTGTCACGACTTCCGCCGAAGTCGGCTCCTCTCCTTGTTCGGACGGCATTCAGCGGTCGACGTCACCGGCTTTCTAGCCATCGCTGCTCCATTTTTCATGTATCCATTTGTTTTGTCTTGTTCCCTGCACAACTGGTTTTCATTCCCCAATCAATTCATATGTATGTATTCCTCTGTTCCCCATCATGTCTTTGTGTAGGATTGTTTGTGTTACGTGTATTTTGATATTGTGGATATTGTTACATGCATTACTTTTTGTCTATGTTCCGTGTTTTGGGCACATTTTATGTTATTTTTGTGCTGTCATTTTGACCGGAATAAAAAGTGCGCCTGTTCTCTGCACTCCTGCACCTGACTTCACCTCCGATACACACTCCTAACAACACCAAAATCAAAACTTAATCCCAACTGTAAACTATGGTGGAGGGAGCATCATGGTTTGGGGCTTCTGTGCTGCCTCAGGGCCTGGACAGCTTGCTATCATCGACGGAAAAATGAATTCCCAAGTTTATCAGGACATTTGTCAAGAGAATGTAACGCTATCTGTCCACCAATTGAAGCTCAACAGAAGTTAGGTGATGCAACAGGACAACAACCCAAAAGACAGAGAGGGAGAGAGAGGGAGGTCATGTGTAGATGAGCTCCCACATTTTTCAGCATGTTTTTAATAATAGATAGATGTAGAGTTAGACAAACTTAGATTTTTGGGGAGGGATATATACAGGATGCTACCCTAAACAACATAACCTTCACTCCAAATCGAAACTCCAAACCTACTACCTGATTTTTGGATGGAATTACTTGGAATGCTTCCTACTCTCAAGGATTATTATTCCCAAACTATATATTTAATGCTCTGGCAAACAAACAGAGACCTGAAAACACAATCCAACCTGGAGCTGAGTGAGTAATGCTTAGACTGAAGCAATTTTTGTACTTTAAAAAAAACTTTTTCTACTTTCAAAAGCCAATTACAATGATATATTTGACTTAATAAGGACTGAACGCTCAGGCTACCAACCTTTGCTAGGACAAAGAGTTACAACTTCAATTTGCACACCTTGTGAAGCGAGAGGTGTCGAAGCCTTTGAGCCCAACACATGGCAGGCTACCCCACCCAGATCCAGAGGCCTTCAAGCCCCCTCCTGCTGTTCAAAGACCGTCCACTGGCATTTTCTAGATGAAATCTGCCTCCATAAATAAAAGATTCACCCAAGTGGGTGCCACCTACTCCCATTGCCTGCTGCACTGCTGCTTGGATTCCACCTGGTGATCTGTTCATCATCTGCCCTGGCCTGTCTCCCCCTGTCTGGTACAGGTACCCCCCTCTCTCTCTGGATCAATTGAAAGTGTGGGTTCACAGCTCCAATGCAGATGTGTTGGTCATTACTGAGACGTGGTTAGGAAGAGTGTTTTGAATATTGATGTTAACCTATCTGGTTATAACCTTTTTCGGCAAGACAAATCTCCCAAAGGTGGGGGAGTGGCAATCTTTACCAAGGATCACCTTCAGTACTCGGTTGTCTCCACCAAGTCTGTTCCCAAACAATTTGATTTGTTGGTTTTAAGTATTAAACTTTCAAATATCTCTTTGTTGACTGTTGCTGGGTGCTATTGTCCTCCAACAGCACCGGCCTGTACCCTACCTGCCCTAAGATCTGTCCTGGCCCCTTACACCATGTAATGCGATGCGTACTGGCGGCAGAGAAGTCAGGCGCAGGAGAGCGAAAACTGATTTACAACGGTTGTGTTTAATAAACATAAACTACCGTCAACAGAACAATACAATAAATGGGTCACACAAAACCCGGTAAATACCAGCATACCGTGCACAAGCACTACAACAAACAATTACGGACAAGGACATGGGGGGAACAGAGGGTTAAATACACAACATGTAATTGATGGAATTGGAACCAGGTGTGATGGAAGACAAGACAAAACGAATGGAAAATGAAAAGTGGATTGGCGATGGCTAGAAGGTCGGTGACGTCAACTGCCGAACACCGCCCGAACAAGGAGAAGGACCAACTTCGGCGGAAATCGTGACACACCCAAGTCTAAATTTGTCCTGCTAGGTGACCTAAAGTGGGACATGCTTAAACCACCTGACCAAGTCCCAAAGCAATGGGACTCCCTAAAGCTTTCTCAGATTAATACCAATCCCACAAGGTATGACTCCAAACATCCAGAAAAGGCTGCTTTTCTTGATGTTATCCTCACAAATAATCCTGATAGGTATCAGTCTGGTGTTTTCTGTAATAACCTTAGTGATCACTGTTTTACAGCCTGAGTTCATAATGGCTGCTCAGTGAAACGACCTGTCCTGATTTGTCATAGACGCTTGCTAAAAATCATTAATGAGCAAGCCTGAGTCCGAGGTGCTAGAGGAGCTCCTGAAACTTAACCCAAAAAAAACATCTGGGTCAGATGGTTTAAACCCTTTCTTCTTTAAGATTGCTGCTCCTATCATCGCCAAGCCTATCTCCGACCTTTTTAACCTGTCTCTCCTTTCTAGGGAGGTTCCCATTGATTGGAAGGCAGCCATGTTTAGTCCTTTATTTAAAGGGGGAGATCAAGCTGATCCTAGCTGTTATAGGCCTATTTATATTTTGCCCTGTTTATCAAAAGTGTTGGAAAAACTTGTCAATAATCAACTGACTGTCTTTCTTGATGTCTATAGTATTCTCTCTGGTATGCAATCTGGTTTCCGCTCAGGTTATGGATGTGTCACTGCAACCTTAAAGGTCCTCAATGATGTCGCCATTGCCCTTGATTCTAAGCAATGTTGTGCTGCTATTTTTATTGACTTGGCCAAAGCTTTTGATACGGTAGACCATTCCATTCTTGTGGGCCGGCTAAGGAGTATTAGTGTCTCTGAGGGGTCTTTGGCCTGGTTTGCTAACTACCTCTCTCAAAGAGTGCAGTGTATCAAGTCAGAAAATCTGCTGTCTCAGCCACTGCCTGTCACCAAGGGAGTACCCCAAGGCTCAATCCTAGGCCCCACACTCTTCTTAATTTACATCAACAACATAGCTCATGCAGTAGGAAGCTCTCTCATCCATTTATATGCAGATGATACAGTCTTATACTCAGCTGGCCCCTCCCCAGATTTTGTGTTAAATGCTCTACAACAAATCTTTCTTAGTGTCCAACAAGCTTTCTATACCCTTAACCTTGTTCTGAACAGCTCCAAACAAAGATCATATGGTTTGGTAAGAAAATGCCCCTCTCCCCACAGGTGTGATCACTACCTCTGAGGGTTTAGAGTTTGAGGCAGTCACCTCATACAAGTACTTGGGAGTATGGCTAGACGGTACACTGTCCTTCTCTCAGCACATATCAAAGCTGAAGACTAAAGTTAAATCTAGACTTGGTTTCCTCTATCGTAATTGCTCCTCTTTCACCCCAGCTGCCAAACTAACCCTGATTCAGGTGACCATCCTACCCATGCTAGATTACGGAGACATCATTTATAGATCAACAGGTAAGGGTGCTCTCGAGCGGCTAGATGTTCTTTACCATTCGGTCATCAGATTTGCCACCAATGCTCCTTATAGGACACATCACTGCACTCTATACTCCTCTGTAAACTGGTCATCTCTGTATACCCGTCGCAAGACCCACTGGTTGATGCTTATTAATAAAACCCTCTTAGGCCTCACTCCCCCCTATCTGAGATATCTACTGCAGCCCTCCTCCTCCACATACAACACCCATTCTGCCAGTCACATTCTTTTAAAGGTCCCCAAAGCACACACATCCCTGAGTCACTCGTCTTTTCAGTTCGCTGCAGCTAGCGACTGGAACGAGCTGCAACAAACACTCAAAGTGGACAGTTTTATCTCAATCTCTTCATTCAAAGACTCAATCATGGACACTCTTACTGACAGTTGTGGCTGCTTTGTGTGATGTATTGGTGTCTCTACCTTCTTTCCCTTTGTGCTGTTGTCTGTGCCCAATAATGTTTGTACCATGTTTTGTGCTCCTACCATGTTGTTTTGCTACCATGTTGTTGTCATGGTGTGTTGCTACCATGCTGTGTTGTCATGAGTTGCTGCCTTGCTATGTTGTTGCCTTAGTGTCATAATCGTCGTACTGAGTGGACCAAAACGCAGCGGGTATATCCTGTTAGGGCTAGGGGGCAGCATTTGCACGTCTGGATAAAAAAAATGTACCCGATTTAATCTGGTTACTAATCCTACCCAGTAACTAGAATATGCATATACTTATTATATATGGATAGAAAACACTCTAAAGTTTCTAAAACTGTTTGAATGGTGTCTGTGAGTATAACAGAACTCATTTGGCAGGCAAAACCCTGAGACATTTTCTGACAGGAAGTGGATACCTGATGTGTTGTATTACCTTTAAACCTATCCCATTGAAAAACACAGGGGCTGAGGAATATTTTGGCACTTCCTATTGCTTCCACTAGATGTCACCAGCCTTTACAAAGTGTTTTGAGTCTTCTGGAGGGAGATCTGACCGAACAAGAGCCATGGAACGATGATGTCCCATTAGACACCTGGCGCGCGAGTTCATGTTGGGTACCCTCGTTCCAATACGTTATAAAAGAGTATGCATTCGTCCACCTTGAATATTATTCATGTTCTGGTTAAAAAAGGCCCTAATGATTTATGCTATACAACGTTTGACATGTTTGAACGAACGTAAATATATTTTTTCCCCTCGTTCATGACGAGAAGTCCGGCTGGCTTAGATCATGTGCTAACAAGACGGAGATTTTTGGACATAAATGATGAGCTTTTTTGAACAAAACTACATTCGTTATGGACCTGTGATACCTGGAAGTGACATCTGATGAAGAGAATCAAAGGTAATGGATTATTTACATAGTATTTTCGATTTTAGATCTTCCCAACATGACGTCTAGTCTGTATCGCAACGCGTATGCTCATCTTCTTTTATTGAAGAAAACAAAAACACTTATACTGAACAAACGATGAAAAACAGTCCTGTAAGGTTCACTGACAATACACGGAGACAACTACCCACAAAACCCATGGAAAAACACCCCTACTAAATAGGACCTTCAATTAGAGGCAACGAGGAACAGCTGCCTCCAATTGAAGGTCAACCCAAGAAACTTAAACATAGAAATAGACACACTAGAACAAACATAGAAATATACTAACATAAACCAAAAACCCCGAAACACATAAAACAAACACCCCCTGCCACGCCCTGACCAAACTACAATAACAAATAACCCCCTTTACTGGTCAGGACATGACACTTAGGTCTCTCTTTATGTAGGGTTGTGTTGTCTCTCTTCTCGTGATGTGTGTTTTGTCCTATATTTATATGTTATTTTATTTATTTATTTTTAATCCCAGCCCGTCCCCACAGGTCTTTTGCCTTTTGGTAGGCCGTCATTGTAAATAAGAACTGACTTGCCTAGTTTAATACAGGTTAAATCAAATAAATAAATAAAGACAGAAGTAAATCAACAACAGAATGGATTGAACAGAAGAAAATACGTCTTCTGGAGTGGCCCAGTCAGTCCTTACCTCAACCCGATTGAGATGCTGTGGCATGACCTCAAGAGACCGGTTCACACCAGACATCCTAAGAATATTGTGGACCTGAAATTGTTTTGTAAAGAGGAATGGTCCAAAATTCCTCCTGACCGTTGTGCAGGTCTGATCCACAACTACAGAAAACGTTTGGTTGAGGTTATTGCTGCCAAAGGAGGGTCAACCAGTTATTAAATTCAAGGATACACATACTTTTTCCACTCCGCACTGTGAATTTTTACATGGTGTGTTCACTAAAGACATGAAAAATTATAATTGTTTGTGTGTTATTAGTTTAAGCAGACTGTGTTTGTCTATTGTTGTGGCTTAGATGAAGATCAGATAACATTTTATGACCAATTTATGCAGTAATCCAGGTAATTCTAAAGGGTTCACAAACTTTTTCTTCCCACTGTATCTGTGCAATTGTATGTAAACCATAACCAAATACCTGAAGGTGTACATCCCTCTCCTAACTCCCTTGTCCTCTCTAATACCATGATCTACCCGCTAATCCAGCTCAAGCCTCCTTTTGACTGTGACAGAGAGTTGTTAGGCCCCGCATCTTGAATGGACATCCATGTTTGACTTCAGCAGGATGTACTGTATCTGTAAGGTTTACTTATGACTCAGACACAAGAACACCTGTGTTGTTTTAAAGAGACTATTGCTTTTTTTTTTATTACAGTCTTAACATCCGTTTGGCAGATTTAGCTTGTGAATGTGTCTGGGCACTAGCCTGTTTCAACCTTTTGTCCTACAGTAAGCCCTTGTATCACACCTTTACTTTATATACATCATGTGTTTCTAAATCCCTCTCACCTCACCACCACCTCACCACCAAATAAACATCCCATGTCTACAGGGACTGTCCCCCCCTCTAGGGCGCTCCAACAGACTGTCTCCTCATTTTGCTCAGGCAGCCAAGGGAGATATAATTTATGTGACTTCACAAGCCATTCATTAGTGTTTGTTTATGATATGTAAATATTTATAACGGCCCAATGTCAAATGATCACCTCTTCTGGAATGCTAGCTACAATAAGTCCAGACAAATCCCGAATAGACACAAAGGAAAAGAACATCATGAGCCCCATGTCCCTGTGTTTTTCTGCAGTTGGTATTGAGCAAAACTAAGATTAAATGTGTCCGCGTCCTCTGTGGTCTTGGGTTAAGCTTCCGTTTCCATTGTTGTGATTGTGTTTAGATACACAATCCAATGACTCCACTTCCAGAGAAGAGGGTCGTTGGGAGCAGAGAGAAGCAATGTGTCTGATTTAACTCTGTTTGTGCTTACATAGTGACAGTGTGTTTATGGAAGCTCCATTAAATGACTAAGGATGAAGTCATCCCCAAAGACTTGAAATACTTTTATTTTTGAGAGAGAAGTCTGAGTTAATGGTAGCACTTAAAAAGGCTAATGTTATAGTGTGTGTTTACAGTACATGAATGCTTTATGTATATGTTTTAGGGTTAAGATAAAAACAGTGAGCACGAGTATGTGTGTAAATGTTTACATTTGTCACCAGACTGCACGAACTAGGGTAACTGTTTGTGATGAGCAGGAAGTGACATGTTGTAAGTCTTGATTGCTACAACATTACTCCTATGACCTATTCCTTATGTGGATGGTAGGAGTTGGATAGGTGTTAAAGATGATTGATGACCCCTTTCTATTGTGGTGCCCTCTACAGTGTGAAGGAAGTTGTGCAAAACATAGTGGTGCATTTGGGATCATTTGAATTGTA
Source organism: Salmo salar (assembly GCF_965601325.2). NCBI lineage: Eukaryota > Metazoa > Chordata > Actinopteri > Salmoniformes > Salmonidae > Salmo > Salmo salar. The sequence goes on along the minus strand of NC_138291.1, from coordinate 159,310,081 downwards.
CATAAATCACAAGAACCGATGCATGTCTACTTGATAAGATGTTCTTTGTAATGCCTCAATTTGAAATTAAACTCCATAGGTACAGTATGAGTTCACTGAGAACTGACTTATTTCAATGAGTATATATATATATATATACTGAGCCATTTACACCTGGGTGGCATTAACACATTTTCCATAACCATGTATGGGTGAGAGGTATGGAAAGATATATATATATAAAGATATATATATATATATATATATATATATATATATATATATATATATATATATATATATATATATATATATATATCTTTCCATACCTCTCACCCATACATGGTTATGGAAAATGTGTTAATGCCACCCAGGTGTAAATGGCTCAGTTTTATTAGATTTGGAACCAGACAGGGGTTTGAAGCTTGACTGGATGTAAGCTTCGGTCTGTGTCTATGGAAATAACGTCAACCTGTCTTCATATAGTCCCTTGTATCTCAGTTGGTAGAGCATGACACTTGCAGTGCCACCGTCTTGGGTTCAATTCCTGGGACCACCTGTATGTAAAATGTATGCACGCCTGACTAAGTCGTTTTGGATAAAAGCGTGTGCTAAATGGCATAAACTGTATAATATCTAAATAGAGAATCCAAGTTTATGACAATGGATATTAGAGACCTATGAAGATGTGTTTTTTTTCTGTGTGTGCATCAGTCAGTTATCATTAGCAGGTTGAGGGGCCAAGTATTTGTTCAGGCTATGTCATAATCAATTACAACAGCATTTACGACCTACAAGGTGTTCTTGATTAAAGAACTGAATCGCAATCTTTTGGGGTAATACGATCATCAGATGAACCTGAGGGAAACTGAGGGGGAAATAAATAAGTTAGAAAATATATTTTCGACAAGAAACAGAAAGGATATCTCCAGGGATGTGTTCCACTCCCAGCTATGTTATATTAATGATGGAGAGGAAGTGTACAATATAAAAAAAAGTGTTGAATTTGGCTCCTCTTGGAAATCAATGGGGCATTTGCGCTTGGCTTGGCTTCCACACAGAGCACAGTTAGTCTGTTTAGGTGATATGCGCTCAGTTGAGCTGTAATTGCGTAATTGAGACCAGTGAAGCGATTACAAACAGGTGGCAGAGACCAGAACCAAGGGTAGCATTTGTTTGGAACCCTCTGTCAACAACCATGTCAATTTGAGACAGCTGTTTTTAACCATATAAAAAAAGTTAATCATTGTACATTCAGCATTACTGTACAATATCAGAAAATAGCCATAATTATAATTACAGTATAGACCTATAAGAGTGGATAATGATGAGAGGTGTCCACTCAATGCAAGAGTAAAAGTATTTCATCCTCCTTTTTCCTTCTGCCTCACTTCTGAGGGATTCATAAACATATGGTATAAATGAACAAAGGTGACCCCCCTAAGGCTAAGTCTACAGTTAAAATACTATACTGTCCTTATGGCATGTGATCTCATCAGCATTTACATGCCTGCTAACTGTGTCCATCGAATGTGGACTTTTACAGTATATGGGGTTTGCGGGGTTGTATTTTACAGCTCAAATCACCGACACAAAACACCACTCATGTTCCCATAAAATCTGCTTATTCCCCATTTCCCGATGCTTCGACACAATGGCAAAAAATGTGTCTGTTTCCTGCCTTTTTCAGCATCTGTTAAACAAATGAAAGTGTATCGCTGTCAGAGACAAAACACATCGGTCAGGACTAGAGATGATGAGGGGAGAAAATCCCCCATAATTTTGTCCTCTGATAGATTTGGGTTGTTTTATAAGTGGCAGCTACTCACCATATGCTTTTGTCATTATTTGCGACGTGCATAAATGGAATGAGTCATATACAGTTGTCTTGAATGAAAATGCAACTCAATATTCCCAAATACTGACCTGAAATGTTGTCAGGTATCAGCCATCCTGCAGCATTTCTGCATTATTTCAACTTTGAAGTTCATTAACTCTTATCTAGTAAGCTACATGCAACTTTGATGAAGGTCCCTTTTACTTTTACTGTGTAACAGAGCTTGTGTATGGAGAAGATGAGCTGTGTGTGTATTATCAGTGGGAGAATCAGCCTTGTCTGCCGCCTGATGTGTGTGTGTGAATACATGTGCATGCATGTGGGTGTGTCTCCCCCTCTCTCGGTCTCTCTGTCCCTCTGTCTGTCTTTGTGTCTAAGGATGTGTCTGTGTAGGGAGATAAGGAGAGTGAGGGATGGCGGGCAGGCTGGCTATCTCACTCCAAGTCTATTTTGTCTGGGGAACCTGGGTTAAGATGGGCAGCAGATGACTGAAGGGACTTAGTTATCACAGGGCTATAGTCGAGACCTGTGGTCAGTAGCGAATGGGCACCAGTTGCTATGGCGCCATTGAATGCCCTGCTTTGGGGCAGTTGGTGGGTCATGTGTAGGGACTCTCTACGGGAGTCTCAACCTATTGAATGGAAGTCCATCATGCATTCATAGATGTGTTGCTTTGTGTCTTTGATATTCATCAGACACGTGAGAGCTGATTCTTTTAGTCCCTTATGTGTTTGATACCAGGTTGAATTTGGATTAACTTGGCTCATTCAGGAGTTCCACTCTACTGCTTTACTGTGACTGTTCTCCCTATTTTTTTCCATCCTCTGTCTTGCTCACTCTAATTTTCTCTCTCACATACAGTCACTCTCTCCCTCTCTTTCACTCTTTGTCATGAGTTGCCAGCAGTCGTGTAAAGTACTTAAGTAAAAATACTTTAAAGTACTACTTAAGTAGTTTTTTGGGTATCTGTACTTATCTATTTATATTTTTGACTACTTTTACTTTTACTCCACTACATTCCTAAATAAAATAATGTAATTTTTACTCCATACATTTTCCCTGATGCCCAAGGGTACTCCTTATATTATGAATGCTTAGCAGGACACGAAACTGGTCCAATTCACACACCTATCAAGAGAAAATCCCTGGTCATCCCTTCCGCATCTCATCTGGCAGACTCACTAAACACAAATTCTTTGTTTGTAAATTATGTCTGAGTGTTGGAGTGTACTTTTGATACTAAACTATATTTTAGCAATTACATTTACTTTTGATACTTAAGTATATTTAAAACCAAATACTTTTATACTTTTACTTAAGTAGTATTTTACTGGGTGACTTTCACTTTTACTTGAGTCATTGTCTATTAACATAACTTAACTTTTACACAAGTATGAATATTGGGTACTTTTTCCACCACCGGTTGCCAGTAAGAACAACAACATACCACTTCAATGCAGCAGCCCAGCTAACTCCAACAGTAAGAAAGAGGGCGGGAGGGACAGAGAAATGAGAGGAGGGAGGGAAAGTGACAGCTATTTAAGGGCTGTAGTTGTGGAATGGGGGTCTGACCAGAATGCTTCTCTCTCAGTTTAAAAGGCCTTTTATCCTCCTCTCTCTTTCTTTCCCACTCTCTCTCTAGCTCGGATCGTCTGTAGGGTCTAGGTGAGGAGAGCAGGCGCCTGACCTATCAGTGGCAGAGGGGCTTTTCGGAACAGAAGTGCCATCAGGTTGGAACACAAGGAGACAGGTTCCGGAACAGTCTTCAAAGTGGACATCCTTTCATTCCCCTTTATTGAATGTGCTGGGTTCCAACGAGGCAATTTGTGTGAGCTGGTGCTGAAGGCTCTGGTGGCGTAGCTCTAAACGGTCTGGTCTGCTAAAGGTAAGAATGAGAGATTCATTTCTTTTTTACCTGGATGAAACTGATCTTGGATCTTTGAATGAGTTGTTGCTGTTATTTAGATAATTGATTACTGTGTCCATATTTAGAAATTGTAAATGTTGCGATTTTTTCAGTCTTCTTGACAGTCAATTGAGATTATTGATGACGTGATCAAACACTTACATTTATTGTGTTTAGTTGTTCCTGATCATTTTGGAGATTAGATTTTATTTTTTTGTAAACTTTTTTGGTTATTAAGGTCAAACCCTTCAAAGCATACTCAATTCAATTGTCTAATTCAATTTGACATCCAGGTAATTGAATAAAGTGTTTATGAAATATGAATAAGAGAATGTGGAATAATGAGTTTATCATACCAAATGAATTAATGAGTTCTTTGAAGCCAATGTACATTTGAAATAAATGGGCAAGAAGCAGGATGAACTCAATAAGAAAACAAAACTGTCATAATACTTATCCAACAACTGTTGCTTCATTGTTCTCCCTCTGCCAGGCTTCGTTCTTTATTTAGCGACAGATGGCTCTCATTGCTCAGCTTTGCTGAGTCGTTAAAGGGAACCAATTATGGTTTATAGGGAACGATATTAACATACTTCATGCATGCTGAAACTTTTGGGTTTACCAGTTTGACCCAAGGCTGGGTCTGTGTGATAGAGATGGAGGATTGGGAGACAGACAGAGCAAGGAGAGCATTAGCTGGGTTGAATGACTGATGAGTGATAGAACATGTGGAGGAGCCATCCACCTCTTTGGTCACCTGGGGCTAAAGGGCTTAGAGCCAATGTATGATGTAAGAATGGCATAGAGCCAAAAATATTTTTCCAATTTTGCCAGACTGTAGATCTGTGAACTGACTGGACAGTGTGCTTTAGAAAAGAGGAAAGTGTGTGTGTGTGTGTATGTGTGTGTGTGTGTGTCTGTGTATATGCGTATTCTTATGTCTGTGAAAGGTGCAGTGGTGTGTGTGTGCATGTCTGTGTGTGAGACATGCAGAAATGTGTGTGTGTGGGTTATTCAGGAAGTGTCCCCCCCAGGTTTCTGGAAGTCTTTTGCAGTCTGATGAATAATCGTTTGTCCGTGGGCGACACAATTATGGTCTTGTTTTATATGAGTTTTCTATTAAGGAGATTACACAGCAGGAGCAGCAGACGTTGATGCAGCCTTTTCCAGTGTGAGTCATGAGATAAAACAGGCACACTGCATGTCCATTTATTACAAAATCCATTTGCTCCGCTTAATTGAAATCTCACTGCATGCTGTGTGAGTGGTTGATTTTCATAAGGTTTGCACTCTGTGGTCCTGATGGACAGTGCTTTAAGCCTGTGTGTAACTTACACAGTAGCCTCGTGGAGAACCTTCTCTAAACGGGAAGCCTGGGGTAGTCCATGGCACAAAGTCAGCTATAAAAGTGTTGGGAACCCGGTGTAAATCAGTGATGCCTCACAACACGTCAAACCAATCAAATGCTTGCTTGCGCAGAGGTGCTCACCGGATTAGGGTCGTAGGTGCAACAGTGCGTGAGGATGATCGTGAAATCGACCATGCAGCTACAGGTGAACTTTTGTTTGTTTGTTTATTAACCCAGTATTAATTATTACACTCTTCATAGACATATCATATAGGTCGAAAACACTGTTGCACACGTCCTACACGCTCACATTTGTAATATTTTCAGTTGATCATAGTGACAATTGTAGCCTAAATCATTTACATATACACTCTTAGAAAAAAACGGTGCTATCTACAACCTAAAAGGGTTCTTCGGCTGTCCCCATAGGGGAACTCTTTAAAGAACCCTTTTTTGTTCCAGGTAGTACCCTTTTTGTTCCATGTAGAACCCTTTTCACATAGGGTTCTACATGGAACCCAAAAGGGTTCTCCTCCTATGACAGTTGAAGAACCCTTTTGGAACCCTTTTTTCTAAGAGTGTAGTTAGTTATTTTCCTTGACAATGAAGTAACTGATAAAGACCCTTTTATGTGGCACATACAGCACACAAAGTTTATCCACAAAGTTTATCATTGCAAATATGTAGCATAATGCATGATGTCAGTCTCAGATATTAAAATCGTATTTTGCTTTTATTTAAGGTCAATGTTACAACTACTTCTGGTACAAAGTCACAGATACTTAGCGGTCCTTTGGAAAGAACTGGTATATGTTAGCCCAGAGCAATACCAAAGTATTAGATGCAAGAACCTCGAACACCATGTGCGCCTCACAAAAGACCTCATCCAACATCAACATCAAGTCCAGTTTGACATTACACAGAAAGTCAGCAGGACCATTGGAGAGCGGACGGACCTCATGCAGCCATTTGATAAAGACTGTGATCTGAAGACAGAGTCTGGAAAGCACTCAATTTCAAGTAGATCTGAAGACATCAACCATAGTAAGTGTGCATCTTGATCAGAAGGTGTTTGCTTTGACACCTGGCAGGTTCTACCCAAACTTACAGAACTTAAAATAAACCTGTTGCACAAATTGGACTATGAGGAACTAGTGTTGTGGATCAGGAACCACAAACTGAATACCGTGAGAAGAACAAACTGTCTGCTCTTTTGTAGTGGAGATTTTAGCATGTAAATTTTGGTGGGGCAAACTCCCCAACATTTTCTTAGATGCATGCCAGCAAAGCAACTACACAACACTAAACAATACATTAACAGTGACAAACGGTTCCAACAAACTATTAGGGCCTACATAAAGCTGTCCCAACAGCACAGTCCCAACAGCAGTCCCAACACCTTACCACTGCTACACCTGGCTATCATTGGAGCCTTGTCTGGCAGCAAAACAGTTCATTCAGCCTCATTTACTGCCTTTAAAAAAAACATACCTGATATTTGTACAAACTATGGCATAAGGGGACGACGAGCGGCCCATGTTAGTCGCCGTACATTTCAAAAGTGCTAAACAAATAGATATATTGACTACGTCCGTCGGATTGCCTCTTATCCACTTGTCGTCCCCTTATGCCATAGTTTGTACATCTCAATTGTCAGTAGAAACCACATTTGTTTAAACAAGTCAGCCATATCAGCTATGTTTTTTTAAAAGGCAGTAAATAAGGCTGAATGAACTGTTTCGCTGCCAGACAAGGCTCCGCTGATAGCCAGGTGTAGCAGTGATAAGATGTTGGGATGCTGTTGGGACAGCTTTATGTAGGCCCTAACAGTTTGTAGGCACCGTTTGTCACCGCGATAGTGCAATTAATGTATTGTTTAGTGTTGTGTTGTGTAGCGGCATTGCTGGCATGCATCCCACTTTTTTTTTTGGCCCCACCAAGATTTACATGCTAAAATTGCCACTGCTTGGTTGTAATTGTTGTCCTGCACGCCTCTCCAAAGGACTTATATTGCTCTCACATACACCCTTGCAGTTGGATGAGATAACACAATTGTGACAGCAGTCATGTTTGGGCGACATTGGTTTTGTGACCTTATCGTCAAGGAGCTGTAACAGTTTCACCTGCCTGCAGCTGGTACTGTTTGACACATACTGTCTCGTCTTATCTGAAACTGCAACAAGCTGTCTTCCATGGTATAGGATAAGTGAATGTTAGCTTGTGCCGTCCCTACCCGCTTTTCCATATGGCTGTATGTAGGACTCAAAGTCTTGAGGTGGTCCATAGTTGACTACATGATGGACACCCTTAAAGTCTATCCCCATTCCCAGTGCTGAAGTAGCCATCACAACTCTGAGATTAGATTACTCATCTTTCAAGGCTGCGATAATATGCAATTTTATGTGTTCGGGTGTCTCTGAGGGGTACATGTCCAAAAGCCTGTTTCCCAGTGTGTCCTCTGCTCCTGCTGAATGCACAGATTTCTCCCCAAGGAACTGGTGAAAAACATTGTACAGCAAAGTACAGTCTTAAATTCTCTTACAGAATATGACAGTCCTTGGGGTCCAACTCTGTGAGTAACCATGAAAACGTCTCTACAGGGTCAGAAGACACCTTCTTCACTGCCAGTCGGATGTTGTCCCTGTCAGGACTTTTCACCACCGCAACACATTGCTGCATGCCCAGGTGCTTCATTATGATTTCAATACAGAAACTGGAACTGGTAGGAGTGACCGCAGCTCGCCAACCGTTCCACACCACTTCCGAAAAGCAGCCTCCTTCCCCTGTGCCTTCCCCTTTTATAGGAAATGGGAGTAAAACAAGAAAATATGCATTAGTTGTCATAATACAGGACTAAATAATACTTGTTCAATGACAAAATTGTCATGTTAAAGCTAAAGTGTGGCCTTTGTGTTAATTTAAAGGAGTGACATTTTAAGAAAAGGTCCAACTGTCACGTCTACTCCCGCTCCTCCCCTCCGGCGTTCAACGTCGCCAGTTTACTAACCACTGGTCCTGGCATTCATCATTACGTGCACCTGGCATTCATCATCATCCGCACCTGCACTTCATCATTAGGCCCACCTGGACTCCATCACTCCATCACTGATTACCTCCCATATTTATGTCACCTCCTTAGTTCCATTCCCCAGGCATTATGTCACGTGGAGCGGAACAGGTGAACCCAAGAGCAGACTCAGATGAGGAGACTGGGATGAGGTAGCCAAGGTATTTATTGAAACATGGGGGGAAGATTGAGTGCAGGCCAGGGGAAGCTCGGGTGGGTTGCTGGAAACCAGGTGCGGAGGCTGAGGCTGGAGCAAGAGGTGTGGGGACAGGGTAAGCAGGTCCGGAGGGGAATCCAAGGGAGCGTAGAGTGGGGAATCCAGGACAGAGTAGCAGGACTGACAAGAAGTCGGACTGGAGATAGGGACAGAGTCAGAGACCAGGGTCAGAGCTGGCAGAACTGTAGCGGAGAGGAAAACAGCGTCAGGCAAGGGAAAACAGCCAAACCAGGAACAAACGGCTAGAAACATGGACTGACTGGGCAGCGATTACAATCTGGCAGTGTGAAAGTGGCAGGACTGAGTATTTGTAGAGGTCTTGATTATGGAACAGGTTGCAGCTGGTGGGGATCTGCTCTGACTCCAGCTCACCTGTCTCCACCCACCCACACACACACACACACACACGGAGAGGGAGAGAGTTATGGGGGACATGCCATGTGTTTTTATTGCCAATGTTGCAAACTAGCTAGCGTAAAGAACAACTTTCTACAAAATGTGTCCTACCTGGTCGGAAAACAGTGTCAAGCATAAAATGTACCACCCCCTTCATCGAGTGTGTGGGGGGAGGGTTCTTGAAATGTAACATCCAATTAAAATATTGCTGCTGGGAGCCAGCAGACCATTCAAACCTCTTATCCAATACACAATTCTCCAGACCTCCAAGGGAGGCGTGAAAACGACGTGATTTTGGAGGTATCGGAACGCGAGACAACTTACACAGTAACTGTTGTCGGCAGTATTCTAAACTAATCTTACTATAAGTAAAATAAAGTTAGGTACTTCGTGCATTTAAATCATCATTGCTGTCAACCTTTAACACAAAAACCCAAATACCATGTAACATGACCAAGCATTGAGAAAAACGGTTATCTGTGGAGTCACACTTCCCCCAAAACTCAAAGATCAGAAAGAAGAGGTCACCTCATACACGTAGAGCATTTGAATGGGACATCTGTTAGTTACTACTTGGCCCCAGTCAGGGTCATGAGGTGGAGGGGGCAGATGCTTTATGGGTCCTCTGCTATGGGGCTGCTTAACAGACAGGCCTCTGTTGGTGTGGGGGATGTGTGGCTGGACAGGCCTCTGTCATGGGCGTGCAAGTGTGCAGGGGGGAGGGGGAGACTGGTGGTATAGTGGCCCCCTTGAGGCCTTTGCCTCAGGGCCTGTCCTTCTTTTGGAGGTATTTCACTCTCATTTTGACCTCCACTCAGTAGAGAGTGTGACGCCTCAAACATGCAGTTTCTCTCTAGTTATCTTTACTGATCAGATAGAAATGTAAACCCATTTTGAATTAATCTGACCCTTCTCTACTCTTTATCTGCTGTAGCTTTACCAGAGAACTAACCCAGGACCTTTGATCCACATCCTATTGAATAAAATAATGACATCACTGTATGGAAAAACATGACTGCAATACTCGTGGATTGATCGACTGATGATGGACTTCTTGATTTTATTTGATCATCTTAGAATACACGTGGCCATGTATGGGGCACGGGTTATTGCCTACATATGCAGGATCTGTGTCAAGGAGCGCATACAGACTTTGATATCAGGGCCTGGCACTATAAATCTGCTGGGGCGTCTAGACGGGGTGTGTAACAAGTTGCGTGTGGGACTTGGGGTGCAGATGGCTCCATACGGCCTGTGAAAATGTTCAGCTTTTTTATTCACTGCTCTCACTTTCTTGGGGATCTGCCAATGAAGCAGTAGTAAATCTGCTGCGATATCCTGCCAAGCTTAAAAACCCACACGCTACTTAAACAAAACATATGAGGCAATGTGATTATTCAATGACATCCTAATTATTGTCAATTACTGTCGAGCTTCTATATTATTTTGTCACTTGTTTGTAGCATTATCTTGTGGATAATGGTAATTGATACAATTCAGAGGTGGAGTGAAGACTTTCTATTGCATTGTGCAGCAGGCGCTGAGAACGTAATGTGACAATACAGATCAGATCGGAAACATATGACCCTGCAATGCATGCCACATCTCAAACTCAGGGCGAGGCAGAGTTTACTACTACTTATTGGCGTCTCAATTATTTTTTACAACAGCAAAACCAGGCACAACCATTTAGTAATAACTACCTTCATCTGAATGCAGACGGAGGGATGCGGTCTAATGAAAATGAGGTGTTTGTGTATGTGTGTATGGGTTATGGTTCACATGAGGGAGAGATCTGTGTGTGTGCATGCAACTGCATGATAACATGTGTCTGTGTATGTGTGTGTGTGTGAATTTGTGTATGTATGTGTTTGTGTGAACCAACAAGTCACCTCAGGACCTCAGGTATTGCACTCACTACACTCTCACCCACTAAGTGGAAAGGTTCCCCAGCTGTTCCAGCAGCTGGGTCAATCAGCCCTTCCTGTTCCCATTAACGGAAAATAAAAAATCCCAAGAAAAAAACGAAATGAGCAAACAAGCAGATGTGCATGATCGACGGCTGTGTCTGGAACAGACCGAGAAGTTCTGACATGCTGTTAACGCCTCCGAGACAAGAGTTTCGAGACTGTTTTCCATAAGAGGTACACCTTGCCGTGCTTCACTCCAACCGTTCCCATGGATATGGTGTTATGAATTACAGAGCGAGAACTGACGACTCCATAGACACCAAATCCTACTCACTGTGACTGTGTGTAGGTGGTAGTGATGAGTGATAGTGGTGAAGAGAACTTTGCTCTCTCAGCTTCCAATGGAATCAATGAATTGTTGAGTTAGAGATACAAAAGACTAACCATGGTTACAGTGCCTACAGGACTATGTCTTTATTTGTAAAGGGATTGTGCTGCAAGACTACACATTTGGTTTAATTTGCTCAACAAAATATTATTTACAGTCTGAGACAAAGAAACTCAACAGCATGTTAATGAATAAAAAAAAAATATATTGCAGTTTTCGGTAGAATTATATATTTAATTAATAATATCCCCCGAGAGTCTAAGCCATGTCTATGCCGAGGAGGGGCACACACACACACACACACACACACACACACACACACACACACACATTAGCCCAATACAAACGCATTGAATAACAGATTAACTACATTCTAAAGTGTATTTCCTATATCTGAGGGATATACGAAAGATCACGAAACATTTTTATTATTATATATATTTTTTACATGTATTCAACCCTTTATTTTGGCACTAAACAGTCTCCATATATACTTTCATTCATTTTTTCAACTGGTACTGATGACCTTCAGAGGAGTCTTATGAGAGCAAAACAACTGGCATGTATGTGTTCATGAGTCTCACCTTTCCTCAGAGGGGTCATATTAGTGTGTAGCCCAAACTGTTCAGACTTCAGACGAATTCCAAGACGCTTGTGGGGGTCGTAGGGCAAAAAAGGAGTGTCATCTTTCCATAGAGGGGTCATAATAGTTTGTAGGCTGCAGACGATTTTGTAAGAAGTCTGATTTTTGGTACGTCTCATGGTCTGACAAACACTGCTCTAGCTATGTCACCTTTCACTGTGAAAGTGTTACATACTGTAGGTGGATGCTGTGGATTGAGACACATGCAATGCAAAACAACAGAAATATCTAGCTTAAACTGACAGATTTTCATGGGTATTTTTAAATTATACTAATTACATTTCCGCGTGGGTGCGGGAATCGACCTTGGGGGGTTTTAACAGTTTTCATTTCTCTCTCCACCTGTGTCACCCCACGGTCCCGTGTGGCTCAGTTGGTAGCGCATGGTGTTTGCAATGCCAGAGTTGTGGGTTCGATTCCCATTGGGGACCAGTACGGAAAAAGAAAAAAAAATGTATGAAACGTATGCATTCACTACTGTAAGTTGCTCTAGATAAGAGCGTCTGCTAAATGACTAAAAATGTAAATATGGGACTGACCATAATGCTCTGAATCGAGCAGCCAGGCTGGTAATTTCTCAGGAAGGTGATACATCTGTGATATAAGTAACCCTGGACCTGCAGGAAAGCTTGTCTTAAGCTTCAGGGGGAATTTAGCTAATTGCTAAAGTGTCTGAGCATAAAGGCTGCCAGTCTGGACATACAGTATGACTTGTGCATTAATGCCTTGGTCTTGGACTAGGCAAAACAGATGTCCCGGATCTAGGGCCAACATTCCTCATCCCTGTTTTCCATGTGGGAAAGTTCACAGTTCCACGCCAGGATGGGGGAAGAGTTATAAGGCTCCAGTAATTCTGTTTTAAAGAAAACACTGATATTTATTTATTTTTTCTTTCTAACAAACGTCTCCCTAAGTCCCATGGTGAAGGGGATGTCCTTGACCAACCCCATTCTGAATCTGAATTATGTGTCCCTGAAATCGCAGGGTGTCCAAAATATATAACTCAAACTAATCATTATAGTTTATTCTGGGTTTTTTAGTAGCTGTGAATATCATCAATATTTCTGACCATCTCTTGCAGTTAACTTCAAACCTTCCACTGAGATTATTTCCTAGCAGATAGAAATGTAATCTGTTACATCTTTATCTCTACAGACACTTCCAACCCAAAACACACGCACGCATGCACACACACACGCACGCACACACACACACACACACACACACACACACACACACACACACACACACGCGCACACACACACACACACACACACACACACACACACACACACACACACACACACACACACACACACACACACACACACACATATCCCTATCAAAACTTTACTGCTTTTTTAACTCATCCTCCCATAATCTACAAGAGATTAGGACTAAAGATAGGGAAAACCTCCCCGCTGCTCTCAATTTCATACACAAACACAGCAAAACCATACACTTCTGATACAACTCATGAATGAATGAAATCCCATAATTTGGACTTCCCCGTTTCATCATTACACAGCAAATTTGCGGATGTTAGTATCTCGGTGTTGAGGTAAAATGTGTTGTGTTATATCTGAGTGTTGATTCTAGTGGGGTTAACATCAGTGGGATTGAAATTGACGCCACCTGCGGTGAATAAATGAAGTGTTATTTGAATCACAGTGGAATCAACACCAGATGGTGTTGTTGTTACTCAACTGAATTGAGTTAATTACCAGTAACTCTGAGTTAAAATGATATGGGAGGGGTATCATTGCCATATTTCCCAGCATGTTTTGTTGCAGGTTGCTTTTTAGATGAGTTTGTTAAATATATATATGTTTCTGCATGCACATTGATTGATTCATTTTTCTTATACTACACAAAGATATATAACAAATGTTTCTAAACTAATCTAATCTGTAAGTGGTCGGACTTATTTCACCTGTTATTGAGATGGTTGTTCCCGTTTAGACGTTTAGGTAGTCTCGTTTATCAATCTCCCCTACCTTGACAGTCATTCTATCTGCAGATTGCGGGTGAGTAAAAGATCCAATTGTTGGATATCCTAACTCTGCCTCGATTCCAATAGGAATGATATAAATCAGATTTTATTTGTCACATGCTCCAAATGCAAAGGCGGTAGATTTAATCATGAAATGTGTGTGTTTGTGTATGTGTTTTCGACATGCGCGTGTGTGTGTGTGCGTATGTAGTGTAAGTGGACGTGTGTGTGTTTTGTGCGAGAGTGTCAGTGTAATGTGTGTGGGTGTGTGTGTATGTATAGTGTGTACTGTATAGTCACGTGAGTATGCATAGAGTCAGTACAAGACAGGGTCAGTGCAGATGCTCTGTGTAACCATTAATTAACTATTTCACAACCACTAGCAAACACAGTCATGGGTGGTACAGGTACATCTAAAATTCACTCGAAAGGCACCCTCGGAAATAAATATGCAAATAAGGCTTTACACCCTACAGCGCTAAAACAACACTGTAACACCACAGGTGTTGTTTCCCTAACACTGAGAAAGTGTTACAGCAGCAGCTCTAATAAAGTATTAATTTAAGTCTGAATTTTCAACACCCATGGTGTTAGGGACCCTACACTCTTGGGGTGTTAGTTTATCAACACTTTGAAAAGTGTTAGTTTAATGCAAGGTGGGTGACATACACACTAAGGTGGTGTAAAAAAATATAAACATCTCAAATTTGCTGTATACTACCCCTTCCACCAATATTACCCTCACCAGGGAAGGGGTCAGCCAACACAAACTTCTAACCCTTTCAAGAAAAGCAAGCAATTTTGGTTACATCCCATCAAACATTTAATCTAAAATCTGTCAGTTGCTAAACTGGAATTTCTGGGTATTGCTAACTAAGAAAAGTTTGTACATGTGGTCCACTCATCATCCACAGAGGCCGTAAATCAAGAGTCTTAGATCCAACAATACTGGTGTAGGATCTTAATTTGAGCCAGTTTGCTAAAACAGGAAATGTGAATTATGTAGATTATAATTAAGACATTTTTATAGGAGTTGATCCATTTTTCGCAAGGGAAAATCTAACATTTCTAAGTGGAAATTAAACTTTTTTAAACCTCAAATACACTACAAGTTTCTATAGTGTATCCTTGCTTCCAGGGAATAATGGGGTCCTTGTAATCAGCCTATAACAGATTAACTGCATGTTTGAGTTAGAAACTGACAAATACAGACTCCATATTGATGCAGAGTGTCACGTGGAATGGAACAGGTAAACCCAAGAGCAGACTCAGATGAGGAGACTGGGATGAGGTAACCAAGGTATTTATTGAGCGTAGAGTGGGGAATCCAGGACAGAGTAGCAGTACCGACGAGAAATCTAACTGGAGACAGGGACCAGAGTCAGAGCTGGCAGAACTGTAGCGGAGAGGAAAACAGCGTCAGGCAAGGGAAAACAGCCACAACAGGAACAAATGGCTAGAAACATGGACTGACTGGGCAGCGATTACAATCTGGCAGTGTGGATGTGGCAGGACTGAGTATTTGTAGAGGTCTTGATTATGGAACAGGTTGCAGCTGGTGGGGATCTGCTCTGACTCCAGCACACCTGTCTCCGCCCACACAATCTCACACACACACAGAGAGAGAGGGAGAGAGCACTGGGGTTGTGGCGGCAGGTCAAGGAGACACTGGATGAGCACTAGAGGGCGTGGCAGGAGCAGATGTGACACAGAGGTCGTTGGTTTCACAATCTCTGGTGAAGCATTTACCTACAAATGTGGTAAATAGCACTTGTAACTTATGGGGTCAATTTGTGATGTGTGTATACTAAACACTATGCTAAAACAGTATACAGGGCATCCACTATAACATCACCCAAACAATGAGTCCTCCAATTACTGGGTGGGGAGAAATGGCTAACTCATGACATTGTAAGACAGTGGAAGGAAGGAATTTGAGAGGCAGATAGGGTGGGAATGGAAAAGGAGCGCTGGAATTGCCATCACAGGTGTACTACCGACTGAGCCATGGGCCTGCTATAACATTATTTCCACTGGAACCAGAGAGTAGCAAAATAGATGTTCTGGAATGGTCTTTCTGCAAAGAGCTGACAGAGTCTATAGTGAGCTGACATGGGTTGGCTCATCTCTACAGGTCTGGCGTGCCACCTTTCCACTCTGCGTGAACCCTTGTTCCCTTGCCGTTTGAGCTGTCAACTTTGCAGAGTCTACTGTGATACATATCACTGATGGGATATGCAGAAAATGTATATGTTTTCCTTTCAATTATTTTAAAACCTGTTTGAAACCATATCATGACCAAGACTGGGCCTCGATAAGGTATTATTTATGCATACATTTAAGCAATGAGTTATATTAGATACACAAAACTTCTTAGTTTCATTCTGAGGGTTCTCTTTCTTTCCCCCCCCCCTTTTTTTCTCTTTGTGCTTGTAGATCCATTTTTTGATAAGCTCTGTTTACATATGAATCTTAATGTTAATATACACTGCTCCAAAAAATAAAGGGAACACTTAAACAACACAATGTAACTCCAAGTCAATCACACTTCTGTGAAATCAAACTGTCCACTTAGGAAGCAACACTGATTGACAATACATTTCACATGCTGTTGTGCAAATGGAATAGACAACAGGTGGAAATTATAGGCAATTAGCAAGACACCCCCAATAAAGGAGTGGTTCTGCAGGTGGGGACCACAGACCACTTCTCAGTTCCAATGCTTCCTGGCTGATGTTTTGGTCACTTTTGAATGCTGGCGGTGTTTTCACTCTAGTGGTAGCATGAGACGGAGTCTACAACCCACACAAGTGGCTCAGGTAGTGCCGCTCATCCAGGATGGCACATCAATGCGAGCTGTGGCAAGAAGGTTTGCTGTGTCTGTCAGCGTAGTGTCCAGAGCATGGAGGCGCTACCAGGAGACAGGCCAGTACATCAGGAGACGTGGAGGAGGCCATAGGAGGGCAACAACCCAGCAGCAGGACCGCTACCTCCGCCTTTGTGCAAGGAGGAGCAGGAGAAGCACTGCCAGAGCCCTGCAAAATGACCTCCAGCAGGCCACAAATGTGCATGTGTCTGCTCAAACGGTCAGAAACAGACTCCATGAGGGTGGTATGAGGGCCCGACGTCCACAGGTGGGGGTTGTGCTTACAGCCCAACACCGTGCAGGACGTTTGGCATTTGCCAGAGAACACCAAGATTGGCAAATTCGCCACTGGCGCCCTATGCTCTTCACAGATGAAAGCAGGTTCACACTGAACACGTGACAGACGTGACAGAGTCCGGAGACGCCGTGGAGAACGTTCTGCTGCCTGCAACATCCTCCAGCATGACCGGTTTGGCGGTGGGTCAGTCATGGTGTGGGGTGACATTTCTTTGGGGGGCCGCACAGCCCTCCATGTGCTCGCCAGAGGTAGCCTGACTGCCATTAGGTACCAAGATGAGATCCTCAGACCCCTTGTGAGACCATATGCTCGTGCGGTTGGCCCTGGATTCCTCCTAATGCAAGACAATGCTAGACCTCATGTGGCTGGAGTGTGTCAGCAGTTCCTGCAAGAGGAAGGCATTGATGCTATGGACTGGCCCACCCGTTCCCCAGACCTGAATCCAATTAAGCACATCTGGGACATCATGTCTCGCTCCATCCACCAACGCCATGTTGCACCACAGACTGTCCAGGAGTTGGCGGATGCTTTAGTCCAGGTCTGGGAGGAGATCCCTCAGGAGACCATCCGCCACCTCATCAGGAGCATGCCCAGGCGTTGTGGGGAGGTCATACAGGCACGTGGAGGCCACACACACTACTGAGCCTCATTTTGACTTGTTTTAAGGACATTAAATCAAAGTTGGATCAGCCTGTAGTGTGGTTTTCCACTTTCATTTTGAGTGTGACTCCAAATCCAGACCTCCATGGGTTGATAAATTGGATTTCCATTGATTATTTTTGTGTGATTTTGTTGTCAGCACATTCAACTACGTAAAGAAAAAAGTATTTAATAAGATTATTTCTTTCATTCAGATCTAGGATGTGTTGTTTAAGTGTTCCCTTTATTTTTTTGAGCAGTATATTATAACATTAATGAAAATGACATATATATGGATGTTGCCCAAAAAATTATTGGTAAATGTTGAATTAATATGGAAA
This sequence comes from Salmo salar, assembly GCF_965601325.2. Lineage (NCBI taxonomy): Eukaryota > Metazoa > Chordata > Actinopteri > Salmoniformes > Salmonidae > Salmo > Salmo salar. The sequence goes on along the minus strand of NC_138291.1, from coordinate 159,292,253 downwards.
TGACTAAAAGTAACTCCACTACATGTAACTGTTATTCCACTACATGTAACTGTTATTCTACATGTAACTGTTATCAATAATATTGATTGATCAGTCAGGCTTCTTTTGCCTCATCTGGGGGCTTGTTATATTACATACAACATTAAACTGTCTTAGATCAGGCATGTCATGAAAGCATGTGGGCTGTGACATAACCTGTAGTCAAGTAGTGTTTATTATGTTCAAGTGGAAATCAGTGGGGGAGAGTAACTCTCTGTGTCAACTGCTGAATTTGCAGTCTATTGTGAACTAGGAAATAGGGCTGGGCATGATCAACCCTACCAGACCTGTGGTTTGGCACACCTTCAGTGGATCAACCAGGATCTTGCTACAGTAGTGTCTCCCCTCACACCCACACCCAACCTTTGGAAACCCTAAACTCAGTCATCCCTCACTGTTTTCCCACGCTGAGGGAGAAGAACAGTTTGACGTTTCTTCCAATCCGTCTTCCACAAATTACAGGACTACAGTGTCTAGCATATGAAGTCATCAGAGTGATATGCAGTGGCCGGTGGGAATATCGACTATTGGCTGAATCCTAACATAAGATATGTACAAGTAACTCAAACTGTTGCTCCAAATGCACCACTCATATCCATCATGACAGCTGGTGCATAAACCAGCAACAAAGGATCAGAGGATCTCCACTTCTTGCAGTCTTTGGCAATCTTCCTAAGGCATTATTAATGCAAGTTCATTTTACATATTCATTTCTCAAGGTAGGATCTGGCCCTATGTGTGTGGGTATGCATTCTCAGTTTAATGCATGAAACAGCTGGTAAGACCAACATGTACATTGTGGAGTTAAATAAATCCTCCTCTTTCTATTCTGGTTAGAGCCAGTTTGCGCTGTTCTGTGAAGGGAGTAGTACACAGCATTGTATGAGATCTTCAGTTTCTTGGCATTTTCTCGCAAGGAATGGCCTTCATTTCTCTGAACAAGAATAGACTGACGAGTTTCAGAAGAAAGTTCTTTATTTCTGGCCAATTTGAGCCTGTAATCGAACCCACAAATGCTAAAGCTCCAGATACTCAATCAGTCTATAGAAGGCCAGTTTTATTGCTTTTTTAATCAGAACAACAGTTTCCAGCTGTGCTAACATAATTGCAAAATGGTCAATGATCAATTAGCCTTTTAAAATGATAAACTTGGATTAGCTAACATAACGTGCCATTGGAACACAGGAGTGATGGTTGCTGATAATGGGCCTCTGTACGCTTATGTAGATATTCCATAACAAATCAGCCATTTCCAGCTACAATAGTCATTTACAACATTAACAATGTCTACACTGTATTTCTGATCAATTTGGACATTTCTAGGTGACCCCAAACTTTTGAACGGTAGTGTACAGTCGTGGCCAAAAGTTTTGAGAATGACACAAATATACATTTTCAAAGTTTGCTGCTTCAGTGTCTTTAGACATTTTTGTCAGATGTTACTATGGAATATTGAAGTATAATTACAAACATTTCATAAGTGTCAAAGGCTTTTATTGTCAATTACATGAAGTTGATGCAAAGAGTCAATATTTGCATTGTTGACGCGTATTTTTCAAGACGTCTGCAATCCGCCTTGGCATGCTGTCAATTAAATTCTGGGCCACATCCTGACTGATGGCAGCCCATTCTTGCATAATCAATGCTTGGAGAACGTCCACAGAAGGTGGCGCCCCTCCCCGGTCGGGCAGGGCTCGGCGGTCGTCGTCGCCGGCCTACTAGCTGCCACCGATCTGTGTTTCAGTGTCTGTTAGTCATGTCTGTGTTTAGTTAGGATTCGTGCAGGATTGTTCTATGTTACGTGTGGTGGGGTTGTATTGATTTAACGTAGTTGCTTTTACTACGTATTCGTTTAGGCTTTAGGCTTTCCGGGCTGCGCCCCGTCTGACTTTTAGAGTGGAGCTGCCACTCGTCATTTGACTTTTGTGCACCCTGCCTTATATGTGGATTTTGCCCCTTGGCAGTATTAAATACGTTTTGCTCAAACGGAACTCAGTCTCCTGCGCCTGACTCATCCTCCAGTGATTTTTCTGCCCGTGACACCACCCGCCTCTTGAGGATTGACCACAAGTTCTCGATGGGATTAAGGTCTGGGGAGTTTCATGGCCATGGACCCAAAATATCGATGTTTTGTTCCCCGAGCCACTTAGTTATCACTTTGCCTTATGGCAAGGTGCTCCATCATGCTGGAAAAGGCATTGTTTGTCACCAAACGGTTCCTGGAGGGTTGGGAGAAGTTGCTCTCAGAGGATGTGTTGGTACCATTCTTTATTCATGGCTGTGTTCTTAGGCAAAATTGTGAGTGAGCACACTCCCTTGGCTGAGAAGCAACCCCACACATGAATGGTCTCAGGATACTTTACTGTTGGCATGACACAGGACTGATGGTAACGCTCACCTTGTCTTCTCCGGACAAGCTTTTTTCCGGATGTCCCTGAAAGGGGATTCATCAGAGAAAATGACTTATCCCCAGTCCTCAGTAGTCCAGTCCCTGTACCTTTTGCAGAATATCAGTCTGTCCCTGATGTTTTTCCTGGATTGAAGTGGCTTCTTTGCTGCCATCCTCCAAAAGTCTTCGCCTCACTGTGGGTGCAGATGCACTCACACCTGCCTGCTGCCATTCTTGAGCAAGCTCTGTACTGGTGGTGCCCCGATCCCGCAGCTGAATCAACTTTAGGAGATGGTCCTGGCACTTGCTGGCCTTTCTTGAGCACCCTGAAGCCTTCTTCACAACAATTGAACCGCTCTCCTTGAAGTTCTTGATGATCCGATAAATGGTTGATTTAGGTGCAATCTTACTGGCAGCAATATCCTTGCCTGTGAAGCCCTTTTTGTGCAAAGGTAACCATGATTGACAGAGGAAGAACAATGATTCCAAGCACCACCCTCCTTTTGAAGCTTCCAGTCTGTTATTCGAACTCAATCAGCATGACAGAGTGATCTCCCGCCTTTTCCTCGTCAACACTCACACCTGTGTTAACGAGAGAATCACTGACATGATGTCAGCTGGTCCTTTTGTGGCAGGGCTGAAATGCAGTGGAAATGTTTTTGGGGGGATTCAGTTCATTTGCAAGGCAAAAAGGGACTTTGCTATTAATTGCAATTCATCTGATCACTCTTCATAACATTCTGGAGTATATGCAAATTGACATCATACAAACTGAGGCAGCAGACTTTGTGAAAATTCATATTTGTGTCATTCTCAAAACTTTTGGCCACGACTGTATATACAATTGTTGAACCAAGGAAATGGTGTGTCATGGAAATTCTACACATGGGACACTTGAAGTCAATCTTAAGTGAATCATTGTTTATTGTCAGCAAGCTGGAGAGGTCACAGTCAAACTTAGATGCATAAAGTACCGGTCTGAAGTGATCTCCACCAGGGCAGTCCCACTTGTTCTCTTATGTACTGCTTACACAGACAAGTTATTTTTTACATGATTTAGCTTATTCGTTATTCATACTTAATTCATCATTAACGTTTGGTTCATGAATGTAACCGACCGATATTTCATGAGGCTTCTTCTCTCCAAGCTGAGAACTTGAAACTGAGATATCCATTTCATTCTCAAAACAAGGTTCTGGGTGTACTGCCAAATTGCAGATGTCAATCAGTCACTTGCATGAACACAGAAATTGGTTATTAGAAAAGCACAAACATAAAATGTAATTAATTAATTACCAGCTAAAATTACTGTCAGTTCTGTGGTTAGCTTGATCTCAGTCGTTTAACATGCAGCTGACACTTCACAAGTCTCCAAAGATGTCCCATGATGCAAAAGTAATCTGCGTTTATTAGGGTTTAGGTAGCAAATAGTCTGGGTAGCCATTTGATTAGCTACAGCCCCGTTGATGAGAATGGGGGCGTGCTCAGTCCTCATTTTATTGTAATCCACAATCATCTCCTTTGTCTTGATCACGTTGAGGGAGAGGTTGTTGTCCTTGCACCACACGTTCAGGTCTCTGACCTCCTCCCTATAGGTTGTCTCATCGTTGTTGGTGATCAGCCCTACCACTGTTGTGTCATCAGCAAATTTAATGATGGTGTTGGAGTCGAGCCTGGCCGTGCAGTCATGAGGGAACAGGGAGTACAGGAGGCGGCTGAGCACGCACTCCTGAGGGGCCCCCATGTTGAGGATCAGCATGGCGGATGTGTTGTTACCTACCCTTACCACCTGGGCGCGGCCCGTCAGAAGGTCCAGGATCCAGTTGCAGAGGGAGGTGTTTAGTCCCAGGGTCCTTTGCTTCGTGATGAGCTTTGAGGGCACTATGGTGTTGAACGCTGAGCTGTAGTCAATGAATAGCATTAACACATTTTGTCCAGGTGTGAAAGGGCATTGTGGAGTGCAATAGAGATTGCATCATCTGTGGATCTGTTGGTGCGGTATGCAAATTGGAGTGGGTCTAGGGTTTCTGGGATAATAGTGTTGATGTGAGCCATGACCAGCCTTTCAAAGCATTTCATGGCTACAGATGTGAGAGCTACGTAGTCAGTGGTTGCTTTCCTCAGCGGGAAAAGACACTGAAGGTTTAGGTGTCAATCACTCACAACTTATATAGACAGTGTTCATCCTGTGAGAATAGGTAAATAAAGAGAGGGACAAAATACTTTCATCTTTTCTCATTTACATCTGAGTGAAACTCATTGATTAGAGGGGGTAATGACATACACACTGGATGCCTTTACAACTCAAACTTCATCCCTCTGGAATGTTATGGCCTTTAGTGTCCAAATTTAGCATTGTCAGTTTTACTGGTGCTGTTATCTAGGGTATAATAGACAGAATGCAGTTGGAATGTGCAGGTGTTCAAGTGTAACAACCTCCATTAGTCTGGACAAAAAAGTTTGTTGACTTTGTTTGTTGATCTATTTTTACCGTCTTGTAGTTCACGGAGTGAACAGGTTATTGTCTCCCTTTACAAGTTTTACAGTCATGGACGTCTCCCCAGAGTGACCCTGTGAAAATGTAGTTATCCATGTGCGTTATTGAGGCTATCTTTGACTTAATGTTTTTTGTTTACCTTCCAGGGCCCCTACACTGTTTTCCAGATTTGGCCAGTCTTTGTCCCGATATTCCTAAAGCTGAGTCCAGTTAAGAGAGCCAAACATGAGTACTAAAAGCATTCTAGGCTGCCTCTTCCTGACACTCCTTTTCAGCCTCTGCCAATCTGGGCTGGTGAGAAAAATACTTAGGCATAAACGGGCGACTTTGACAGCCCCGGGCAGAGACAACATAACCCTCCCCAGTGCTGACCAGCCAGTGGTCTTCAACCACGTCTACAACATCAACGTCCCCGCTAGCTCCTTGTGCTCAGTGGACCTGGATGCGCCAGGAAGTACCAGCCTCGAGCCCCAGGACGCAGTTCCGCCATCAGGCCTCCACACCACCGAACATACCATGGATGGGCAGAACCAGATTGTTTTCACCCACCGCATTAACATTCCTCAGCAGGCGTGTGCATGCACCGAAGGGTTCCCGGATTTGAAGGACCTCCTGAGCAGGTTGGAGATGCTGGAGGGAGAGCTGTCCACGCTGAGAGATCAGTGCACTACTGGTGACTCTGGCTTCTGCAGCGCTCAGCCAGTCACAGGTACAGTACTGTATACATGTCAACCTAATCACCTCCAGCTTCTGATTGGCTCATTCAACCCCCTCCTCTCCCCTGGTCGTTACTGTAAATTATCATATGCTCTCACTCAACTTACCTGGTAAATAAATGGTTAGAAAACACAACACAACAGTTAGGATACTGCAAATCATATAATTGGGACAAGTTTAGGGTGTTTTGAAGGGCAAAGGGTTGAGAAATCCTGGTATATTATAGCATGCTTAGGATGACTGTCACCTCCTCACCTCCCCTTCCTTCAGAGGTACATCTGTTTTTCTCAACCTCTGGGAAGCTTCACTGGAATTGAATGTGGGGTTGGGCTTAGTAGTGCTTTCTTTTTTACAGGGAAAAATGCTCTTGAAAATGGAATGAACATCGAAGCATGGACATACTCCGTGCTGATTAGAAGATTGTTATTCAGGACATAATTGGGTTTTCAAATGTCTCTGGTCTATGATGATAATACTTGATTACAATATTTCTAAATGACATTTGTTAGAGAAGTGGATTGGGGGGTGAGGGGCAGGATTATGATTCAGAAGGTTGTAATCACTTAACTCTGCTCCTTTAGGTGAGGTGGGGACCAAGCCTTACTGCAATGGCCGTGGCAACTACAGTGCTGACACCTGTGGCTGTATTTGCAAGCCTGGCTGGAAGGGACCCAACTGCACTGAGTCTGAATGCCCCAATGACTGCCAGGACCAAGGTCGATGCGTAGACGGGAAATGCATCTGCTTCGAGGGCTTTGGTGGGAATGACTGTTTGCTTGAGGTTTGCAAAGTGGACTGTGGTGAGAACGGACAATGCATTGGCGGGGTCTGCATCTGTGCCGAGGGTTTCACTGGAGAGGACTGTTCTCAGACGGACTGCCTGAACAACTGCCTAGGCCATGAAAAGTGTGTAGATGGGGAGTGTGTGTGTGAAGAGCCCTGGACGGGTTCTGACTGCTCGGAACTCATCTGCCCCAACGACTGCTATGACCGTGGACGCTGCGTCAATGGAACCTGCTACTGTGAAGAAGGTTTCACCGGGGAGGACTGTGGGGAGACAACCTGCCCCAGCGACTGCATGAGTCATGGTTTTTGTGTGGACGGCCAGTGTGTCTGCAGCGCTGGCTACACCGGAGAGGACTGCTCCAAGCTCACCTGCCCGGGTGATTGCAATGATAGAGGTACCTGCTTCAATGGCATGTGTATCTGCGATTCTGGCTACCAAGGAGAAGACTGTAGCCAGCTGGCTTGCCTCAACAACTGCCACAACAGGGGGCAGTGTGTCAATGGGCATTGCCACTGCGACGTAGGCTACCAGGGAGAGGACTGCTCTGAGCTCTCCTGCCCCAATAACTGCCTCAACCGGGGCCGCTGTGTCAACGGACAGTGTGTATGCGATGAAGGCTTTGGTGGAGAGGACTGCAGTATTAAGACCTGCCCCTCGGACTGCTACGGCCGTGGAGACTGTGTGGACGGCCAGTGTGTCTGCTATGCTGGCTTTACTGGTGAGGACTGCAGCGAGCTGAGCTGCCCCAACAACTGCCTGAATCGCGGACGCTGCGTTGACGGGCAGTGTGTCTGCGATGAGGGCTTCACAGGGGAAGACTGCAGTGAGAAGCGCTGTCCCAATGACTGCCTGGGCCAGGGATACTGTGTGGATGGAAAATGTGTCTGCCAGGACAGCTATGCGGGTGACGACTGCTCTGGACTCACCTGCCCTGATAACTGCAACAACAGGGGGCGCTGTGTTAATGGGAAGTGCATTTGTGAGGAGGGATACGTGGGAGACAACTGTGGAGAGCTGAGCTGCCTCAACAACTGCCAGGACAAAGGCCGCTGTGTAAATTTACAATGTCTCTGTGATGAGGGATACATCGGAGAAGACTGCTCAGAAGGTAAGAATGGTTTCATTCAACTGACCCACTGATTGAGAGAAAAAAACGGAATAATTGGGTTTAGTTCGTTTGTTAACTTTTCATGCTTGATATTTCCATGTGCTGGTTGAATGCCACATTAAATCCAATTACTTATTTTTCCATTATTTTTTATACTCAAAACGTAATAAAATCCCCAAATATCATTTGAATTAATTTCAAAGGGGTTTTGCGAAAAGGATTAAAACTTCCATCTATGATTTCCTCTGATGCCAAAAGCTGTGCATTTCAGTTGTCTGTACTTCTGCCTCAAAGATCTTTGGCGGTCCAAACCACTACCAGATGTGAGTCTGGGGAAAGCATTAGCTTTGTGTAGAGGATTGTTAGTGGCTGAGTGGCTTTGGATAAAAGTGTCTGCTAAATGGCATATGTACAGTATATTATATATTATTATATTGAGGGCATGGGAAACTTAGTGTCTGAGACAGTAAAAAACTCTGACAAAAATATTCACTATTTTTTGTCCCCATATTTTCTTTCTCGTTGTCTTTAGTTTCCCCTCCAAAGGACCTGACTGTAACAGAGGTCACCACTGAAACAGTGGACCTGACCTGGAATAATGAGATGCTGGTGACAGAGTATCTGATCACTTATGTGCCAAATGGTCCTGGGGGTCTGTATCAGGAGTTCACAGTGGGCGGAGACAAGACTGCTGCCACTGTCAGCGAGCTAGAGCCTGGCATCGAGTACCTGATCAACGTCTATGCCATCCTCAGCAACAAAAAGAGCATCCCAATCAGCGCCAGGGTGGCCACATGTAGGTCATGCCCGTTTAACAAGGCTTGCGTAATAAGACATCTTGCCTAAGATCTGAAAACTTGGGGCTCTGAACAGTCTGGGTTCAAGGGAATGTGATCCACTTTAGAAAAAAAGTGTAAAAAACCATTTGCATATTAACTGTAATCAGAATGCTATTCAGTCCAGTGGAGAAAATCTCACAGCACAATGTTTACACAAGGCTTTCTTTTTAAGAATTGGTGATTCCAACACAACCACTAGATTTGACTGATGCTTTACAAGTTTTGAAACCACACACTGTCTTGATGCATAATATTTTGTCATCAGGCATAACATATTATTGTCATCAGGCATAACATATTATTGTCATCAGGCATAACATATTATATTATTGTCATCAGGCATAACATAACATATTATTGTCATCAGGCATAACATATCATTGTCATCAGGCATAACATATCATTGTCATCAGGCATAACATATTATTGTCATCAGGCATGACATATTATATTATTGTCATCAGGCATAACATATTATATTATTGTCATCAGGCATAACATATTATTGTCATCAGGCATAACATATTATTGTCATCAGGCATAACATATTATTGTCATCAGGCATGACATATTATATTATTGTCATCAGGCATAACATATTATATTATTGTCATCAGGCATAACATATTATTGTCATCAGGCATAACATATTATTGTCATCAGGCATAACATATTATTGTCATCAGGCATAACATAACATATTATTGTCATCAGGCATAACATATTATATTATTGTCATCAGGCATAACATATTATTGTCATCAGGCATAACATATTATTGTCATCAGGCATAACATATTATTGTCATCAGGCATATTATATTATTGTCATCAGGGATAACATATTATTGTCATCAGGCATAACATATTATTGTCATCAGGCATAACATATTATTGTCATCAGGCATAACATATTATTGTCATCAGGCATATTTTATTATTGTCATCAGGGATAACATATTGTCTCTCGCTCTGTCCTGCCAGATCTGCCAGAACCAGAAGGTTTGAAGTTTAAATCTGTGAGGGAGACCTCAGTAGAGGTGCTGTGGGATCAGCTGGACATTCCTTTTGATGCCTGGGAGCTCTACATCCGCAACACGGTCAGTCTGTCTATCTCTCTTTGCAATCTATCCATCTCTCTGCAAGTGATGTCTGCTGGGTCTTGCCTAGAATTCCACTAAACAGCACGGACAAGATGACAGATTTACACAAGCTGGCTTTGCTCTTTTAGTGAGGAGATCTTGAAATGCTTGGCTATTTATCATGTCCAGTGAAGTAGCAATAACAATCAGGGTTGGGGTCAGTTCAGTTTTCAATTCAGACAACTCAAAATAACAAGGTTAAAAATGCAACATACACAATAAACCACAAATTGCTATTACACTACTGAAGCGTGCTGTACTTTACACTTTAATGAATGACGCTGATGTGAACCGGTACGTGGAAAATAACTGTGCATTGCCTCAGATCACAAATCTGGGGGCTTATTGTTACTGGCACGTATTCTGCTCAGCTGCTAATGGCAAAGGTCTGGGCAGCCATAACCCATAATACCCTTCATATTGTTCCCAAGTTCATTTTCACAAAGGGCTGTATCCTCGTTATAACACTCCTCAAGGAGGTCTCCAGCAGCCAGGACATGCTCAGCAGTGTTTATCGCTAATCCCATTCTCCTCAGCGCTTGGGCTTTATTGCCCCATACATAAAATGTAAGGACCTGTAATCCATGATCAGCACTTCACTTTGTATGCAGCATTCTTATCTGAGGTAATCAAATACCTGCTAAAATAACCATGGAAAATGTTAATATTGTAGCAATTGTTATTGTTTAACTCAACATTAACTGTGTGAAATATTTATTTAGTTGATCCAAAGGACGAATTGAAGTGGTTTACCTCCGTTAGCCTGTTGGATATGTAAGTAGGCTATGTAGCATGTATGAATCCAGAAATTTTATATTAAAAACAGTATGTATTTGTCCTTTCAGAAAGAGGAGAGTGGGAAAACCCTGACCACCCTTCCATCCTCCCAGACCTTGTATGAGCAGTCAGGGCTAGGTCCTGGTCAGGAGTACGAGGTTTCACTGGGCGTCATCAAGAACAATACCAGGGGACCTCAGTCTACTAAAATCATCACTACCAGTAAGCTTATGGAATGTTTTTTCCCCCTAGTCAAATGCAGATCTGTATGTGCAAACTGGGAAGCCAACTCTTCTGACATTGTCATGCCATGCATGAATTAATCTAAACCAGGCTTCTCCCACTCATCCTGGCGACCACCCACATCCCATGGGGTGGATAAGGAAAATGCTTACACCTCACAAATCACACAAGCAGACAGAGGAACAACTGAACAGACCAATTTAACTGTCAATCATGGCATGAGGATTAGATGGAAAATGTGGCTAAACCCCCATTGTCGTTTCACACAGTTCAATTTAACAGTATTTTTTGCAAAAGTGAACAATGCTGAATTTCAGCCCAGCCTGCACATTACAATAGAGAGTATTTTTATCTTTCACGGAGCCCTGCCATAAGCTCTTAACAGGGGTTTACCTTAGCTTTTACTGCTGTTAGTCCATGGTCAAATGGGTTTCTAGCGTGAACTATGCTACCTCCTCGTCTATGGAAAAGCCGTTTCATTAAAAATTCCTTGTTGATGGAGCCTATAAATATCTTCTCCTTCTGACTCGTGCATAATTTATTTATACAGGCTTAAGTTCAGCACAGCTTTCAAGAATGAGGAATGATAGAAGTAGGTGATTTCTATAGTGTAAACCTATGGCCTATATCACCCGGTGAAGTCGCCACAGCATGGCATTGAGAAACTTCTCCTGTGAAAATAAACACAGGAACTTACCAGAGGTCCTGTCAGAACACAGATCAGTGAAATCACATACCAAACAGTCAGAGTAACCAAACTGTTAATTACATTTGTTATGCCATAATTATAACAGTGTTATGCAGGTCTTAAAATGTAGTTAAAGTAAAACCAATACTCCTTGTGTCCTTGTGTCTCTAGCCCAAAGGGAGCACTTAAAACATGTATGTGATCATTGTCCATAACAAACAGCACATACTTTCACCCTTTACATTTATTTTGATTTAATCCTTATTTTAGCAGGTAAGTTGACTGAGAACACATTGTCATTTACAGCAACGACCTGGGGAATAGTCACAGGGGAGAGGAGGGTGGGTGAATGAGCCTGCAATAGTCATCCTTAACATATTGTATTCCTTGTGTCCCTTTCCCCCAGGGATTGATGGGCCCAGGCAGGTAGAGGTGCGTGATGTGACAGACAGCTCGGGCTTGGTCACCTGGTTCCATCCCGTGGCTCAGGTGGATGGTGTCACCGTGTCCTACGGCCCCAGCTCCGACCCCACAGAGAGGACCAGCGTGGACCTGTCCACCTCAGACAAACAGTACAGCATTAACAGCCTCAGCCCGGACACTGAGTACCAGGTGTCCCTGGTCTCCAGGAGGGCAAACAGCACCAGCGATCCAGTCACTGAGATATTCACCACAGGTTGGGGCTTTATTTTATTTTATAAGTGCAAACTGTGTTTGAGCACACTACATTTTTACAGTCCCAGTTCAATTCCATGTCCAGTCAATTTATTAAAGTGTACCTGATAACATCATGCACGCTTGGATTTATCAAGAGTTCACTGTCAACAGTCTTTATTATATTCCTTTCTTCTTTTTGCATTGTTACAGATCTGGACTCTCCCAAGGACCTGCAGCCACTGGGCCAGACAGACAACAGCGTCACACTGGAGTGGAGAAACAGCCGGGCAGACGTTGACAGCTACAGGGTGAAGTACAGCCCTATCTCTGGGGGTTCCCATGGCGAAGAGGTGTTCCCCCGTGGGTCAGGAGACAACACTCAGGCAACTATCACTGGTGAGGGTCAACCATGACCAAATCCCAACATGCAATTATGTCAGTAGAAGGTATAAGGGCTTTTCCCAAGATAGGATTCGCTATGACTTTGTTACTCTTGATGTCAATTCAATCAGGTACTCAAATCCTTCTCTGTTCTGCTCGATTGCAGCACTGAAGCTAATCAGGTACTCAAATTCATCTCTGTTCTTCTCCATTACAGGATTGAAGCCGGGTACAGAGTACGGAATTGGTGTGACCGCCATGAAGAACGAGAGGGAGAGCCTGCCTGCCACCACAAACGCAGCAACCAGTGAGAGCATACATTGACACGTTTTCATAGGATAGCCACTGTTCAACAGCAGTCCAAATATCCACCACCATAAGTGACCACAGACACTCTGCAGTCGTAGATATATATAACTTTCAATGCAACAGATTATTCAGGCAACCATATGAGGCAAACATAGGTGCTTTATGAGGTTCTGATGTTTCTAAGTGGTTTGGGAAACAATCTTCAAACCTCAGAACTATCATAGAACAGAATGAAATATGAAAGCACTATACTATCCATTGTTAAAACAGAAAAATTATGTTTGTACTTTCACTACCCTATGAATTTTAACAAATGCTTGATCATCACTGATTGAAAGCTTTACCACTTTCCTCCACAGACCTTGATGGGCCCAAGGACTTGGAAGTGAGCGAGTCCACAGAGACCAGCATGACCCTGGTGTGGAAGAGACCCCGAGCCAAGATCCCCGTCTACAGGCTGGTGTACATCTCCAAGGATGGCCGGAGGGAGGAGGTGGAGGTCCCTGGAACAGCCACCTCCTACAATCTAAACAACCTGACCCCCGGCATGATGTACACCATCACCCTGGTTGCTGAGAGGGGCTCAAAGAAGAGCACACCTGCCACCCTGTCCGCATCTACAGGTGAGGGTTGAAACAGAATCTTCACAACTGACTCCACCCTCGTATTGCAAGGCACAAATATGTGTGGTTGATCCGTTAAGAAAGTCGTTTCAGTTCTGCTCTCTGCAAATAGCTTTTTTCCAGTATACAATAATATTTTGCCAATTTGAAGTCATAGATTTGGTTTCAGGTCTGGGTAAAAAACATAGTCTCTTGTGGGAAACATTCAGCAAGTGCTAAACGTATTGTACTGCTAACAGTTTTGAATTGCATTTTATAATCCTAAGAGATAAAGACATCTGTAACAGCTTTACCAATCCAAACATATTTCACAACACAGCACAACACAATTATTTCCTCATATACATACCAATACTTGACAGAAGAATGTGGAATTACTAAGGGCAAGGGTCCGGTAGTTGTAGGCTGTAACTTACTTTATTAGTGGGACAAAAATAGACAACACTGTGGCCAACAGTAACAGTGCAGAAAGACACACAATCTCTAAATGTCTCCCTTATCTGAATTTGTGCCTTTGTGTTTCTCTTGTAGCCTCTTTCACGTTTTACATAGCCAACCCGGTCCCTGAGCTTACCACTCCCATAGGCTCGGAGGACAATATCATTAGTTTTGTGTCGTTAGACTCCTCTGACCCAGACCTACAGATCTCAGGGATGGGGCTTGAGCTCGAGGATAAGCTGGGAGAGCTGACTGTCTCAGTTGTAACGTCCGAAGGATTTGAACTTTCGTGGGAACCAAAAACACATGTTGTCTATGATAGTTATATTTTAGAATGTAGAGACACTCTGGGATTATGGGATGTAAAAGAGGTCCATCTCCATGGAGATGCCAAAGGTTCTAGATTTCAAGGCCTGAGGGAATCCACAGAATATCGAGTAAAGCTTTACGGAGTAAGCAATAGCCAAAGATCCTCTCCGCTTGAAGCAGTCACAGTTACAGGTATATGCTTTACTTTTGGGCTGCATGCCTTCAGTACAATAGATATCCCTTTGTTGTTGAATGTTGCTCATTTTAATTCTACCTGGATAGCAAAGTCAGGATTTGAACAAAAGAGTTGAGAAATTCAAAACCAAACCTTTCATGTTTTGCATGATGGTATTGTGATTTTCAACTGCAGTGGATCAGTACGCATGGCATGATATTAGAGGTTTGAGATAATACCGTCTTTACAAAATGGCCATTTGGCTTCATTCCATCAAGTCACTTCTTGCATGCTGAGGGCGGCAGTCCTAAAACGAAAAGTGTTGCTTTCAAACTATGAAGAGGAATCCATGCCTTCTCTATTCCAGAGAAATTCAGATGAAGGACATTACTAAAATTGGTTATAGCAAATATAGCAATGGATACTGGGACTGTAAATGCTGTCATTTGCAGGGCATAATTAAAAACATCTTGGGGACCCCCCCCCCCCCCCCAAATAGGTTTGTTATCAGAAAAGTTGATACCTTCTAGCTGAAGAGATAAAGCATTAAGAAAATCTGTGTATTCCTTGGAATGGCTATTCAGAGAGGTTACAATGTCTCCACTGTTTCCCTGCAGATCAGCATGACATCCAGAAAAGTCAATTAGACTACATTTGCACACCAATTTCCTCCTTCATTGGAGTTTTTAAAAGCAACCAATTTGCTCTCTGTATGTCTGTGCCAACAAACCCATCCACTTCACTGTCATTGCTTGCGATCCCATCCACATTGCATTTCATCCTGAAATGTTTACAGTATTGCTTGCAAAGGACACTGTTAAAATAGCATATTATGCATCTTGAAGCAACAAGACATGAATCAAACTCTAAAGTGTTCGACCAGGGTTCTGTTCCAATATCCATGCTTGCATAGTACACTAGTGGTGACCTAATATGGATATTGGAACATAAACAAAGTTGTAGGATAACTTTGGCAGTGCATGGCTTCTTCATCCATTTGAAGTGTACTGGGTACTGTCACTACGGTGGACTATTCGGAACCTTCAAAAATTAATGGCCCTCGTTCAGGGGCCATTAATGCATGAGCTGCTCAGTGTAAATGTACGTCTCTGATGCATGTGGAAGTTTATGGTCCCTGACAACAAGAAAACCTGCACAGCACCATAGAGAGAAAATGGTGATGAATGATGAATGCAGAATTATTTCCTTCCAAACCTCAATAGGAGAAAGTTTGACAAAAGACAATATACCTTTTGTTTCTGTAATCAATCATTATGCTTTTGTGGGTATTTATGTTAATCTTTTACTCCACCAGTTATTTCTTCTAACCAGATCTTCTTCCCACAGGTTAACCACTCTTTTTGTTTTTCTTCTGCTCCTTTAGAGGTTACAGGTTACACATTTAATACTTTTGAATGTACTTTCATTTAGCACCCAAGTCTACCTCTACTGATGTAGTCGCTCTGAGTGTCAAAAGTGCTCAGACGACACAGTCTCCTGACACAGGAGCTGTTCATCCAACAGTCCTTCCCCTGGCTCCTCTGATCACAGAGGGGCCTACGTCTACATCTCTGTACCCCACGGGGCACATCCCCTCTGGGGCTGAACCTGAACCAGAGGGCTCCAGCCTGGAGACGCTAGGGGACCTCAATGTCACAGACGTGAGCCCCACTAGCGTGAGGCTAGCCTGGTCAGCCCCAGATGAAGCCTTTGATAGCTTTTTGGTGGAGGTGAATGCTCTGTCAGGGATGGCACAAGCTCATGTGACCACGGTACCAGGAAGTGCCAGGAAGACCCTTATAGAAGGCTTGTCCCCTGGGACACGTTATGAGGTTTCGTTGTATGGGAAGGTGGAGGGGGAGCAGTCTCTGCCTCTTCATGCTTTTGCCAATACAGGTACATGAAGCATTGATTCTTTGCCATAGACATCCATAACCATCGGTCATCTTTCTCTCCATCCCTCTCTCCATCCTATCCTTATTTATTTCATACATCCTCCCATTCATCCATCTGTCTTTGTATTCATGTGTTCTGTGTAATCATAACTGACTAAGAAAGTGCTGCTGAAACACATCACAGTTTAACCCCTGCAATACATTGTATAGTTGATGTGAAATATATGGAATATATAAAGCAGGGTTCCCTAACTTGCGGCCCGCGAGTGATTTTATTTGTTGTTGCATTTAATTTTTTATTGTTGGACATAAAAGACTGTAAAAACTCCAGAAAATCAACTCCAAGTGATTTCAATTTTGGAAATCTATTCCAAAGTATTCCCACGCATAATAAAGAGATTGTTTGGGCTTCTTGCGGTCAATTTGCAGTATACAAATGATTTGTAATTATGTTACGGCCCCCTGACCATCCGCTCAAGAAAGAAATCGGTCTATGGCTGAATCTAGTTGATGATCCCTGATTATGGGATATAAAACATAATATGATGTGAAATATCGATTTATGATATATTTCATATAGTGCATATTTTATTGACTGTACTATGATCTGTTTGTCTGCTAGAGGAGCTGAGGCCTGTGGTGACCAACCTCACAGTCTCTGACGTGACATGGGACAGCTTCAATGTGCACTGGACTCCCGAGGACGGGGAGTTTGAGAGCTTTGTCATTGAGGTGACAAACTTAGAGGGAGGTCCAGAGAGTGAGAACCTCACCCTGTCGGCTGATGCCTTAAACCTGGGCATTTCTGGCCTGAGTCCTAACACTTTGTATAGGATTGGCCTGTACGGGCTCCACCAGGGCTCCTTCCAGGAGCCGGTGTATACTGAAGTCACTACAGGTACCTACGAATGGAGGTGTCCCCCAAGGTTCTGTCCTTATCCCTCTCTTTCTTACTTTTTCTTCACTGTGCCTTTTGAGCAATTTCTCTCTATTCCAGTTGGGATCTGTGGGGAACAGCTTACACACAAACCTGCCTGTTTCCATTCACATTCAAGCATCCACAGCACTGCACGTAGCAAGCAAGATCACTGACGTAACCCTTCAATTTAGCCTTTTTTACAAATGACAATGTTTCATTCTAACAACACCATGCCATGTGTCATTCTTACCCTCCAGCCACTGTGTCAGTCTTTCACCACAGGGCAGGGTGCTGGGCATCACCCACACAAACCCTTACCCTATAACTGAAACAAGCAAGCTGCCCGCAAGTGACCAACCTCACCCTGTCTCACCCCCTCCTCACATTCCATCCCATGGCCTGAGTGCATGAAGCCCTCCCCCCTGCCATTACATGCATCGTGGTGAGTTTTGATGTGCTGCAATGATTGCAAAAGAAAACCAAACAACACCTCCTCCCTCCCATCCACATTAAACAGTGTCCATTCGTCATCATTCCATCAACCCCCCCCCCCCCCCCCCCCCCCCCCCCCATCCTCACAGACTGAGTAATTAACCTATAGCTTGTTTGCCTGTTGGAGTCATGCTTTAACTGAGTGGCCAGAACGGCTGAGTGACAGAGGTCTATGTATTGGTTTCAGTACGAGAGAGACTGGAAATGTAGGCCTAATAGTATACAATGAACAGTGGAGGCTGCTGAGGGGAGAACAGCTGGCTGGAAAGGAGCAAATGAAATGGCATCAAACACCTGGAAACCATATGTTTGATGTATTTGATACCGCTCCAGTCATTACCATGTGCCTGTTTCTCCCCAATTCAGGTGCCACCAACCTCCTGTGACAATGAATACTATGTACTGTGTGTGTGTTGTAACAACATTAACTCCTCTTTTAGATATTATATTTGTGAAACATTGTTAATTCCAACTATAGTGCAACAAAAACGGCAACTTATTGTCCTACTCAATGCAATGTGTGTGCATGATTTTAACTTGTTTGTGAATGTATCCCCTGCACATAAGAGTTTTCCCTTTCCCTTGTCAACAAACTCTTCTAAAGGCATGGACCGTCTTTAACATCATCACCCATCCATGTTATTAACATCATAGGTGAATGGCTCTCCTGCTTGGGTTTGGCAATGTACTATCTCACCAACAACATGTCCACTGTCTTCTAGCCCAGGGTTCTCCAACTCCTGTCCTGCAGAGCTATTGAGTATCCATGCTTTTGTTCCAGCCCAGCACTAACTACAGGGTACAATTGTTTACTATTTGAAACAGGTGAGTCAGTGCTAGGCTGGAACAAAACCTTATATTGCACACCCAGTAGCTCTCCAGCACCGGAGTTGGAGACCCCTGCCTTAAGTCACATTTTGACACTAAATTCAACCGTACACTTTTGTCAAAAAGCGTACTTGTCAAGTCTAGCTAATCTGAAGCCACCTTTTATTTTCATGGATACCCTGTCCTGTTGACTTTCTTTCTCTCTCCGGCACTTTGGCTATCTGTCACTTTCCCTGTTTGTGTCTATGTCAGTGTCTTACTCTGTCTTGTCTGAACAAACACTGAACAAAACATGCACATCTATTTTTAGAATAAGAGCTAGTCCTGACCTGGCTTAAATTGGAATAATGATGATATCACTTACACTTTATAAGGCACAAATGCTATTATTATTCATGTGACACATTATGATCAGTTCTGATGTGTTACACTGCAATATATTTTTACCTTTCTTTAGTCTTCACCACATCCCCAAAAGCTTGCCGTTGTATTGTCAGAATTAAAATGTGCATGTCATTCATTTTTCATTATATTCAAAGACTATCGAGAATGGCAGGTGTGAGGTGAGTGCCATGTGAAATTGCACTTATTATTCTCATATATCTTTGATAAACAAAATAATCTACAATCTATTATCATCCCCTTAGACAGATAATTGAATATGTAGCAGCCAAACGAGTGATTTCATAGGCAATAGGCATATTGCTTTTAACATTTTAGCTTATTTCAAAATCCAATAACTGTTTCTTCCTTTAGTGAGCGAGCCAGTGGTTGGCAATCTGTATGTATCTAATTTAACGTCAGAGAGTTTCTCCATCTCCTGGAATGGCACTGAGGGAGAGTTTGACGGTTATGTCCTGGAGATTATTGATTCAGATTGGCTGAAGGAGCCAAAGGAATATAACATATCCCAGAATGCAATGTCTTATGACATCACAGGGCTAAAGCCCAGCACTGACTATATAGCCTACCTCACTGGGATTGTCAAGGGATCACGAACCCATGCTGTCAGTATTATTGCATCAACAGGTATTTCTATTTTGTTTGTTTTATTTATTTCTAAAGCCAGAACGAGCACATTGTCACTTTGCTCCATATCGAAGTTTGCAATGCTTTTCTGATCATTTTTCTTGAGCACACATAATTATTATATAAAATACAAATTTTTTGTGACTACCCATTGACTTCATTATAATCTGGGTCACTTGAAGTTTTTGACACTGGATTAAATGGAAAACAGTTTCTTGAGAGTAAAAAAGGATAGTAAGAGTGTGCCACCCTTAAAAAAATGAATGAATGCTGACTTTTCTCTCCTTTGTAGCTGCAGAGCCTGACTTGTCCAGGCTAGTTGTTTCTAACGTTACCTCAGACAGACTTTCACTGTCATGGAGGACGGGGGAGAAGGCTTTTGATAACTTTATAGTAGAAGTCAGAGAGTCTGCTTTGCCCTCGCAGGCCATGGGCCGCACCCTGCCTGGAGCGGCTCGCGCCACAGTTATGACTGGCCTCAAAGGGAGTACAACCTACGACATCAAACTGTACGCCAGCTCCGCTGGACAGAATACACAGCCCCTATTCGCTGTAGTCACCACAGGTATTGCATCGCATGTATTTTTTTCTCCATATGTTATATTATAATTACGAATTCAAAAGCTATTACTCTTAACTAGCTCATGAGTAGTCAAACCCCGACTATGAAAATAATCATAACTTTATAGTTCCAACCATAGTCCTAGACTGTCAAACAGATAACGTCTAATTTTTATATCACACTCCTCATCTCCCCTAATTCAAAATCACTGTTCTCTTTTGTCCAGAGGCAGTCCCACAGTTGGGCCCAATAGCTGTGTCTGAATCTAGCCCCGATAACTTCACCCTGTCCTGGGGCACAGTGGCTGGTCACTTTGATGGCTTTGTCATCCGGGTCGGTGACCCTGAACAGCTGTTTGATACACTGGAGTTTACGCCGTCTGGCGAGGTCCGTAACATTACAGTCACTGGCCTAGTGGACGCCACTGATTATGACATTGAACTGTACGGTATTTCTCATGGGCGCCGCACCCCTTCCGTTTTAGCCCATGCCGTCACAGGTACTATGTAATTTACTCAAATCTTACCACTTATTTTGAAACACTGACAGGGCGGAAGTGTGTGTCCCAGTAGCCAAAGAATTACACATGACCTCTCCAGGGGCCCACCCAGGTTTAAGCGGGACAAATTTGCAGGTTTTGAATAGTGTTCAAGTGAACATTACAAAGAGGTGTGATGGATACAATATTCACTTTAGTGTTTCAACACCCCGTTGTATCTACCTGACATGTCCACCGTTTTTAATTAGGAGTTTGTCACCCATTTATAAACATGATATCAATCTTTTTAGGCTATGTGCATGACTAGATTCTCCTAATTGAATTGGGGCTCTACAAGTCATAGGGCCAACTGCGCCGAAGACTACAAGTACTTTTGCAATCATTGCACACATCAACTACCATATGTATTCTCACCACGTCTTACCCCTCCTCTACCCGACCCTAATCCCCCCTCACCCCAAAAAACTCCCGCTCCCTCCAGCATCATTACCCAAAGTGGAAAACTTGACCATTTCGGAGATCACCCCATTCGGCTTCCGCGTGTCCTGGAGGGCGCATCATCCTCAACAACAGGAAGGGGCTCCCTCTACTGTTGGCTTCGGCCACTTTCACATAGTGGTGTCAGACTCAGGCTGGCTACTGGAACCTCAGGAGTTCACTGTCCCTGGCAACCAGAGCTTCTTGGACATCTGGGGCCTGATCACTGGCATAGGCTATGAGGTCAGGCTGACTGGGGTATCCAGTACTGGGCTGGTCTCCCGCCCACTGACCACAGTGGCTGTGACAGGTACCACCCACAGAGGCGTCATGGCTGTTGAAAATGAGGGGGCATGAGCCCCCTACCAATTTGATCAATTTATAGGATAAAAGATATACAAGATATAGATGATTTTTCTCACAATTCATTGAAATACATTGAATTCGGTCATCAGCCTGCCCCCTCAACAATTAAGGTGCATGATGCCTCTGGCCATACTACATACACTGTAGGCTGAAATTCTAAGATGCACACAAGTAACTTGGAGTTCGGATTCGGCCCTGTACAATGAGGCTTCTCCATCACAGTGAGGTGTCACTTGGGACAGCTTGAGGGATTGGTCACTATTCAGTCGAAGTGAAAACACAGGTTTACTTTACTTACTCAAGGGGTGATGGATTCCCAACTTGTACTTTTACTGTATCACAAAAAACTAGTAGGCCTTTCCACTGTACTCTTCTAAGAAAGGATGAAATATTAATGCCATCAATGCTTTACTTTGGTGGGGAAGCCTCAACACACAACCCTACTACCTCCTCCAACATCTCACTTACTTTTCCAGAGCAATCTGATTACTGTTAATATTTTCTTCATCCTCTTCATGTTTGAAGCATCATGGAGGTCTTGCCTGTGTTTTCAGTTTGAAGCTTAATTGTTACAGCGAAGAAGTGTCTGGTGCTCTGCTTTTTCCTCTCTCCAAAATATGAAAATATGTTTTCATATTTTAAACTGTGTTTTCCCCTCAGATTTCTCATAATGTGACACTGTGAACGTTACGGTGTAAAGGATGCCATTTTCAGTGGACACATATCACTGTCACTAAGAATTGTTTGAGGTAGGCTAATCAAGCAATATCTAAGTTTCACCTGTAAATATTAGACTGATAAGGCATTTAAAAAAACAGTCTTTATTTCCAGTTGAAAATGTCTGAGGATAGTTATGGACCATTGATTGGATAGTAGGCCTAGCCTATAAGTAGGAAAACACAGACAAATCAACATGGCATTTTCAGCATGAAATGTCAGTTGACCTAACCACTCGTTTTTTTATTTACCTTTGAATGCACTGAATGCAGGGCTGGCATTGAGGATGCATGCGGTGTGGATGGATTGTTTTGGCCAAATCCTTGGCTTGATGCAACAATCACGGAGAATAGTAATTGTGGATGTTGACTTGCTAATTGACGTCAATAAATGTCTCCACAACCATGAACGTGTCTATTTCTCAATAAAATAACAAAGGAATGCAAAGCACCTTGACGATTTGAAAGCATGTCAGAGTGGTGGTAGCAAGTTCATGAGAATTTAACCAAAAACTAGGAGTCCTACTATCTTACCTTTTCCATCTAGTCGCCGACAGTCGCCGTCGTCAAATTTGTTTTCTAGTAATTGGGTGAATGTTTCTCGACAAATACGTCGAATTGAATTCTCTTTCCAACCAGAGGCTGAGCCAGAAGTGGAGCACATGTTTGTCTCGGACATCACTTCAGACAGTTTCCGCCTGGCCTGGACCGCGGATGAAGACATGTTTGATAGATTTGTGATCAAAATTAAGGACTCCACAAAGTTTGCGCATCCACAAGAAGTCAACGTCCTTGGTGACGAGCGAACCAAGGTTTTAACGGGACTCACCGGCGGCACCGAGTACGAAATCGAGCTGTACGGTGTCACTTTGGAACAGCGCTCCCAACCGATTACCGGTGTTGCTCGAACAGGTATTTAAATAAAGGGCCTATTTTCTGACAGTCTGAACTATCAGTAAATGCCGAAGCACAATGTGGTCTGCATCTCACATCTCTCGTCTGGTTTCTCTGGAAACAGGTGTCTTGATTACAAGATGCAATACTGATCTTTGTTTTGACTGGGTTTTGTAATAATACCTTTTGTTTTTACTGGTTTTCTTTTCCAAGGGGTATGCCTTTAGGCAAATATGTAAATTGCCACTGATCATTATTTTATGTACTAATAGTCCTAGGCCTGTGAGCAGCAAGGGACCAAACAAGTGGCGCAGCGGTCTAAGGCACTGCATCTCAATGCTTGAAGGGTCACTACCGACACCTTGGTTCTAATCCAGTCTGTATCACAACTGGCTGGAATTGGGAGTCCCATAGGGTGGCGCACAGTTGTCTGGGTTTGGCTGGTGTTGGCCGTCATTGTAAATAAGAATTTGTTCTTAACTGACTTGCCTAGTTAAATAAAGGTTACATTTTAAAAAATTGGTTTTGCATGTCTCTTTTTCCCCATATGATATCCTTTTCAAAAATATGGAGACACGTGTTTTTGCATTAGATTGTGCTGCTTATTATGCTTGGCTTTAAATGCAGCTCAAAGACCATGTGTTCTGATGCCCATTATAGATTTGTCAGTGTGTATATTGACACACCATAGGGCAATAGGCCTATTCTGTTGAATAAACTGACCTCAGTAGAATCGATTCCTGATCAAAAATCAAACTCATACAGATCAATCTAACTTTTCTCATTTTTTGCTTGCCTTTTTAACCCTGACCCCATCGCTGTGCCAGGCCTGGGCGCTCCAAGAGGCATCCGCTTCTCTGAAGTGACTGAGTCCTCGGCCATAGTCCATTGGATCATGCCTCGTGCCAGAGTGGATAGCTACCGCATCATCTATGTGCCTCTCCAAGGAGGTGAGTGAATAGCCTCATATCTTATAGTGGCAGTAAAGTATACCCATTGTAATAAGGATATTGGACTGCGTTTATATAGTACTTTAGGCCTCAAAAGGGCTTCATGTGGCATGGGGGGAGGAATTTCCTCTCCTCCATTTTTTTTCAAATTGGACAAAGCACTCTCTCTAGTGGAATATAGAGTAATCACAAGGTTTCTTCACACAATAATGTACACTAGTGTAGAACTGTGAATATCTGCAGCTGCTACCAAGGAAGGAAAGGAAACCAGTTCCTTAAAGTGGATTTAACAGTACGATTTAACAGCACCATTAAACATTTATTTACTTCAGAATAGAAGAACGTAAAGTAGCATAAATGCCATATTTTCTCTCATCAACAGGCAGCCCAATGACAGTGCTAGCAGATGGGACTGAGACCCAGGCCTTGTTGCCTAACATGTTGCCAGGAGTGACCTATCAGGTCACCATCTTTGCTGGGAAGGGCCTGGAGGAGAGTGACCCGGGGTCAGAGAACATCACCACAGGTGTCTGACTACTCTTTAGCATACATTTACACATTTGACCTTTTACTAAATACATGAAATTATACAATACGTTTACATTCAAGTCACAGTGCTATGAGGAGGATAGACAGAAGTCTCTGTGTTATGCATAGACACTATGAGCATTTCATAAATCATTAGCTTCATACATTCATACTCAACAGCACATATGGTACTCCTCTACTCTGTCCACCCCAGTCAATTATTCCTGGAAAAAGTATGACATCATTGCATTGGGTTGTTTGCAGGTCATAATACTGTCAGTACAGGTGTTTGTTTGCTGAAGCTGTTGTGGCTACAGGCCGATGTGTGTAACAAAGGTGTGTATTTTCCTCCTCCTTAGCTCTGGACAGGCCTCAAGCTCTTTCTGCTGTCAACGTCACTGACACGACCGCCCTGCTGCTATGGCAACCAGCTCAGGCCACCGTCGATGGCTACGTCATCACCTACAGCGCAGATTCAGGTTTGTGTGTGTTTCACAAGAGGCCCAAGGCACAGATTGCCAGGAGCTGACGTGTATTTGTCTACATGATGTATTTTTATCAGTGGTATCCCTCATCACTAGCCAAATAGACTGTTGGTGGTGGTAACCAGGTGGTGATATTGTCTCTTTCCTCTGCTGTCTGCAGTGTCCCCAGTGATGGAGCACGTTTCTGGGAACACGGTGGAGTTTGAGATGGGCTCCCTGGTCCCTGCCACCCACTACACAGTTGGGGTGTACGCCATGAGGGAGGCACAGAAGAGTGGCACCATCACCACTGAATTCACAACGGGTAGCTCTCCAATTAAATGCTTTATATAGGAGCATTGGGTCTGATTTTCAAACAACAATCAAACTGTGTAATATTTTATTGTTCATAAATTCAATGAAGTGCAGTATTGTATTGTCCATGAATTCAATATTAAGACATCTGTGATATCATTATTTAACACGTTTAACATAGTGTTGTATGTGATCCACTTTCCTATTTGTGTCTGTAGATGTGGATTCTCCTCGTGACCTGGCAGCCAGTAACGTCCAGACAGACAGTGCCACTCTCACCTGGAAGCCTCCGCGTGCCACCATCACCGGATACATCCTCACCTTCACCTCACCCGACGGCAAAGTCCGGGTACGGGTTTATGAGTCCGCACAATGGCCCCCACAATCGATCATCAATGGCTATTTTACAGCTACATTTTCCAAAGTGCTTTACATTATGAATAAAGATTGATTTGATTTGAATACAGGAAGTTGTCCTGAGCCCTACAGCCACATCGTACAGCATGAGTGAGCTGAGTGGCTCTTCAGAGTACAGCGTCAGGCTACAGGCCATCGCTGGAGCCCAGCGGAGCCGCCATGTCACCAATGTCTTCACCACCAGTAAGTAGACTGCTGAACACACCACCTCCATCCCCTCACAGCTTTACAATGGGCAGATCTCAAGTGATCTCAGATCTCAAGTTTCCTATGTAGTGCACTGTTTTTGATAGGTGTGTGTGTGTGTGTGTGTGTGTGTGTGTGTGTGTGTGTGTGTGTGTGTGTGTGTGTGTGTAGTTGGAGGGTTATACAGATACCCTAAGGACTGCTCGCAGGCTCTGCTGAATGGAGACACAATCTCTGGCACCTACAACATCTACCTGGGAGGGGACGAGAGCCAGCCCATCCAGGTCTACTGTGACATGACCACGGACGGAGGTGGATGGATGGTGAAGAACACACACACACACACACACACACACACACACACACACACACACACACGCACACACACACACACACACACACACACACACACACACACACGAAGTCTAAACTCCAGGTTTGATTGGATTGACCTTTACATGTTTGTGATAATACTGAAGCCAAACCAAAGACATCAGGGCTTGTATATGACAGGTTCTGTCAACTCTCTTTACAGGTGTTCCTGAGGCGCCAGAATGGAAATCTGGAGTTCTTCAGGAACTGGAAGAATTACACCGGTGGCTTTGGGGACATGAATGATGAATTCTGGTTTGGTGAGTCCACATCTCTCCACTTTTCCTTTATTTGTATTTTATTTTCTCCCTTTATTCAATATTTGTGGCCAATGCGGAAGTCAAACCATAATCCTGGGGTTGCATCACCATGATCCAACCAATTAAGCCATAGGAAACAGGAATGGCACTGTGATGTAATTTCCTGTCGTTTCAGGTCTGGCCAACCTCCACAAGATGACGGCATCAGGCCAGTACGAGCTGCGTGTGGACCTGAGGGACAACGGGAAGTCGGCCTACGCTCAGTATGACAAGTTCACCATCGCAGAGCCACGTAGCCGCTACAAGATGTACTTAGGAACATACAGCGGCACAGCAGGTAAGGACAATTATGATAATAGCTGTGTTTATTAGTGCTCCTGCATAGAAAATCTAGTCAGATCTAACTTTATTAAAATTCCATTGAAATATACCAATACACTTTACAGTAAAAAAAAGTCATAATAAAAGACACAATATAACTGTGATTGAACTATCCATATTTCTTCACACCAGTCAATGTGTTTCTCTTGTTTCCTAGGTGACTCTATGATCTATCACCATGGTCGGCCCTTCTCCACGTACGACAATGACAACGACATTGCAGTAACCAACTGTGCACTGTCCTATAAGGGTGCCTTCTGGTACAAGAACTGCCATCGTGTCAACCTCATGGGAAAATATGGTGACAATAGTCACAGCAAGGTACGGAAAGTGTGCCCTACAATGTATTGACTTCCTTTCTGCTATCACAAAGTGTGTGTGTGTGTGTGTGTGTGTGTGTGTGTGTGTGTGTGTGTGTGTGTGTGTGTGTGTGTGTGTGTGTGTGTGTGTGTGTGTGTGTGTGTGTGTGTGTGTGTGTGTGTGTGTGTGTGCGTGTGCGTATATTATATTCTGGTCAGAGTATGAAACAAGATTATTACATTTATTACACATACTTTTGAAATACTGCGGTGTGTAAACATGTAAAAAAAGTATACTTTTTTTCAGGGTATCAACTGGTTCCATTGGAAGGGACACGAGCATTCAATCCAGTTCGTCGAGATGAAGATTAGACCCATCAACTTCAGAAACGTTGAAAGCCGACGGAAAAGATCATAGACTTAATACCTGTACATGCTTTTATTGTGAAGATATTTGGTGGAGGGTTTGGAATGGTCAGAATAGGCACTTTTGTGTGTTTGATTTGTTTTATTGTTTGTGTTCATTGGAAAATGTTCAAGCCAAATATGGCTCCCTATATTATGTCCAAAGATATTTGAATATGCCAATTAAGAATAAGGCAGTTTGATTATGAAATGTGAAACAATGAAAGGAGATTTCAGTTACTCTTATTTTTATGGTGAAGGTAAAAAGAGTCCTACTGTAAGTTTCACTCTCGCTCTTATGTCCTATTCTCCCACACTGTTATGTTCTCTTTCTGGCAGTTCATTAAAAAAAACTGTATGAGCACCGTTAAGCTTTTCAACTAGGCACATGGAAATAATAATGTGGCTTGATGCCACATCCCTCAGTCTCCCCAGACATTAAGGGACGGGGGAAATAAAGCTATCGAGGTTAAAGGAAAATTCCACTCAAAAACTATATTTTCGTCCACTGTTGATACAGTCCTACAATGTTTTGCATGTCAGCAGATACGTTTTCAAGATATTGGACTTTCAAGAAGCAAAGTGTCACTTGCCACATCAGCATAATGATGTAAAATGCATCATATGATGCAAAATGCATCATTATGATCATGTGACAAGTGACACTTTGCTTCTTGAAAGTCCAATGTCTTGAAACCTTGACTGCTGACCTGCAAAACATTTTGGGACTGTATCAAAGGGGGACGAATAAAAAAAATACAAAAAAAGAGTTTCCTTGTATAGACCTGAGTGTAGGACTGACTAAACTGGGTATCATTTGTTTCATATTGAGTGATTGATATTTCAAATGTCATTTTATATTATTTTCAACCTATTGGAATTCATGAACAGTGTGTCCACATATACAACAAAGCAGGAAAACTATTCTTGAGAAGATTATGGTAGTGATTTTAACCACTGACATCATTGAATACCGGTTTAAATTATGCTTGACATTTTTTTTCCAGCTGAATGAAAAACAGATGTCTATATGAAACCCTCAATACAATAAAATATACTTTGTTAAAAGGCGTCAACATTTTTCTTGCTGCCAATGTCAAACATGCCAGTTCCCTTTACATAAAAGTTTCCCTTCAACAGCAGATGGCAGTGTTGATTGTTCATGTGTTCATGCCTTAATCATGAGAAAAGTACTCATCAGTATGCGTCACACAGATTGAGAGCATATGAACTAATAGGCCTAAAATAGCGAAAGTATTCAACAAACAATAATACACATCAACTTACTAGACTACTTCTGTAAAAGTGGCTCTTTAATGTTGTCTTTTTGTTATCTAGGGTAAACAAGAAAAAAGTCAGCTCAAATCAAAAGGATTAAATATGCTGTGGTGTCATGTACCTACAGAGTGATAATATAAAATATTGATATTTTGGTAAGGGAGACATGTTATTTTCTCCTTATTAGTCTGAAAGCAGCAAAGAATTTGGAGCAGCAGATAGATAGCTAGGGGAGCCATCCTGGTCTGGGATAATGTGGTTCTACAGGTCAAGTCAGAAGAATCACTCATGTATCCCTATCTCCTATCTCCTCATGTTAAAGGCCCATGTCTTCATTTGAAAAACCACAAAACGGCAGGCCCGTCACTTTCATGTCGACCCATACAGAATAGAAGAAACACATCTGCCACAGGTATCAATTTATGACAGTAATGTAGGTGAAGAAAAACATGGTGTGAAATAGTTGCAAAGACTGTAAGGCTGTGTTTACTGAAAAGTCCCTGGTTGATATTGTGAGCATTCATCATATACCATGTACATGTAGCACACAAACTAACATCCAGCACACAGGCAAGTATTCCCTACATCTCCGGTAATGCGATGATTGGATGATAATATTACTACACAGTAATACAGAACAATAATATTTCATAACTAGGCCTGGATGAAATCAGCTTTTTGATCAAGTTTATTTGTCTGCCTTTTTAATCCATTCTTATTTAATCTGTCTGTATTCATAACATATGAACTTGGGTTGCAGGAGATTTCCACTGGGACATCTTATAGAGACTTTACATGATTGCATGTACTGAATACATTATTGCCAATTTAATTTATGGGGCAATGCATAGTTACCTCTCACCCCATCGGCAAATACACATTAGAATATAACAGAAATATTATTACACAACATAATGAACAGACATGAACAGTTAGTGACATATATCATACATTGTCACACACATAGTTAAATAGAACATCTCTATGGTCACAGTTAAATAGGGTCAACAAGTTCAATAGACAAAATACCGACATGTCAGTTGACAAATGAATGGATATTTAATGGATAATGTACTGTATGTCCAAAATTCTACAGTTGGATATGAGCCTTCATCACATCCTATTTTTGGTCCAGATTCTGAGTACTGGTGGATGCCGTTCATGCCTCGGAAGGTCAGTTCTTTGCCAAGGACATTTCAATTCTCTCACACTAGACAAGTTCCAATGGCTTCCTTTGTATCTGTGGTGGAATCTGACTGAGAGCAGCTGGGTTCATGTCGACAAGTGCACTAGCGGTTCTAGTGCACTTGTCGTTTTTGCATAACTAATTTCTGCTATCGTTCTTTTTTTACATCCGTTATTAGACAGTGGCAACGATGATGATTATGAACATGGTATTTTACCTGCTAATGCCTGCAAAATGCCTGCAATGCAGTGAAGAAAATGATATGACAACAATAACGTCTAATGTAACTGGCCCCTCTAACAGTACAACTGGCCCCAGCTTGGCCCCCCCAGTTGAAATGGTCTAGAACCGCCACTGGACAAGTGTTGAGTATATAATAATAATAATTTGAAGAGGCAATTCTGGAATGCTGGCCTTCTAGGCAGAGTTGCAAAGAAAAAGCCATATCTCAGATGGGCAAAAGAACACAGACACTGGACAGATGAACTCTGCCTAGAAGGCCAACATCATGGACTCGCCTCTTCACTGTTGACGTTGAGACTGGTGTTTTGTGGGTACTATTTAATGAAGCTGCCAGTTGAGGACTTGTGAGGCATCTGTTTCTCAAACTAGACACTCTAATGTACTTGTCCCCTTGCTCAGTTGTGCACCAGGGCCTCCCACTCCTCTTTCTATTCTGGTTAGTGCCAGTTTGCGCTGTTCTGTGAAGGGAGTAGTACACAGCGTAGTACGAGATCTTCAGTTTCTTGGCAATTTCTCGCATGGAATGGCCTTCATTTCTCTGAACAAGAATAGACATGAGTTTCAGAAGAAAGTTCTTTGTTTCTGGCCATTTTGAGCCTGTAATCGAACCCACAAATGCTGATGCTCCAGATACTCAACTAGTCTAAAGAAAGCCAGTTTTATTGCTTCTTTAAGTAGAACAACAAATTTCAGCTGTGCTAACATAATTGCAAAATGGTCAATGATCAATTAGGCTTTTAAAATTATAAAGTTGGATTAGCTAACACAACGTGCCATTGGAACACAGGAGTGATGGTTGCTGATAATGGGCCTCTGTACGCCTATGTAGGTATTCCATAAGAAATCAGCCGTTTCCAGCTACAATAGTCATTTACAACATTAACAATGTCTACACTGTATTTCTGATCAATTTGATGTTATTTTAATGGACAAAAAATTTGCTTTTCTTTCAAAAACAAGGACATTTCTAAGTGGCCCCAAACTTTTGAACGGTGGTGCATATATATATGAACATATCTTTTATTTAATTTTTTATTTCACAGTTATTTAATCAGGTAGACTAGTTGAGAACAAGTTCTCATTTACAACTGCGACTTGGCCAAGACAAAGCAAAGCAGTGCAACACAAACAACAACACAGAGTTACACATGGAATAAACAAAACATACATTCAATAACACAATAGAAAAAGTCTGTATACAGTGTGTGCAAATAAGGTAGGATAAGGGAGGTAAGGCAATAAATAGGCCATAGTGGTGAAATAATTACAATATAGCAAATAAACACTGGAGTGATAGATGTGCAGAAGATGAATGTGCAAGTAGGATACTGGGGTACAAAGGAGCAAAACAAATAACAGTATGAGGATGAGGTAGTTGGATGGGCTATTTACAGATGTGCTATGTACAGGTGCAGTGATCTATGAGCTGCTCTAACAGCTGGTGCTTAAAGTTAGTGAGGGAGATATGAGTCTCCAGCTTCAGTGATTTTTGCAGTTCGTTCCAGTCATTGGCAGCAGAGAACTGGAAGGAAAGGCAGCATGGAGCGTCTAGGGCATTTCAGATGGTTGTTAGGGGACCTTTTTACTGAAGAATGTGTCTGTTTTTTATCATTGTGTTTTGCTTTTCGTGTATTGTTGTGTATAATAAAGTTTATTTTAATGTGTATATGAATGTGTAGTTTAATGTGTTTATTTTATGTTGATGTGTATTGTGGTGCTATACAGGGCTCATCTGGAAAAGAGACCTTGGTCTCAGCATTGACTCCCTGTCAAAATAAAGGTAAAATAAAATGGTCAAAGGTAGTGCACTATATGGGGAATAAGGTGTAATTTAAGATTTGTCCAATATTCGCAGAAACAAAGTGTATGTGTGTGGCAACCTCCATAAGGTTATACTCAGGTCACTCTCAGAGGACCCATAGAGGTAGACTCACTCTGAAAGTCACTTTGCTCACTCCGGTAGGCTCACTCCCCAAGATGTTATATAACATAATATATATCTTGGGTGTGATCCAAAATTCAAAATGTTTCATGGAACCGTCATGGCATTGCTGTACATTGTTCCAGTCAATGTTTGCTCAGCTTTATGTCATTATTAAATAGCTGCCAAAATGTTGCACAATTTGTCCGATAGACAAGCTGTTCCTATGGATGTAATATAATTCATGACATAACCAACCTAAGAGTGGTGCTTTTTCAGAAATCCCAGTTTCCGCATCTGGTATTTTGTTCTGTTTTCCCATGTCATATGAGTCATATAATAACGAATGTATTAGCATGTGTAAATATAATCCTAAATGTAATTATGAAAAAATGCAATTTCCGTTCTGCATAAAAACAAATTAGTGATGACATTCTCATTGGTGGTGAACTACTCTGTATGCAAATTCATCAATGCTATGTATTACCAGATACCCAATCCCTTTATTAGTCCTATTTCACTTGCGTTATTTAGGCCTATCCTATTGAATCAAATGGGCAATGAAGAAATAGTTTCACATTTGCACATGGTATTAGTCCACATTGTGCAAAGGTTAGCGTGCATCCGGAGGGAACCTGTTTACATTCACCACGCTATTTAGCCTCAGTGGAACCAATTGGATTGGTATTAATCCCGTTATTCAAGGAAATCTTTTCCCAAGAGTTTGTTATAATGTCTGTGTTATATTTGAATTGGCTGTACTTTCACAGTCCAGAGTCCCTGACACTGTGGCCCGACATATCTAAATCATCTGACATAGGCTTGTCACAGTGCTTCCACGCTTTCCACACTACCGTAAGAGAACTGTCATAGAAAAAAAAATCAATGTAAATAACACAGGGGATGCTCCATTTCATGCTTCATCTCATCGTTTTATGAACTGATGTGAAGACCCTAAAGGCTTAAAAAGGTGTGTTTGTATAGAACACACATGCCCCTTCCAGAAAGAGCTAGCCAGGCCAGGTTGAAACTGAAGCCAAAGCGCAATCTCCCAATCTTAATGACTATATCCATTACAGGGTTGGGCATACAGACTGAACAAGTCTGAGCCTGGAGATCCAGTTGCAAATGATTGTCTTCAAGGAACTCACTATTTGCCTTCTAGGAACTCACTTGTTTCTCTGCCAAGAATGATCAGCCCAATGACTTGTTATTGGATGGAGCCCATGTTGAACCCAAAGATCCTGGTCAAACCAGAAACAAACAACAGATGAGGGGGAGGGGTATTCGGAGATGAAGAGGTCTCTGGGAGCTGTATAGTCAAGGTTATCTGTGATGGTTCAAGTGTTTTACAACCCATTAGTGTAGTAATAACGCAGTCAATAGGCCAACATAGGTGAAAGATGATCCGGCAAAGTGCTAGGATATTACGTTTTACATGAAAAATACGTGATGATCAGTATCTTTCTAATCATAGAGGCTTTACTATTCCCATACTTAAGAATCGATAACATGAAACAAATTGCCTTCAAGACACAAAGGGCTACAGGGAATATTTTGCAGGATTGTAATTGCAAATGTATGCCCCCGGATCACCTCTGCTGACATCTTGGAGATTTAAGATGGATGTATTTAACGAATGTGTGCTCGTAATTATGGGTAAGAAAATGAGAGTAGGCCTCGCCTGATCAGGGTGACTGAGAGTGTCAGTGACCCCCCAGTGAACACACACACACACCTATCAACAGCGTGAATTATCCCCTCTAATGGTCATAGGGGCTGTCATATGAGATAAAAGATACTGCTCATTTAGTTAATTGCTCAGGATTTGATCAAATGTATGGATTTTTGTTGCTATTGTTCCTTTAAGTGGAAAGGAGCAATTTGTGCCCAGGCACTATAGGGCCAGGTTTGTATTTGTATTTCTTAGGGATCCCCATTAGCCACTGTCGAGGCAGCAGCTACTCTTCCTGGGTTCCAAACACATTAAGGCACTTACATTACATATAAAACAAAAGGTAAAACAGTACATCATATAACATTATTACACGACTACATATCTACAATACAAAATGTATAATACCACCACACAGTACAACAATATTACAATGTATATTACAATATTACAATGTACGTGTGTGTAGAGTGCGTGTGTTAGCGCTTGTGTGTTTATACGTGTGGCTATACCTGTGTATGTGTCTCTTCACAGTCCCCGCTGTTCCATAAGGTGTATTTTACCTGTTTTTTAAATCTGATTCTACTGCTTGCATCAGTTACTTGATGTGGAATAGAGTTCCATGTAGTCATGGCCCTATGTAGTACTATGCGCCTCCCATAGTCTGTTCTGGGGACTGTGAAGAGACCTCTGGTGGCATGTCTTGTGGGGTATGCATGGGTGTCCGAGCTCTGTGCTAGTATTTTAAACAGACATCTCGGTGCATTCAGCATGTCAACACTTCTTACAAAACAAGTACTGATGAAGTCAATCTCTCTTCCAATTTGAGCCATGAGAGATTGACATGCATATTATTAATGTTAGCTCCCCGTGTACTTTTAAGGGCCAGCCATGCTGCCCTGTTCGGAGCCAGTTGTAATTTTCCTTCTTTGTGGCACCTGACCACATGACTGAACATGAGGCAGAGCAGCGCTTTATTATGGACAGACTTCTCCCCATCTTAGCTACTATTGTATCAATATGTTTTGACCATGACAGTTTACAATCCAGGGTTACCCCAAGCAGTTTAGTCACCTCAACTTGCTCAATTTCCACATTATTCATTACAAGATTTAGTTGAGGTTTAGGGTTTAGTGAATGATTTGTCCCAAATACAAACAAATAATTTATTCCTTGCTACCCATTCTGAAACGAACTGCAGCTCTTTGTTAAGAGTCATCCGCATACATAGACACACTGGCTTTACTCAAAGTCGTTAGTAAAGATTGAAAAAAGTAGTGGGCCTAGACAGCTGCCCTGGAGAATTCCTGATTCTACCAGGATTATGTTGGAGAGGCTTCCATTAAAGAACACCCTGTGTGTTCTGTTAGACAGGTAACTCTTTATTCACAATATAGCAGGGGGTGTAAAGCCATAACACATACGTTTTTCCAGCAGCAGACTATGATCGATAATGTCAAAAGCCGCACTGAAGTCTAACAAAACAGCCCCCCACAATCTTTTTATCATCAATTTCTCTCAGCCATTTATCAATAATTTGTGTAAGTGCTGTGCACGCTATAAGCGTGCTGAAAGTCTGTTGTCAATTTGTTTACTGTAAAATAGCATTGTATCGGGTCAAACACAATTTTTTCCAAAAGTTTACTAAGGGTTGGTAACAGGCTGATTGGTCGGCTATTTGAGCCAGTAAAGGGGGCTTGACTACTCTTGGGTAGCAAGGAAGGGTGGGACAGGAGCAGAATTAAATGGCTAATTAATAATTTTATTTACGTTTTATTTAAGTCATGATGGTCATTGTTTCTAAGACAAAATGTGAAAACATTTTCAAAATAAGAACCCTTTTATGGTACTTTGGGTCATCATTGCTCTCTCTCTCTTCCCCTCCCTCTCCCTCTCTCCTATGACTTTAGCTCTACAGCTTTAGCTGTGACATAACAGACTCAGTCAGCCCCAAAGCTTCTGCAGCATGGGCTCTAGGAGAGAGAGGCAGGCAAAGAGGAATGAAAGCTCATTCAGAGCAGCAGGTTTATTTTAGGGTCCTACTGGATAAAAGTAGATTAACATCACAATGAATCCCTGGGTACTCAGACGCAGGAGTCAGGTCCTCACAGGCCCTACTGGAGCACAAATATTTTTAAATCTCAATCTGTGTTATGACTGCTAAGTATAGATCTGATCAAATGTCATACCGGTGATGTGTCCGATTTTGACGAGTGCAATGGGGGGACTGGGATATCAGGGCAGCATGCGTTAGTTAGGTGGAGAGTGTATTTGGTGAGTTAAACTGTGGTTATAGTTGTCTCCAGACCGTATAGGGTTCACTACAATATGAAAGTTAATGTGCATTGAGAAAATGTTCATTATGTTTAACATGCAATATTTGTTGGAACACACTTTTGTAAGTGCTGTGTCTAGAGGTTTCTCTTTACACTGTTGGTCCATTGCTGTGTGCCACATCAGGGGTTGAGGTGGTACAGAGACTGAACACGTTATTTTGCAAAGTTCATCTCAGTGCAAAGATGCCTTTAGGCGGTCAATTTACACATGGATATTGTTGTTTGGACACATACCGTTTACTGTTAAGTACCAACTGGCATTGAAGGAAAGATGTACAATACATACGTTATCCTAGACTTTGTCAATTCAGTTCATATTATCCTTAAGAGTCTATTGAGGTACCAGTAAGTGAATCTAAGTAACACAATAAAAAAACTCCCCATCAAAAGCCATCAGTTTAAGCTAGAGATACAGTATCTGGTTACTTGCATGAGCTGCATTCCAATTCACCGCATCCGGTGAATTGCTATCCAAGCTACAGCGGTGTTTGACAGACCATGAGACATCTCGAAAATTGGTCTTCTCACTCTATGGAAAGATGAGACTCTCATGAACACGATGGTGTTCTCCGTTTTGCTCTACGACCCCCACAAGCCCCACGGGACTTGTCTGAGGTCGGCAATGCTCATGTGCCAACTTCTGTCACTGGACACTGGACTCGTCTGAAGGTAACCCATACAAATTAATAGAAGTATGGAGGTAGTTTTGTGTCCCCCAAAAATACTTAAATATTTCCTGAGCTTTCTTTTATCCTAGATATAGGACAGACACTTGAAAACCTTATTCCTTAGGGAAAAAAATGTCATATTATTTTTTTGTTGCCATTAATTTATGTTATCTGCTGCGTTTCTATGGCCTATAGTAGTAAAGGACAAATTCCATGAGGGTGGTATGAGGGCCCGACGTCCACAGGTGGGGGTTGTGCTTACAGCCCAACACCGTGCAGGACGTTTGGCATTTGCCAGAGAACACCAAGATTGGCAAATTTGCCACTGGCGCCCTGTGCACTTCACAGATGAAAGCAGGTTCACACTGAGCACGTGACAGACGTGACAGTCTGGAGACGCCATGGAGAACGTTCTGCTGCCTGCAACATCCTCCAGCATGACCAGTTTGGCGGTGGGTCAGTCATGGTGTGGGGTGGCATTTCTTTGGGGGGCCGCACAGCCCTCCATGTGCTCGCCAGAGGTAGCCTGACTGCCATTAGGTACCAAAATGAGATCCTCAGACCCCTTGTGAGACCATATGCTGGTGCGGTTGGCCCTGGGTTCCTCCTAATGCAAGACAATGCTATACCTCATGTGGCTGGAGTGTGTCAGCAGTTCCTGCAAGAGGAAGGCATTGATGCTATGGACTGGCCTGCCCGTTCCCCAGACCTGAATCCAAATGAGCACATCTGGGACATCATGTCTCGCTCCATCCACCAACGCCACGTTGCACCACAGACTGTCCAGGAGTTGGCGGGTGCTTTAGTCCAGGTCTGGGAGGAGATCCCTCAGGAGACCATCCGCCACCTCATCAGGAGCATGCCCAGGCGTTGTAGGGAGGTCATACAGGCACGTGGAGGCCACACACACTACTGAGCCTCATTTTGACTTGTTTTAAGGACATTACATCAAAGTTGGATCAGCCTGTAGTGTGGTTTTCCACTTTAATTTTGAGTGTGACTCCAAATCCAGACCTCCATGGTTTGATAAATTGGATATCCATTGATTATTTTTGTGTCATTTTGTTGTCAGCACATTCAACTATGTAAAGAAAAAGTATTTAGTTAGATTATTTCTTTCATTCAGATCTAGGATGTGTTGTTTAAGTGTTCCCTTTATTGTTTTGAGCAGTATATATATATATATATATATTTTTTTTTTGACCTCTAAATGTCTAAGCTGTCGGGGGGGGGGGGGGGGGGTTACTAAGCTATATATATATATATACAAATTGAGGTGCACAGTTGGCCCAGTGTCGTCCGGGTTAGGGGAAGGTTTGGCTGGCCGGGATGTCCTTGTTCCATCGCGCTCTAGCAACTCCTTGTGGCTGGCTGGGCGTATGCACACTGACTTCGGTCACCAGTTGTACAGTGAGCAGTGGGGCTTGGCAGGGTCGTGTTTCGGAAGACGCATGGCTTTCGACCTCCGCCTCTCCCGAGTTCATACGGAATTCAAATATCTAACGGTATGATCATCTTATTAAAACAATTCCATATGTTAGCTTAGTAACCCCCCCCCCGACAGCTTAGACATTTAGAGGTAAAAAAAAATCACATCACCAAGTATAATATTCCTACATGCACTCCATGCTTTTCTTAATCCTATTTCATGATTACACTTTGTTTTTTAACACACTCCCCATTATTGAATTTCCTGTTTCATCCTCAGAGGCTGAGTGATTCTAAACACACACAGCTAACGACGGGTCAAGGCTTTGCAGCTATAAAGAAGATGCAATTTCATATTTCTGATTACACCTTATAGTGGTTTTCTATGGAACACTCTTAACCACAGCTTTTTACCCAGGGTTAGTATCGGAGGGTAATGGTGTGAACGGATTCGGAGACTGTCCAGTGACCACTAGTTCCTTTTAGCCAATCAACTCCATTCTGACCTTGGTCACCTTTCGGTGTATCTGATTCATCTTAATGGAGGTTAAGAGCTTTTCACTTAAAGACCCCAACATATATACTGTACAGCACTTAGTAAAGAGAAATGCATTTCTAATTGTTCTAATGTACGCTTTAAGAAATAATTATTAGAAACATATTAAGAGTAATGCTGATGGTGAAATGTGTATGAATGCAGATGGAAGTGTAGGGGTAACAATTTTGGTTGTGAAGTAGAAGTATAATGTCTTCTTATGTAGCAATTATAAAGGCTTTATGAATGCCGACATAAGGAGGGGTATTTGGGTAAAGAGGATCATGCCATTTTATTTGTATATCTGTATCTCCACAGTGGGAAAACATTTTCATTCAGCAACTTTGCTTTTTGTGGTTATCTCATCAGTATTAACCTTCTGATTTGTACCCCAGCACGAGGAGTTAATGTGTCAGTTTTATGGCTTATGAAATATGTGTTATATCAAACTACAGCTATAAAGTTCTTTATAAAAAAGCTATTCATCCCCTTGAGAGACAAGAGAACCCATCAGGGTAACACTGGATAATTTATCAGTAAAAGGAGTCACTGTAAAAATCTGTGATGACTAGTCATTAACATTATTATGTATTACTCAACAGGTAAAGGTGTTGCCTATAAGCACAGTAGAAGGTTAGGATAGTCCCATTGGCCACCTCAAGATCTCCATGGCATTGTACCCTCTGACATACTGTAAATCCCTTAATACAATTTACCATTGGAACTTGCAGTTTATGAAGAAATGTATCAGTTGCATTGAGACATAGCAACATAGTTATTGTTGCATGATTAGTGATTAGACCTGGGTTCAAATACATGTGTATTTGATTATTTGTTAGTTAAATACTTATTTTCTGTGTATTTCAGTATTTTCAAATAATGTAGCCCGAATCAACTACTTCTATTAGAAGTATTTGAAAGTATTTTCAAATAATTTCCTACAAATAGCCTACTATTTCAAAGTATTTCCAAATACATATTTCAAATACTATTTTCAAATACATCGGTTAAATGTTTTTAGTCTGTGTTTTTGAGTATTTTCAATTACATGCCAATACTTTCCAAGTGTATTTCCAAATACATTCCAATATTCTATTACGTGTCTTTTAAAATAAAAAAATAGCTGAATACTTACTTTGAAATGAATATGAAAGTAATTGAGATATTTTAAATAGTATTTGAATCCAGTTCTGTCAGTGATATAGAGTTTGTATTTACTCCGCTAAGCACAACTTTTTATTTGAAAATATATCCTCAAAACAAGGTTAAAAAAAATCCTCTCTCTCTATTTCCTCTAAGAAAAGGTAATCAAGCCCAACCAACCATGGCTGCAAAGGTGACCCCACTACACGATGCATAAAACCAAACAAAAAGTGATTCTAGAAATGCCATTTTTATGTTATATTAAAGGTTTTATTATTAAACACATAAAAATTCCATCACATTATATTGTTGGTGACACTCTTTATGCCTCGCATCAGATTGTTTTCCACAGATCTGAGGGCACAGTTATTTAAGTACCTTTTGGTTGGGAGGTACTGAAACAGGAGGAAATTCTAGATGCATGCACCATTAGATGTTGGCTAGTAGGTAGTATTTTCAACAAATGTCACTGTAGATGATATTGAATGCATATCATGTCCAATGCCACTGGTTCATTAAAGTCACCTTAGCTCCATAACCCAAGAACCCCATGGAATGGAATGAGAAGAAATAGTCAACTATTGAGGAAGACTAAGAGTGGTGAATTCTACCTTGAAATGTGTGTCACATTAAGATAGCAAGGAGATGACCCATATCTCCCTCCTTCATATTCAAAGTTCCTGTCACGACTTTTGCCGAAGTTGATTCCTCTCCTTGTTCGGGCAGTGTTCGGCGGTCGGCGTCGCCGGTCTTCTAGCCATCATCTTTTCATTTTCCATTTGTTTTGTCTTGTCTTCACACACACCTGGTTTGAATTCCATCATTACATGTTGTGTATTTAACCCTCTGTTCCCCCCATGTCCTTGTCCGGAATTGTTTATTGTAGTGCTTGTGCACGTTATGCTGGTGTGTGACGGGTTTTGTTACCCATTGATTTATTGTTCTGTTAACGGTGGTTTTATTTATTAAACTGCGCCGTTGTAAATCAGCTTTTGTTCTCCTGAGCCTGACTTCTCTGCCGCCAGTACGCACCCCCTACAGTTCCAACATTTCTTTAAAGATGAACCCCGCAGAATTAGTCTATTTACAAATGTCTCACAAATGTGAAAGGTTAGACATGCAGAGAAGAACCATTCCCTATAGTCCAGCCCTAGCCCTGGACCCAAGTCTTGGTTGACTTGGAGGGGCGTGTACCCCTTTCAAATCAAATAGTATTTATCACATCCCCTGAATACTGATGGAGAAAACAGATTTACAGTGGCAGTTGAATATAAAACTGTCAGTTTAAAAATAATCTTGGAGAGCCAACCTATTTTGGGTGGTGGAAACTAGTATTCTTCCTTAATCCCAATTTAACCCATGCCTGCACTCACTTCGTGCAACCAGCTGGGGACTAAAGCCCCAAAACTTTCACACCATGCAATCATCAAATTGTACTTTGTTCAATTTCAATTCAGTCATAAATGGGTAGTATGAGGATTTGTTTGTGTCTGGGGGTACATAAAGATCTATGGCCTTACAATATCACTCATAGACATTCCAGATCCTTTATGAATTAGGATAATTGCATATAGGCCTATCTGCGGCTATGGAGCCCTGGCCTGTTCACCGGACGTGCTGCCTGTCCCGGACCTGCTGTTTTCAGCTCTCTGGGGATGGCGGGAGCGGTGGAGAGGCTCTGGATGGTCGACTATGGAAAGCCAACTGACATTTGCTCCTGAGGTGCTGACCTGTTGCACTCTCGACAACCACTGTGACTATTATTATTTGACCCTGCTGGTCATCTATGAACATTTGAACATCTTGGCCATGTTCTGTTATAATCTCCACCCAGCACAGCCAGAAGAGGACTGGCCACCCCTCATAGCCTGGTTCCTCTCTAGGTTTCTTCCTAAATTCTGGCCTTTCTAGGGAGTTTGTCCTAGCCACTGTGCTTCTACACCTGCATTGCTTGCTGTTTGGGGTTTTAGACTGGGTTTCTGTACAGCACTTTGAGATATCAGCTGATGTAAGAAGGGCTTTATAAATAAATAAGATTTGATTTGATTCACCAAATCGCAAACGACCAATAAAATCCTTTGTAGCCCTTAAAACAGGTGTTTTATGCAGGCGTTACGAAACCAAAGCACAACAGCAAAGCTTCTGTCCTGTTCACAATGCACACATTGATCTCGGGTCAGCCCTGCTGTGAAATGCATGCATTGGCCCATTAACAAACGTAATTTATGGGGACACACCCGCACTTCATAAAGTACTACAATTCACTCTTACTAATCAGAGCTGATGCCATCTCTGTCATTTCCACAGTGCCTACTGCCTATTTAATTACCAGAGACCAGCGAGATCCCCGCTATACTGTACCATCAGTCACTCGCAGTTAGATATTCAGGCTCACACGTGGGGCGTAATCTTTCACTTTAAGTGAATTAAAAACGCCAATTCGGGGTCTCTTGAGATGGAGGCTATCTGTAGACAGTATTACATTACAGCATCACAGAGGATTTACATGTTTTATCCCTTCGAAAGCATGACGTTATTCCACTATATCGATTTCTAGTTAAAACGTGGCATCAATTATCCCCACAGATAGCTCGTATCTCATTATTTTGTTTCGCTATCACCCGCAAACCACTCTCTTTTCAGGCTTTGACATTGAAACAATGTGTTCAAGAGGTAATTGAAATGTCATCAGAAGGCTTTGATTTCACCGAAATCCAAAGACGGTGGATAGATGTTTCAAAGATGTTTCTTTGTCTCGATATCCATCCATGATTACACAAGAGGCTACTGCCCCAACCAAGAATGATCAACCGTCAAAGCTCAGTCAACTCTAATAACCTTAGGTTGTTGCCATATGAAATGGTTGGCATTCTAGACAAGGTGTGTGTTATCATGGCACCAGCCAGACAGACACTATGTAATCTAATCTATTGCTCCAAGGCAAGCCACCATATCAGCGCATTACACGCTTAATGGTTAACTCTAAACGAGCATTTACAACATGCATTCTATTACAGGGCAGACTGTCGATCTAGCATAATGCACCCAACAGTGTGTGACTTGGCTCGAAAGTCATCTTAATTCGCCTTTAATGACAGGTGACATTACAGAGTTGGCTGCTGACTATCTGGGCGTCAGGGTATGGGCAATGTGAAGTCGAGCATAGGTTGAGCTGAGGTCAACTATTTTCTACTCTATTCCTCACAGTATAAGTAGGGTGTTTCCCTGTCCATGTGACCTGACCAGAAAAAATGTTTGAGTTGGAGGAAACTCCTGACCCTACTTATGAGCCTTATAGAAAAAGCATTAAGCATCTACCGGCCTTTAACTAGCTAAGCACGGGCTTGACTTAACAGCTTCAGTGTCCCACTTTAGCTCAGGTGGTGAGATAAGATTAATCATGGCAGTGGCTTAAAGCCTGACTCCTCAAATAAAAGCCTTGAGAGACTGTGTGGGTGTCTCAATAGCATCTAGTGGCTTCCTTGATCCTTGTCTCCTTTCCTTAATTTGGGGCACTATTGTGCTTGGACTGGACAAGTGAAGTCCAATTCCCAGCAGAGTTCAAATACATGCGTATTTAAATATTTGTATTTTAAATCAGGGGTTGGAACTGGTTCAGGAACAGATCCGAAAACCAATAAAGGACATTTTCTGAGGAACAGAATCAGAACCCGTGAATGAATGTGATCTATACTGTTCCAGAACAGAACCGTTATTTTTAAAAGAATGGGAACCGGTTAATAACGTTATTTTACGTTCCAGGCATTTATTTCCAGTCCCACAAAAAAACTCAACAAAGTGCCTACGCAAAACCCTCACTTTGTCACTCAGGAACTTATTCCAGTGTCTGCATGCCAGCTGGAAATCTTTGCCAGTGTGTGTGCATGTGTAGTCTACCCGCCCCTCCCCTACGAAGCATAGGGTACTGTACCCTACTGACATTACAAGCGTCATTCATAAATTAGGGAGATATTTTTAATTAGAATGGATTAACTTTTTCAATGCTAGTGAAGGATACTATAGTCATCACATTTCACATTGGATTTTTTAACTACAAAAAGGTAAGATGTGTTTTTATTTTAATTCTGGTGCCGCTATGCACACAAGCTTGTTAGCTAGCTATCTAGCTCTGGTCCAACGTTAAGCTAACTCTCAGAAGTTCAAAGACATTCAAAGTTCCTTCATAGAAGCCGCTCCTCCGTAGGCCTAATTCAGATAATGCATGTCATAACGAGATGCC
Source organism: Salmo salar (assembly GCF_965601325.2). Taxonomy (NCBI): domain Eukaryota; kingdom Metazoa; phylum Chordata; class Actinopteri; order Salmoniformes; family Salmonidae; genus Salmo; species Salmo salar. The sequence goes on along the minus strand of NC_138291.1, from coordinate 159,248,229 downwards.
CAGCACTTCAAGCCAAGCCTCTTCCTCCACCCTCTCTAACTCTCTCCCCAGCTGCAAAATTTCAGTCGCATCCCGTTCCCTACATTTGTCTGTCCAATACATGTAAACAGCTATAGCTTTCCTTGCTCACGCCATATTAAAATAATGTAGCCGAATCATCTACTTTTACTTTAAGTAATAGAAAATATTTTCAAATAATTTCCTATAAATACTATTTGAAACTATTTTCAAATACACGTTTTCAAAAACATTTCAAATAGCCCTAGGAACAAACAGAAGTGGGTTCAAAAGTATAATGAGTATTTCAATATTTGTATTTGAAAATACACTGTCTGTATTTGAGTATTTTCAACAAATACATGCCAATACTTTCCAAGTGTATTTCCAAATACATTTCCAATATCCAGCTACTACTACAACTACTTCTACTACTTATCCAAATAGTTATCAAAATACATATACATTTTAGTCATTTCGCACATGCACTTATACAGAGCGACTTACAGTTAGTGCATTCATCTTAAGATAGCTAGATGGGACAACCACATACTGTATCACAGTCATAATAGATACATTTTTTCCTCAATAAAGTAGCTATCAGCAAAGTCAGAGCTAGTAACCGGAGAAAAAAGTAAAGTGTGAGTGTTTTATTTTTTTTGGGGGGGGGATCGTGAGGATGGGGGGTGCTGTGTGGTTATTTAAGATACTCTTTGAAGAGGTAAGATTTCAGATGTTTTCGGAAAATGGGCAGGGACTCTGCTGACCTAGCTTCAGGAGGAAGCTGGTTCCACCATTGGGTTGCCAGGACAGAGAAGAGCTTGGACTTGGCTGAGCGGGAGTTGCACTCTCATAGGGGTAGGAGGGCCAAGAGACCAGAGGTGTCAGAACAGAGTGCTCGGGTTGGGTTGTAGGGTTTGAGCATAGCCTGAAGGTAAGGAGGGGCAGTTCCTCTTGCTGCTCCGTAGGCAAGTACCATGGTCTTTTAGTAGATACAAGCTTCGAATGGAAGCTAGTGGAGTGTGCGGACGAGCGGGGTGACATGGGAGAACTTGGGAAGGTTGAACACCAGGCGGGCTGCAGCGTTCTGGATAAGGTGCAGGGGTTTGATGGCACAAGAGAGGAACCTAGCCAATAGCGAGTTGCAGTAGTCCAGACGGTAGAAGACAAGTGCCTGGATTAAGACCTGCGGCGCTTCCTGTGTGAGGTAGGGTCACACTCTACGGATGTGGTAGAGCATGAACCTGCAAGAGCGAGTCACTGCTTTGATGTTGGCAGAGAATGACAGGGTGTTAGGAATCTGGGAGGGGGACACTGTGGAATTGTCAACCGTGATGGAGAGGTCTTGAAGAGGCAGACCTTCCCCAGGAGGAAGAACAGCTCTGTCTTGTCGAGGTTGAGATTGAGCTTGTGGGCCGACATCCAAGCTGAGATATCTGCCAGGCAGATACTTACTTTAAAGTGTTTTTGAAAGTAATTGAAATACAATAAATAGTATTTGAACCCAGGTCTGATTCCTAGTAAGTTTCCACCATATTGTATTTCCCTGTTCTGGGCTCTTAGACCAACATGAATGAAAGAAAGGAGATGAGGAGAGGAGGCCACTTTAAAGTATTAAGATGCATCCTGAGTGTGACTGTGAGTGTCTGCACCTTGGTTGCTGTCTATATCAGAGCATGGTGACAAGGAGGGGAGGCAAGGGGATTAGCTGCCTCCTTCGTCTGGCAGTGATATAACAGTCTCTAATAATCCATTTCCTAGAAGAAGGAGATAGAAAAAAGAAGGTTAGAGGCTTATAATCACTCTGACTGACAGGAGAGTAGATCATTAAGCCTGCCAGTAATATATGGAGTGATTGAATTATTTGTTTAAGAAAGGCTGTCTGTCAGGACGATTGGGTTCATGTTCATTCTGCTGACCTAGGCTACACGTGTGTGCCTTATCTACTCCAATGCACACAGTTTCATTGATCTGACCAAAGACCGCAATGCTCATGCATTGAACTGTGAGCGACAGACAGAGCAAAGCATCAGAGAAAGATGTTGACATCGTCCTGCCTCGGTCCATGCTCCAAGCTGACTTCAATGGGATTAAGTATGAAATCTATGTCAGTTGGCATGTTAGGGTTGCAGTAGCTACGTTCTAGTCTAACGAGGAGAGGGACTTTGTTCTGTAATGACTTCCAAGAGATCTGATTCTGAGAGTTTGCAATCCCACAGATATGTATGGCAAATATTAACAGAGTATTGTGTAATGCCAAAAGCCCCATCCATCCTCCTTCTATCAGGGCTTTTGAAGACAAGCAGTAGTCTGAATCCTTTACTTATCCTTAACCCCCTAACATAATGCTATTTCGTTTGTTTAACTATACTCAATGTATAGATAGCCTGCTTTTGTGTCTCTATTCTTTTTAAGAGAACTTTAAATTAACCTTTAAAGTTGGCAGTCAAAAACATGATTTTCCTGTGTTTTATATTTACACACTATGAGGTTGGAATAATACTGTGACATTGTAAAATTATGATAATGCCCTTTTAGTGTAATAGCTGATTAAAAAGACGACCTGAAATTTCAGCCTGTTTGGGTGGAATGGAGTTTTGACCTGCCTGGTGACATCACTAGGCGGTAAATTAGTTAATAGACCAATAAGAAAGGAGTTCCAAACCTCTCTGCCAATAACAGCTAGTTATCAGTTTTCCCCTCTCCACTCTGATCACTCCCAGACAGTCGTAGCGAAATTCTTGAGAAATTGCTATTTGTTAAGAAGCTATTTTCTTCTCTTTTTTTAACCATTTTAATTGAAAACAATCACTGTAAGGTACTTCATTGTTAACCAGAAATGATTTGATATTGAGATAAAAACAGCTGCATTGGACCTTTAACGTAACCCTTTCTCTATGTTACTTAAACCTTCTACATGTATTCTAGTACGTTCAATATAGGTCACCAGACATGGTGCAATCAATATGGTGAAATGATTGGACACTTCCTCTAGTTTTAAGAGATAACGACCGCCTGAGACTCAATATAAAGTTATTTTCAAATATGTGCAGATATGGTAGGTTATGACAGGTTATAAGTTCAAAAAGTTGGCATTCTTAACTGGATGTACATCAGCAGTTTTCCATCTTCATGGATGAATTGCACCAATGTATCTTTTGCAACATGCCCTAACTAACCTCAGAGATGAGATCCAGTTCATATTTCATCAATATACATGTGGCAATAGATACTGGCAGCCCTCTAGCCCTTAGGAGGAACTGCCCGAGAAGTTCAAATTTACAAAACATACCAAATATTTTCAAGAAAGTACAGTAAAGCCTACATTATATGGCAAAATGTATTCACACACAATTGAGCCACACAGTTACCGCATCTACTGTATGTTCAGAAATGGGGATTAGGGGAAGCTTAAAGTAAGCATTTTTAATTGAAGAAAATTGGTTTACCCTAAATGTTAAAGTGCATATAGTACATAATGGGAGTCCCCTAAGATACTCACTAAGCTATTTAAATCCAATCATTGTATCTTCAGGCATGTTTCAAGCACTTGAATATTTTATTTCCAAAATAATATGTTTCACATTTCTGTTTTTTCATCAGAAATGATTGCTTATGGGTACCTTTGTGTGTGTGTGTGTGTGTAAAATATTACTCTCCTCAGATGTTTAATTCATGGATTTTAGATGTGAATGCTATATATCCACTGTTTAGCTGGAATGGAATGTTTGTATCCTGTATATTTGACTGTGATATGTGGTTGTCTTACATAGCTATCTTAAGATGAATGCACTTAGTGTCGCTTTGGATAAGAGCATATGCTAAATTACTAAAATGTCAAATGTAAATGTTTTATATACAGATGTCATATTACTGTATTTTCTTTCTTCTTTTAATTAAAAATTGATGTCACAAATGTATAATTTGTACAGTTCTTTATTAAAAATGTAGTTATTTGCTACATCCATAATCAAGATGGAGCTGACAGAGATGGCCGCCTCGCTTCACATTCTTAGGAAACTATGCAGTATTTTGTTTTTTTATGTATTATTTCTTACATTGTTACCCCAGGAAATCTTAAGTCTTATTACATACAGCCGGGAAGAACTATTGGATACAGTTGAAGTCGGAAGTTTACATACACTTAGGTTGGAGTTATTAAAACTCGTTTTTCAACCACTCCACAAATTTCTTGTTGACAAACTATAGTTTTGGCAAGTCGGTTAGGACATCTACTTTGTGCATGACACAAGTAATTTTTCCAACAATTGTTTACAGACAGACTATTTCACTTATAACTCACCGTATCACAACATCATTTGAGTCAATTGGAGGTGTACCTGTGGATGTATTTCAAAGCCTACCTTCAAACGCAGTGCCTCTCTGCTAGACATCATGGGAAAATCTAAAGAAATCAGCCAAGACCTCTGAAAAAAATTGTAGATCTCCACAAGTCTGGTTCATCCTTGGGAGCAATTTCCAAATGCCTGAAGATACCACGTTCATCTGTACAAACAATAGTACACAAGTATAAACACTATGGGACCACGCAGCCGTCATACCGCTCAGGAAGGAGACGTGTTCTGTCTCCTAGAGATGAACGTACTTTGGTGCGAAAAGTGCAAATCAATCCCAGAACAACAGCAAAGGACCTTGTGAAGATGCTGGAGGAAACAGGTACAAAAGTATATCCACAGTAAAATTAGTCCTATATCGACATAAACTGAAAGGCCACTCAGCAAGGAAGAAGCCACTGCTCCAAAACCGCCATAAAAAAAGCCTACGGTTTGCAAATGCACATGAGGACAAAGATTGTACTTTTTGGAGAAATGTCCTCTGGTCTGATGAAACAAAAATAGAACTGTTTGGCCATAATGACCATCGTTATGTTTGGAGGAAAAAGGGGGAGGCTTGCAAGCCGAAGAACACCAACCCAACCATGAAGCACATGGGTGGCAGCATCATGTTGTGGGGGTGCTTTGCTGCAGGAGGGTCTGGTGCACTTCACAAAACAGATGGCATCATGAGAAGGGAAATGATTTGGATATATTGAAGCAACATCTCAAGACATCAGGACATCAGTCAGGAAGTTAAAGCTTGGTCGCAAATGGGTCTTCCAAATGGACAATGACCCAAAGCATACTTCCAAACTTGTGGCAAAATGGCTTAAGGATAACAAAGTCAAGGTATTGGAGTGGCCATCACAATGTCCTGACCTCACATAAAATGTCAGGAATTGTGAAAAACAGAGTTTAAATGTATTTGGCTAAGGTGTATGTAAGCTTCCGACTTCAACTGTATAAGAGCAACATCAACTTACCAAAATTACGACCAGGAATACGACTTTCCCGAAGCAGATCCTCTCTTCGGACCACCACCCAGAACAATGGATCTAATCCCAGCAGCTGACCGAAAACAACGGCGATGCAGAAGGGGCAGACAGAGCGGTCTTCTGGTCAGGCTTTGTAAATGGGCACATCGCTCACGACTCCATCTTGCTCGTGCCGGCTTATAGGCAGAAACTTAAACAGGATGTACCAGTGACGAGATCCATTCAATGCTGGACTGACCAGTCGGAAGCCACACTCCAAGATTGTTTTGATCACGCGGACTGGAATATGTTCCAGTCAGCCTCAGAGAACGACATTGATCTATACACTGACTCAGTGAGTGCGTTTATAAAGAAGTGCATTGGAGATGTTGTACCCACTGGGACTATTAAAACCTACCCTAACCAGAAACCGTGGATGGATGGCGGCAATCGCGAAAAACAAAGCGCGATCCACCGCATTTAACCATGGAAAGAGGTCTTGCGATATGGCTGAATATAAACAGTGTAGATATTCCCTCTGCAAGGCATTCAAACGAGCGAAATGCCGGTACAGGGACAAGGTGGAGTCGCAATTCAACGGCTCAGACACGAGACGTATGTGGCAGGGTCTACAGGAAATCACAGACTACAAAAACAGCCATAATCACGGATACCAACGTCACGCTTCCAGACAAACTAAACACCTTCTTTGCCCGCTTTGAGGATAATACAGTCTTGGCCAAAAGTTTTGAGAATGACACAAATATTAATTTTCACAGTCTGCTGCCTCAGTTTGTATGATGAGAATTTGCATATACTCCAGAATGTTATGAAGAGTGATCAGATGAATTGCAAAGTCCCTCTTTGCCATGCAAATTAACTGAATTCCACAAAAACATTTCCACTGCATTTCAGCCCTGCCACAAAAGTACCAGCTGACATCATGTCAGGGATTACCTTGTTAACACAGGTGTGAGTGTTGACGAGGACAAGGCTGGAGATCACTCTGTCATGCTGATTGAGTTCAAATAACAGACTGGAAGCTTCAAAAGGAGGGTGGTGCTTGGAATCATTGGTCTTCCTCTGTCAATGATGGTTACCTGCAAGGAAACACGTGCCATCATCATTGCTTTGCACAAAAAGGGCTTCACAGGCAAGGATATTCCTACCAGTAAGATTGCACCTAAATCATCAAGAACTTCAAGGAGAGCGGTTCAGTTGTTGTGAAGAAGGCTTCAGGGCACTGAAGAAAGTCCAGCAAGCATCAGGACCGTCTCCTAAAGTTGATTCAGCTGTGGGATCGGGGCACCACCAGTACAGAGCTTGCTCAGGAATGGCAGCAGGCAGGTGTGAGTGCATCTGCATGCACAGTGAGGCAAAGACTTTTGGAGGATGGCCTGGTGTCAAGATGCGCAGCAAAGAAGCCACTTCTCTCCAGGAAAAACATCAGGGACAGACTGATATTCTGCAAAAGGTACAGGAATCGGACTGGGGTAAAGTCATTTTCTCTTTGGGGCATCCGGAAAAAAGCTTGTCCAAAGAAGACAAGGTGAGCGCTACCATCAGTCTTGTGTCATGCCAACAGTAAAGCATCCTGAGACCATTCATGTGTGGGGTTGCTTCTCAGCCAAGAGAGTGGGCTCACTCATAATTTTTCCTAAGAACATAGCCATGAATAAAGAATGGTACCAACACATCCTCCGAGAGCAACGTCTCCCAAACATCCAGAAACAGTTTGGTGACGAACAATGCCTTTTCCAGCATGATGGAGCACCTTGCCATAAGGCTAAGTGGCTCGGGGAACAAAACATTGATATTTTGGGTCCATGGCCAGGAAACTCTCCAGACCTTAATCCCATTGAAAACTTGTGGTCAATCCTAAAGAGGCGGTTGGACAAACAAAAACCCACAAATTCTTACGAACTCCAAGCATTGATTATGCAAGAATGGGCTGCCATCAGTCAGGATGTGGCCCATAAGTTAATTGACAGCATGCCAGGGCGGATTGCAGAGGTCTTGAAAAAGAAGGGTCAACACTGCAACTATTGACTCTTTGCATCAACTTCATGTAATTGTAAATAAAAGCATTTGACACTTATGAAATGCTTATAATTATACTTCAGTATTCCATAGTAACATCTGACAAAATATCTAAAGACACTGAGGCAGCAGACTTTGTGAAAATGAATATTTGTGTCATTCTCCAAACTTTTGGCCACGACTGTACTGTGCCACCGTCGCTAACAAAGTCTGCGCCCCCCCCCCCCCCCTCCTTCTCAGTGGCTGACGTGAGTAAAACATTTAAACATGTTAAGGCTGCTGGCCCAGACGGCATCCCTAGCCGCGTCCTCAGAGCATGCGCAGACCAGCTGGCTGGTGTGTGTACGGACATATTTAATCGCTCCCTATCCCAGTCTGTTGTCCCCTGATGCTTACCATTGTTCCTGTACCCAAGAAGGCAAAGATAACTGTACTAAATGTCTACAACCCCCTAGCACTCACTTCTGTCATCATGAAGTGCTTTGAGAGGCTAGTCAAGGATCATACCACCACCACCTTACCAGACACCCTAGACCCACTTCAGTTTGCATACCGCCCCCACAGGTCCACAGATGACACAAGGTTGGAAACAGCATCTCCACTTCACTGACCCTCAACACTGGGACCCCACAAGGGTGTGTGCTCAGCACTCTCCTGTACTCCCTGTTCACCCACGACTGTATAGCCATGCACGCCTCCAACTCAATCATCAAGTTTGCAGACGACACAAAAGTAGTGGGCTTGATTACCAACAACGATGAGACAGCCTACAGGGAGGAGGTGAGGGCACTCGGAGTGTGGTGTCAGGATAACAACCTCTCACTCAATGTCAACAAAACAAAGGAGATGATCGTGGACTTCAAGAAACAGCAGAGGGAGCACCCCCCTATCCACATTGAAGGGACAGCAGTGGAGAAGGTGGAAAGTTTTAAGTTCCTGGGCATACACATCACAGACAAACTGAAATGGTCCACCCACACAGACATTGTGGTGAAGGCGCAACAGTGCCTCTTCAACCTCAGGAGGCTGAAGAAATGTGGCTTCTATCTCAAGGCCATCAGACTGCTAAAGAGCAATCACTAACTCAGAGAGGCTGCTGCCAACATTGAGACCCGATCACTGGACACTTTAATAAATGGATTACTAGTCACTTTAAACAATGCCACTCTAAATAATGCCACTTTAATAATGTCTACATATTTTACATTTCTCATATCACATGTATATAGTGTATTCTACACCTGCATTGCTTGCTGTTTGGGGTTTTAGGCTGGGTTTCTGTACAGCACTTTGAGATATCAGCTGATGTAAGAAGGGCTATATAAATAAAGTTGATTTGATTTGATTTATTGAGACCCAATCACTGGACACTTTAATAAATGGATCACTAGTCACTTTAAACAATGTCACTTTAAATAATGCCACTTTAATAATGTTTACATATCTTACATTACTCATATCACATGTATATACTGTATTTTATCTACTGCACCTTGCCTATGTTGCTCGGCCATTGCTCATCCATATATTTATATGTACATATTCTCATTCACCCCTTTAGATTTGTGTGTATTAGGTAGTTGTTGGGAATTGTTAGATTATTTGTTAGATATTACTGCACTGTTGAAACTAGAAGCACAAGCATTTTGCTACACGCATTAACATCTGTGTATGTGACCAATACAATTTGATTTGATTTGACTGTGTAAAACCTAGTACTACTTATTTCTCTGAGAGTGAGGCGGATATATAGTATTTTGCAAAAAAACATGATTATTTGTCTCTGAAATGAAACCATCAATGTAAACAAATACAGGTCTGTCATTGAACAACCCCATGCCATGATTAGATAGTGGGGGAAAAACACACCAAATGAAACTGGAATGGAATTACATTTTTCACTTACTCTCAAACCGTCCTTGTTTTATTTTTTTAATTTAACAAGGCAAGCCAGTTAAGAACAAATTCTTATTTACAATGACAGCCTACCAGGGAACAGTGGGTTTAACTGCCTTGTTCAGGGGCAGAATGACAGATTTGTTTTACCATGTCAGCTCGGGGATTCAATCCAGCAAGCTTTCGGTTACTGGTCCAACACTCTAACCACTAGGCTACCAGCTGCTCAGCCATAGCATATGATTAGCATATGAATGAGTATGATATGAGTATGACTCTTTCCATGATGAGTATGCTCAGGTGCATGCTTTAGTTTTCACTAAATACTAATTTAAATCAGGGCTGGCATTAGATGGATGTGATAGAAGAGCATCCTGTTGAGACATTCATCTGACAGAACTTTTAAAATGGAAATCCAAACACTGAGATTAAAACACCTCTGTTAAATTGGAATGGGCCTACAACAGTTTTTTCCCCTACTATGAGTGTGTGTGCATGCACGTGCACTTCCTTGACTCAAAACATGTACCACATCCGCCAACAGTACATACCAACCACAATCAAAACCCATAAAATCGCATCCCATCTCATTACAACTAAGTACCTCAAAACATTTCACATGGGCCCACATCTCCTCTCTTTTTAACATGTACGTCATAATACAAATCATTAAATGCGGCTGACCTCTGCTGGCCTCATTTATAAGCTTAACCATTGTAAATCTCTGTCCTGAAAATGTCTCTGCAGATTAAGCCCATTAATCAGAGATGTGGAGCAGAGGAGACCATTAATGTCATCATCTGTGATCTAACGCCAGCAGAATCCACCTAAGCAGCGTTATTACCCAGGGCCCAGCTGGGCGAGAGTGTTGCTTCGCTGCAATGTCCTTTTCTGCACTACATTTATGACCGTATATAGGCTACTGTATGAGACTCTTATTCAGGTGTTTCAATGTGAACTGTAAGACTCGCTGGTAGATCTCAACTGCAAGACCAGGGTTGGAGACCCCCAACCTCAGCTCTAACCAGCCTTCATACACCTAGTGCAGATCGAACTAATGGTGGCACAAACATTATGAACAATGGGTTAGAGTTGTTCATGTAGGCAAATGTGTTTAGAACACCAATTTGAATTCAAGATGGGAAACTGCCTTGAACTTGTTAAGGCCTTTCACTAATGGACACTCCCCCTTAGCTGTCTCATTCGGTTTAACTTTGATGCCATAATAGCTTTGTGCATCGAGGTATCTTGGAGTTAGGAGTAGAACTAACATTTATAAGATTCCTTAATCAAAATGCTAATTTTTAAAAATATTATTTCAGTATTATGAATAGTTTATGATTTACTACTTAAAGAAGCTGTGACTAAATGCAGGCATAATCTAGTTTACTTCGGTCATGTTTTAAGATGAGCACTACATTTTACTATGGAAACATTTGGTCTATATATTTATTCGTATGTGTGAAAAAGATGCAGTCCGCTGAGGTGTGGCTTGTACTCAGCTCGAGTACAAGTCGAGAGGTTAAGGTCATGTGCTCTGTGGTTTTACATTTTCCGTTTCCCATGCTGACGCAAACAGTAAACACAGTGGTTGTCAGAGGATACGCTTGATCAACCTCATCTATATCCTACATCTCGTAGCTACATCTGCATTCTGGCACTTTAGTTGAGAGGAAGTGCTAGAAGGTGATCGAATTCTAACGAAATACATTTCCGCATGTTTTAAAACTGAACATTCTAGAATTTCCCATCCTGGTGGTTCTAAATGCAGACTAAGGACACTGTAATGATGGGCAGGAGGGTGGTTAGTGTTTGCAATTCAAGGAACTGCAATGGGAAGAATCCAGTCTATATTTACTTTTGGTCTGCATTGCTCAAATGATCTCCCTCTCTCACACTCCCGCTCTCTGCAGATGATCACTCGAGTTTGCTGGGATGGCCATAACCTCCAGTGAACTATGTGCCTTTTGAGCTGGAGCAATGTAACATAACCTAGGACAAAGACTCATTGCTCCCAGTCAGTCAGGTCTGGTATGGCCTGCTGGCACGCCACTGGATGTCTTTGAAACACTTAAAACATGTTAAAAGACTGTGATAAACTTGTTACACACAATGGTGGATGGCAGCCAATCCCTACTGGGTTGCTGCTTAAGATTTCACTGTGGATGGAACCAGTAGTTTGTATGAAGTGGTGACAAGACTGTTTTGGTGGGTCAAGGCATTAAATAAGTTAAGTAACCACAGCCTGGTTAAGGAACACTGTGCTTACTGTGGTACTGTGCATGACAAAGAATAATGCTAAAATAAAGTCAAATCTGATAAAGTGACCCATTTCATTTAATACAATGATATCATTAACATCCTGTATCTGCAAGAAGAAATGAATTGGTGAAATGTAGGAACTGAAAGACCATTCTAGAATTAAGTGACAGAATAGCTAAAACCACATACGCCTCTATAAATTCAGTCACAATGTGAATGTTCTCAGAGGGAACAACGCGTTCAGATGCTCTCGGTTTTCTTATTACTGGTGACATCAATGCTGTGCCATCATGCCATACCCAGAATTTGCATAACCTAAAAAAGAAAAAAAAGACACCCAACACAGAGTTCTGCAACTGAAAAGGAGCATTCAGTCTTTTTTCCTTTGAAGTCATCTAGTTGGACTTTTCAGCTGCTATGGATCCATAGATGTCATAATATTCTGGTAAAATGAGCAATTTACTTAAATTGTTTCTTAAACATTTTTATTTCATTTTAACAAAGCCTAATACAGGTTTGAAGCAAAACTGGGGAACACTGGTAAATCTCAATCTCAACATTTCTGTCACAGTCACCTGAAGTCATACAGTCATTGAGGGTTAAGATAAAATAGAACACAGAGCGTAGAGAGATGACACTTTGGACAAAAGTGACACAAACAAGACCATGGCCACAGAACCTGAGATCAAACTACAATTATACAAAACTTGAAAAGGTATTGTATAGTACAATGGGTATTTATCCCAGAGGTGACATAGTAGCTTGAATCCAAACTTGCTTTGTTTTAACTGGTTCTGTAGTTATTGGCCTTGAGTGAACCAATGTGAGTAAAGCAAAAGAAAAACAGTTAACGACAATTCATCTTAAAAAGAGTAGTTCAATATTTTTCAACTTGGATGTTAGATGGTTCCTCATGCTGAAAGTAGCCTATTGGCAATGAGAAACTGTAATCCATGGTTCAGTTCTATAAACAACCACTAAAAAGCTAACAATCAATGAAAGTGATGTGAGCATGTTTAAAAAAAAAAAATCAAAATAACCTGAAATCAATTCAAATCAAATCCACATTTGGTTTGATGTTACTTAAAGGTCATTTGGCCATTACATTTTTGTTGTTATGGCCAATAGACTACTTTCAGGGAGAGGAACCGTCTAACATAAAGTTGTAAAATAGTGAACTACTCCTTTAAAATGTGTAAAAAGGAAAATTCTACATATTAACCGTTTTGGTCATACACTGACGCAAGACTGCTAGGCAGGGTGACAGCATCTCGTAAACACTGCACAGACTATTTTGCTCACGCTTCGTCATAAACCACTCCCATGGGGGCTCACAAAGGTAATGTGTCATGCATGAAATGAAATGTATTGCTGTAAATAGGAATGGGGATTTGAAATAGCTATTGACTCTTGACCAATCAGAATGACGCACATCCACATTGCAGAGCTAAACAGTGGACATGCTGCTTTCCACTAGATGTTGGAACATTGCTGCGTGGACTTGCTTCCATTCAGCCACAAGTACATTTGTGAGGTCGGAAAATGATGTTGGGCGATTAGGCCTGGCTCGCAGTCGGCGTTCCAATTCAACCCAAAGGTGTTCGATGGGGTTGAGGTCAGGGCTCTATGCAGGCCAGTCAAGTTCTTCCACACCAATCTCAACAAACCATTTCTGTAGGGACCTCGATTTGTGCACGGGGGTACCGTCATGCTGAAACAGGAAACGGTCTTCCCCAAACTGTTGCCACAAAGTTGGAAACACAGAATTGTCTAGAATAGCATTACGATTTGCATTCATTGGAACTATGGGGCCTAGCCCAAAGCATGAAAAACAGCCCCAGACCATTATTCCTCCTCCACCAAACTTTACAGTTGGTATTATGCATTGGGGCAGGTAGCGTTCTCCTGGCATCCGCCAATACCAGATTAGGCAGTCGGACTGCCAGATGGTGAAGTGCGATTCATCACTCAAGAAAATGCGTTTCCATTGATCCAATAGCGGTGAGCTTTACACCACTCCAGCCGACGCTTGGCATTGCGCATGGTGATCTTAGGCTTGTGTGCGGCAGCTCGGCCAAGGAAACCCATTTCATGAAGCTCCCAAAAAAGTTATTGTAATGACGTTGCTTCCAGAGTCAGTTTGGCACTCGGTAGTGAGTGTTGCAACTTAGGACAGACGATTTATACGTGGTAAGCGCTTCAGAACTCGGCGGTCCCGTTCTGTGTGCTTGTGTGGCCTACCAATTCGCGGCTGAGGCATTGTTGCTCCTAGATGTTTCCACCTCACAATAACAGCACTTACAGTTGAATGGGGCAGCTCTAGCAGGGAAGAAATTTGACTGACTTGTTGGAAAGGTGGCATTCTGACGGTGCCACGTTGAAAGTCACTGAGCTCTTCAGTAAGGCCATTCTACTGCCCATGTTTGTCTATGGAGATTGCATGGCTGTATGCTCCATTTTAATGTTATTTTATTGACTGGGCTTGGATGGTAAGTCTTTAGCTGATAGTCTAAAGTTGAACATAATATTTTATAATTCAAATAAAATCTATTTATCGACAAAAGTTACTATGTTTATCATTCTGGGGACATAACGGAGCTAAAAAGAAATGTATCAAGATTATTTTTTTTGTTAGGTCATACAATATCTATCAATGTGAATTTCCATTGATACATGTTTATTTACAGTGTAGTACAGATTAAAATCCTAATTAACACTCATGGACATTTGAATTTTTGAATAAAGGGGTGAAAAATCTAAAACTGCAGCAGTGACACTAAATGTTTACTAGAGGGTTGCAGCAAAATGTTGGTACTTTCTCCAAGTAACAGAACCACTATGTATTGGCAGAAAAAGTCGTAAGATAATAAGCAATCATTATTCGAAATGAGTTGATCCACCCCTTTAAAACACTCAACAGATTTTCTGATACAGAAAAAAATACTATAGGGACAAAGCATACGGGAAGATCAAATGTCTCCCAATTTATACTTTTAATAACAATTTTCGTCATTTAAAAACACAGATTTGCTTTGATCTCCTTGTGAAGGGGAAAGGTTATATAACAAAATAAATCTATACTGTTGTTTCCATGGAGATGGTTGAAAAGTTGAGTACAACATGCACCATTACGATTGCAGTAATCAACAAATATTCCCATTATTCCATGCTAAGAGAGTGCTCATACTTAAGAGTCATAGGCTACGTCTCAAACGGCACCCTAGTCCCCGTATCCTATAAGGAATAGGCTGCCACTTTGGATGCTACCATTGTTTGTTTTTCGACTAAGATGTAGAACATGTGGCTCTGTTAGAAATATTTATTGTGACTGAAGCAGCTGTCAAATACTCAAAAGGCTCTCAGCCTGAGAAGAACATCAGTTTGAAGCAACAAAAAAAAGTACTAATTAAACACTCATATTTTATCAGTTGCTGATAAAAATTTGTAATAAAGTATGTTACTATTATTTAATTTCTTAAAAAATATGAAGCAGTTTTTATCTTGGCATTTTGACACAAAATATCCTCTTGGATATTTACATGGGAAAAATACACTTTTTCAAGCAATAAAAACAAGCTTATATTATGGGTTTGCAACAGAATAAAAACAACTTTGCAGAAATAAGGTAGACACAGAATTGCATAGCATATTAGGATGAAAATGAACTGAGCTTTTTTGGTATGGTAGGTTTTCATCGCTTTGTACTGACATTCTCCTCTGTATATATACATAATTAAGTATTTCCATTTCAAGTCCGTTCATATTTTCACTCATCCACAGTAGAGAACAGTTGAGTCTCTGCACTGGTAAGCAAGGGAAAAATCCGGAATTCTTGCCACCTTGTCATCTCCTTTGCTCCTTTGATTCAACAAGTCCGTAGGAGCCTTTTTCAATAAAACGATTATACTTTGTCAAAAGTGCCATTTTGCTACATTTATCAGTTGATCCACGGTCTGTCACTGAACACTTAAACACACAGGTGTGTTAGACACCCCCAACACCTTTCAGATACTGTGAGTTTTGGTCAGAAGGACGCACACACAAACTCTCAAACACTCTCAGACACATACACACAGTAAAAACAAATGGGGAAAAGAGGAGGAGGAACGGTAGGGGGAAAAAATGATGCACTCGAGTTTTATCTCCGTTTTGACATTCCAGCTGGTAAAGCTTTGAAAGAACAAGCACCATTAGGAAAAGGCCTCCAATGTCCTCCACTCAGGGAGAGAGTTCAGCAGTTTCGCCTTGACTCTGTGCTCCCACAATAAGCACGAGAGTAACAAGACTACATTCAGGCTCTCGCCACTGCTCATAGTCAGTTCAGTCACTGAAATGTTTTCAGGCTTCGTTTTGCGGTTGTCTTTAGTCCTTTCCTCTCTTGTGGATAAAAAGTATGTATGTTAGTAGGCAAGACACATCCTAGCTTTTTAAAATCCTTGAGGACAAAGTCTGAGTAGACGTTTCTGTCCGACTGAATGGCCGGTAGGGTCCTCACCGCCTCTGCTGTGCGTAGACGGGGTGCGCTAGTGTCACATTCAGAGAGTCATTGTGCTGGACCAGTGACGTGTGCTGGTAGTGGAGGACCAGTTCTTTGAGCGAGCTGTACAGGTTGTAAGGCTCAGCGAAGCCAAACCCCGAGGGCGTCTTGTTGATGACACAGTGCTTCACTTCACCTTCCACCCTGGAGAGGAGAGAGAGAAATGTCAAGTCATGTCCTGTTAGGTCAGGGTTGTACATTTTTGTTACAGCCCAGCCCTACGGCACACCTGATTCTACGACTCGACAAACCATCAAGCCCTTGGTCAAGTGAGGTTCTACCCTACACTAAACTAGTCCACGGTTGAGCTGCAATGTCTACACTGAATGCTACACCAGTCTACAGTGTCTGATGCGTGTTTGCAGTGCCAACGTTGATGTACTGAACAGTGTAGAAGCAGATAGCTGGAATACAGGTTGAGGTAAACAGAAACTGAGTAAAGCAGCACAGTCCCAACCTTCAAGGGAACACATAACACCTGTACCCAAACGGTCTCTGAACTGTGTTTGCAGTAGTTCTTAGGTAAATTATGTCAGTAACCAAAGCAGGTAATGTCAGTTCTGGATGAGGTAGATGTGTACACAAATGTACTATAACGAGCAAGTAGAATGAGTACAAGGTCTTTATACGTACACAACACTGCAGGCGTAGCACCCTGCCTTGCTGCTGTCTCGAACCAGGAATGTTCCGTCCCTCTTCCCCCGGAGGAGGGCCTCAGCCTGCAGCCGGTTGATGTTGCCCAGCTTCCAGGAGCGCTCGTCGTGGTGGGGAAGGTCCTCATCGTCATCCACCATAGAGTATTGACTGGAGAACACAGATGGACGAAGAGAGGGAGTTAGATAATTCAAGTTTGATATTGAATGTTTCTACCCCATTTAAAAATGGTGCAATGTGATTCCCTTTTGTCAACTTTAGATACCAGGAACATAAAAAGGATGGAAGGTCAGTCTAGAATACTCACTCTTCTGTGTTCTCGTTTCTGATGTCTAGCCACTCGTTGAGCTTCTTCTGCCTGACTCCCTTCTGGGTCAACCACCTGGAACACAAGAACCATGACAACACCGATTAGAGACCGGAAGTAGGGAGACCTTTACCAGATGTTCCCTCACCAGAACAAAGTTAATTGAATTTATTTGAGACTAGGAGGTGGATAGAGATTATACTTACGTGAGGTACTGATCCCTGGTCTTGCGGAGCTGGATGAGGTCGGGTTTGATGCTGTTCATACGTTTGTCGATCTCTCGGTAGTCAGCAGCCTGCTTCTTTAAGTCCTCCTCCAGACGCCGCTTGCTGTCCACGATCTCACTGATACGAGACTTCAGCTTCTCATAGTTGCCCATGATCCTGAGAAAAACAATAATTCACATAGTTAAGAGACATGAAGAAATTGATCAGTTAAGAAAATGTTACTGTCCAAATTCAACCTTTTTATAATTTTTTGGGGGGGTCTAGATCCAAGTCCTTACCTCTGGATCTCCTTGTCATTGCCTTCCCTCCTGAACTTCTCAATGTACTCCTTGCTGTACCGCTCTTGCGTTTGGCACTGCTCCTCGAATATCTTGATGGTTTCATTGAAGGCTTCGATCGCTGTCCTTTTCATTTGGATTTCCTGGGACGTCCTGGTGTACTCCTCGTAGAGTCGGTCGTACTCTCGATTCTTCTCCTGGTACTGCTGATGGTACTCATGGAGCTTCTTCCCCACAGCCTCGATATTGTCCTCCTTCACCACTTGATCCTGAGGAGGAAAGGAGAAGAAATGGATCGAAACTTCAGATTGATGATGAACTTGCAAAGACCTTTTATCTAAGATGTATTGTATGAAAAGTCCTAAACAAATATAGTTGATGATTATGCTGATGGTTACCTGCTGGTGTTTGGAGACGGGAAACTGCAGCTTCACGTCTAGCTTGGGGTTGTACTGGGCCAGGGACTCATTACGGTAGTGGTTGATGAGCTCCACCACCGAGTTGAAGGTCAGGGGGTCAGAGAAGCCGTATTTCCCATCCCGGTGAAATATCTTGATCAGCTTATTGTTACCCCCTTTTCTGAAGGTGGAAACCAATAGAGAACCAATTAAAAACTAAATATTCAACAAACACTTGTTATCAAGAAAAGTGAGAAGTATTTAAGAGGAAGGGAATGGGGAAGGGTAGTCTTACCTCAACGTGAGAGTGTAGTCGCCGTGCATCTTGGTGGAGGCGTCACGGACCAAGAACGTACCGTCGGCCGTGTCCCTCAGCTTCTCGTTGACCTCCTCGCGGGAGATGTCTCCCCAGTACCACTCGGCGTCCTGCAGCACCATGTTGTTGTTCATACCGTTGTTAGTGACAGCAGGGGGAGTGGGTTTTGGTGGCTTGGGAGGTAGGGCTGTAGTGGATGAAAAGGGAGAGATGGCTGCTTAGTACATGAGATAGTGATACAGTCAAATTCCTAGTGCATTAAGAACAATCATAAAGTTATCAGGAGGAATGTCAGAAAATCCTGGCATAGTCTAAGAAAAAAAATATAGATATGTATTCATACACTGAATACGTGTATGTGGTGCTTTATAGGGTCAGCCACAGTAGTGGCGGCCCTGGAGCAAATTAGGGTTAAGTGCCTTGCTCAAACACACATTGACAGATTTTTCACCTTGTCTGCTCGGGTATGCGAACCAGCGACCTTTCGGTTACTGGCCCAATGCGCTAACCACTAGGCTACCTGCCACCCATTAGACTATAATGTAATGCTTAGCCAGCGTATTCCTGGGGGGAGCTGGAAGTGCGTGTTGAAATATCTATTACTCTATAGCTGCGAGATGCAATATTATTCAATTTCCTTTGCAGATAATTAAATTGGCCCACAAATCTGTAGCGATACACATTCAACTGGACACGTCTTTGCCTCGCGAGCAGGAGACGTGAACCCAATCAAACGTCTGCGGCAGTTAGCAGTATCCTCCCCACTACTCTCTCCACTTGAGTGAGAGTGTGTGTGTCAGGGAGAAGGGATTTCATTCAGGAAAAAGAAGCCCCTTCCCATCACTATCCCCAGTCTCCGTGTTCGGACCTAACCATAAATCACAACAACTGGAAATCAACCCCATCTGTTGACCCGATTATACCATGCATCTCTGCAGAACGGCCACAAAAAAAATATAATAAATTACACTGCACAATTTCAGATCTAAATGGAGCACAGCTGTGATCTAGCAGCTCAAATACAAATAGCGCTAAACCATTGGAGTATCATCCTGTAAGTCCTATAACTACATTCTACCATTATAACTGTCTGTAGAGACAAAAAAATAAATAAACAGATCCATTGACAAAAAAAATCATTGCATGGCATTGAGCACATCCAGTCCCTTCTAATGGCTTCTTCTCAGCAACAACATTCTCCCTAATGCAGATTGCCATTCTGATTCCATGCTGCTAGCTCTAGTGTCCATTGTCTGTGATGCTGGCCCCTGCATAGCACCCCTTCAGAAATCATTCCGTGAAGATGGGCTCATCAAAAAGCCCTAATTTCTGCACTGGATTGGCTAATCACAAGTGACATTAACCTGCGAGGGCCGGCTACCTTGCTCAGGTTTCCTATAGCTGCCTCTCTCTCGGAGGAGGAGGAGGAAGGAGCAGAGCTGAAATGGTAGCAGGCTATTTTTAACCCACTAGTACTGCTGCACTCCCTTTTTTCCCTCTCTCTCTCTAGCAGCTTGCCTATTGACCTGGACCTCGCAGGCTTTAGTATAGCAGGAGAGACACCGAGCCATGGGTATAATACACATGTTTATAACATGAGCCATATCCATGAGATGGAATATTATATGTAACAGTACATATAGTACAAATAACAGTACATAAACATCAACACCCAACTGGTGGCAGGAGTGCCTAAAGCCACTGATCCCAAAGAGAGGAGCTCAGAGATAAAGAGAGGAGATGACCTGAGGGTATGGAAATGAAAGCAGCAGGTTTTGGGTTGACAGCCAAGGTGACATTTCACCACCACCAGAACACATTACATTGCCTTGTGAACTTCCTGAGCTGCTGCTAGCCCCTAGCCTCAGACTAATCTCCTGGTCAAACTGAAACCAGTGTCTCAGCATGCAAAGAGAAAGACTTGTCATGCAACATCCAACGTGACTGAGCGAGTCAGTTCGCCTACCTGGAAGGTCCATCTCTTAAGTAAAATAAAGGTTCGGAATCAGCATCAAACTCAGATCTCAGACACAAGTCCTCCAAATCATCCATGTTTCAGAGATCGCCTTGTTGCACATTTGAATGATAACAGAATATCGTAATACGCCCAGAAAGGTGCCCTGTTCTCTTTGTAGAAGCGCCTCGAACCCCATTTTAAAAAGCCATCATAAAGGGCAGCTTGCTTGCTTCCTTGCTCAGTAACGCGTTACATCACTTACCACAGCCAATCACATAGGGGGACTGTCACCGACCACTCCTGCATTTTTCATTTCCTGAGAGCGATGTCGTCATTTTGAAAGCACACTTGCCTTTTTTCTTTTTTTAGTTGCCGATGCTATCCCTCAATGTGCACAGCCCATGCAGTGCAGATCACAGTATCTATATAGACTAGAACACGCGCAGGCTAAAATACCCCTATAACAACCTCCGTACACAGCATCCTTTCCAAAGATCTGACTATAGCTGCTGCCAAACCAAACCGTGCAACATCTTCTCTTAGCTGTAGCACAATGTGAGAGAAAAAAACCTGCAGCCTCTCTCTTTCTCTTCCTCGCTTGCTCTGACTCTCAGCCCTCCCCTCTGCCCCTCTCTTGCTGGTTGCTCGCCCCACCTCCCCGCACGTTGTGCACCGGTTTAGTCCTGCCCACTGTTGGCACTGAGACAAAGCCAGCTTGGCTGCTGCATCATGTAGGCACAGTGGTGTAAAGTACTTAAGTAAAAATACTTTAAAGTACTACTTAAGTCATTTTTGGGGGCATTTGTACATTACTATTTATATTTGACAACTTTTACGCCACTACATTCCTAAAGAAAATAATTTACTTTTTACTCCATACATTTGTACTCATTACATTTTGAATGCTTAGCAGGACAGAAAAATTGTCAAAGTCACACACTTATCAAGAGAACATTTCCTGGTCATCCCTAACTGCCTCTGTTCTGGCGGACTCACTAAACACAAATGCTTTGTTTGTAAGTTATATCTGAGTGTGACCCTGGCTATCTGTAAAAAAAAATACATTTAAAAAAAAACTTTTATAAGAAAATTGTGCCGTCTGGTTTTCTTAATATAAGGAATTTGAAATGATCTAGACCTTTACTTTTGATACTTAAGTATATTTAAAACCAAATACTTTTAGACTTTTACTCAAGTAGTATTTTACTGGGTGACTTTCAGTTGAGTCATTTTCTATTAGGTATCTTTACTTTTACTCAAGTATGACAATTGGGTAATTTTTCCACCACTGAGTAGGCAGGCCAGGCAGAGGAGCTACACTACACGTCCTAAAGCCTGTGTCCCGGTCACAGCCTCCCTCCTACTGTCACCCGACATCCGGAGGCTCCAAAATACACCAGTAATCCTCCAGGAGTGACACTCAGCAAATTCAGGACTTCTCTGCGCGGCTGAGGGACACTAAAATAGCCCCAGTTCTGGGTACGGGTTTAAAACTAGGGGCCAAGAGTGGAACGCGGTCATTGTCATCCCAGGACCGGCTTATGGGGACGAAAAGGATGAGGGAACGGCGTCTTTCCAAAGGTAGCTTGGTAATGATGAAATTAGCCACATTGACTGAAAGTCAATATACCTGATAAAAGCTTATCTGCGTGATGATGAGGACAGCTGAGCTTGGCTTTACCTTTTTAAGGACACATGATCTCATTTCAATGATAGCTAGCTACGCACTAAATGAAAGTCATACACATGATTTTATACATATTAAAAACATTTCTTAAGATAGCCTACAGTTGACTTATATACGGATATAATACATTACTCAACTTAGCTTGTGCTACATATGCATAGGCTTCTTTTTCTTGAGCTCGGTCGTGAACCAAATTCCATTTGGGGCCACAAAAATTGCCTCTCTGAAACAGTATAGTCTAAATGGAAAATTCTGCAATGTAGTCCCTAGATAAATCAGCATGCCTTTCTGACCACACAGACAGACAGCAGGGTGATATATGGGGTCTGTAAGAACCAACAGCTTCTAAAAGTACAGCAGGGGAGAGAGAGAGAGAAAAACACACCGAGAGAGAGATAGAGAGCGAGCGACACACAGAGAGAGTGAGAGACACAGATAGAGAGAGCGAGCGAGCGAGACACAGAGAGCGAGCGAGAGACACAGAGAGAGAGAGAGAGAGAGAGAGAGAGCGCGCTCGAGCGAGACACAGACAGAGCGAGACAGATACAGAGCGAGACAGATACAGAGAGAGCGAGCGAGCGAGACACACAGAGCGAGGGAGAGAGAGAGAGACACACAGAGCGAGGGAGAGAGAGAGACACACAGAGCGAGGGAGAGAGAGAGACACAGAGCGAGGGAGAGAGAGAGAGAGACACAGAGCGAGGGAGAGAGAGAGACACAGAGCGAGGGAGAGAGAGACACACAGAGCGAGGGAGAGAGAGACACACAGAGCGAGGGAGAGAGAGACACACAGAGCGAGGGAGAGAGAGACACACAGAGCGAGGGAGAGAGAGACACAGAGCGAGGGAGAGAGAGACACAGAGCGAGGGAGAGAGAGACACAGAGCGAGGGAGAGAGAGACACAGAGCGAGGGAGAGAGAGACACAGAGCGAGGGAGAGAGAGACACAGAGCGAGGGAGAGAGAGACACAGAGCGAGGGAGAGAGAGACACAGAGCGAGGGAGAGAGAGACACAGAGCGAGGGAGAGAGAGACACAGAGCGAGGGAGAGAGAGACACAGAGCGAGGGAGAGAGAGACACAGAGCGAGGGAGAGAGAGACACAGAGCGAGGGAGAGAGAGACACAGAGCGAGGGAGAGAGAGACACAGAGCGAGGGAGAGAGAGACACAGAGCGAGGGAGAGAGAGACACAGAGCGAGGGAGAGAGAGACACAGAGCGAGGGAGAGAGAGACACAGAGCGAGGGAGAGAGAGACACAGAGCGAGGGAGAGAGAGACACAGAGCGAGGGAGAGAGAGACACAGAGCGAGGGAGAGAGAGACACAGAGCGAGGGAGAGAGAGACACAGAGCGAGGGAGAGAGAGACACAGAGCGAGGGAGAGAGAGACACAGAGCGAGGGAGAGAGAGACACAGAGCGAGGGAGAGAGAGACACAGAGCGAGGGAGAGAGAGACACAGAGCGAGGGAGAGAGAGACACAGAGCGAGGGAGAGAGAGACACAGAGCGAGGGAGAGAGAGACAGAGAGCGAGGGAGAGACACAGAGAGAGAGAGAGAGAGAGAGAGAGCGCGCTCGAGCGAGACACAGACAGAGCGAGACAGATACAGAGCGAGACAGATACAGAGAGAGCGAGCGAGCGAGACACACAGAGCGAGGGAGAGAGAGAGAGACACACAGAGCGAGGGAGAGAGAGAGACACAGAGCGAGGGAGAGAGAGAGACACAGAGCGAGGGAGAGAGAGAGAGAGACACAGAGCGAGGGAGAGAGAGAGAGAGACACAGAGCGAGGGAGAGAGAGAGAGAGACACAGAGCGAGGGAGAGAGAGAGAGAGACACAGAGCGAGGGAGAGAGAGAGAGAGACACAGAGCGAGGGAGAGAGAGAGACACAGAGCGAGGGAGAGAGAGAGACACAGAGCGAGGGAGAGAGAGACACACAGAGCGAGGGAGAGAGAGACACACAGAGCGAGGGAGAGAGAGACACACAGAGCGAGGGAGAGAGAGACACACAGAGCGAGGGAGAGAGAGACACACAGAGCGAGGGAGAGAGAGACACACAGAGCGAGGGAGAGAGAGACACACAGAGCGAGGGAGAGAGAGACACAGAGCGAGGGAGAGAGAGACACAGAGCGAGGGAGAGAGAGACACAGAGCGAGGGAGAGAGAGACACAGAGCGAGGGAGAGAGAGACACAGAGCGAGGGAGAGAGAGACACAGAGCGAGGGAGAGAGAGACACAGAGCGAGGGAGAGAGAGACACAGAGCGAGGGAGAGAGAGACACAGAGCGAGGGAGAGAGAGACACAGAGCGAGGGAGAGAGAGACACAGAGCGAGGGAGAGAGAGACACAGAGCGAGGGAGAGAGAGACACAGAGCGAGGGAGAGAGAGACACAGAGCGAGGGAGAGAGAGACACAGAGCGAGGGAGAGAGAGACACAGAGCGAGGGAGAGAGAGACACAGAGCGAGGGAGAGAGAGACACAGAGCGAGGGAGAGAGAGACACAGAGCGAGGGAGAGAGAGACACAGAGCGAGGGAGAGAGAGACACAGAGCGAGGGAGAGAGAGACACAGAGCGAGGGAGAGAGAGACACAGAGCGAGGGAGAGAGAGACACAGAGCGAGGGAGAGAGAGACAGAGAGCGAGGGAGAGAGAGAGAGACAGAGAGCGAGGGAGAGAGAGAGAGACAGAGAGCGAGGGAGAGAGAGAGAGACACAGAGCGAGGGAGAGAGAGACACAGAGCGAGGGAGAGAGAGACACAGAGCGAGGGAGAGAGAGAGAGACAGAGAGCGAGGGAGAGAGAGAGAGACAGAGAGCGAGGGAGAGAGAGAGAGACAGAGAGCGAGGGAGAGAGTGAGAGACAGAGAGCGAGGGAGAGAGTGAGAGACAGAGAGCGAGGGAGAGAGAGAGAGACAGAGAGCGAGGGAGAGAGAGAGAGACAGAGAGCGAGGGAGAGAGAGAGAGAAAGAGAGCGAGGGAGAGAGAGAGAGAAAGAGAGCGAGGGAGAGAGAGAGAGAAAGAGAGCGAGGGAGAGAGAGAGAGAAAGAGAGCGAGGGAGAGAGAGAGAGAAAGAGAGCGAGGGAGAGAGAGAGAGAAAGAGAGCGAGGGAGAGAGAGAAAGAGAGCGAGGGAGAGAGAGAAAGAGAGCGAGGGAGAGGAGAAAGAGAGCGAGGGAGAGAGAGAAAGAGAGCGAGGGAGAGAGAGAAAGAGAGCGAGGGAGAGAGAGAAAGAGAGCGAGGGAGAGAGAGAAAGAGAGCGAGGGAGAGAGAGAAAGAGAGCGAGGGAGAGAGAGAAAGAGAGCGAGGGAGAGAGAGAAAGAGAGCGAGGGAGAGAGAGAAAGAGAGCGAGGGAGACAGACGGCGACAGACAGAGAGGAGAGATCCTGTTCTCTTGACAGCTCTAGAAGACTGGCCATATATATAGGAACGAGACTGACAGATGTATATAAAATATATATATATATTTTATATTTAAAAAAAATATTATATACATCTGTCAGTCTCGTTCCTGTCCCATGTTGCCAAGTACAGTTATTCAAAAAAGTGTATCAGGCCTATTCATCTCTGTCTAGAGGTTTTGCTGAAGCCCTTGCATTAGCAATAAACATTTAAGATTTTAATTGTATCAGATTTGCAAAGATTCAAGATCTCAAACTCACGTTGCAAGTTGTGCATGTTCTGGTAAAGGCACCAGTGGTGTCTCCACTATGAACTTTGTTTCGTTCCCCCCAAAACGATGTACAAAATCCAAACAGATACTCTAGATCGAACACTCAAGTCCTCCTGAAAAGTTCCATTCTGTGGCTTTATCTGGATTCTTTTAGTTTAGTTCTCAGGGAAGATGACAGCCTGTTCCGTGGTACTTAATGAAATCCAGGTAATCCGGTAACTCTTGGGAGGCAGGTGCAGCATGCGACCGCTTGCTTGCCTGCTCTGCTTTCCTGACTGCCTGGCTTACTCCTTGGTCTGGCGCAGGTGGTGTGAGAGAGGGAGGGAAGGGTGCCTCTCTGTACCCATCTCGCTCTACCTCACCCCTCTCTCTCTCCCCCTCGCTAACCCACCCCCGTCTCCCACTCTTTCTCTTGCTCTCTACCTCCCACTCTCTACCCGCCTTCTCTTTCTCGCTCTACCCCCTTCTCTCTCTCTCTACCCACCCCTCTCCTCTCCCCTTGCTTTACCCCCCTCCCCACCCACCCTCTCTCCCGCTATCTACCCCTCCTCACACCCCTTCTCTCTCAACCCCCTCTCACTTTCCCAACCCACCCCCCAATCCTCTCCCGACGACCCTCTACCCCCCTCTCCTCTTTCTCTCTCCCTGGGCGCGTTGAGGCCGCTGGTTGGTTAATGATTAGCTGAGCTGCTGCCCCGGTGTTGGCCCTGCATGCCCACTCTGAAACCTGGCCATAGTGCCGACCGAGTCTGTGTGCGTGTCCCTCTCCATGTTTGAAAGGAAGGGAGTAGCGAGAGGGGGAGGTTAGAGGGGGAGGATTGTGGCCCAAGGAAGTAGGAGCAGCCGCCAGGCTAACAAAAGGTGCTCTGTGAAACAGATTACTTAAAATAGGCCCCCAGTAACTGGGAGGAGGCACACAGACATACTCACACACAGGCAGGTTATCATTCAGAGAAACACGCATGTGCAGACAGTAAACATAAACACGCTTTCGTAGAAAGTCTCCCATGCTCTCAAAGACAAACACACAGGTGACGTTAAACGGGTCAAATTTGACACAACTGACCACCAAACGGCTCCCCTCCCAAGTTCAACCTGCCTGGCATGTGTGTATATATGTGTGTGTGTGTGTGTGTGTGTGTGTGTGTGTGTGTGTGTGTGTGTCTGGAACATAGTATGTTTGCGTGTGTGAGCATACGAGTGTTCATTCACACAGGAAGGGACCTGGCTGGTTCAGCAGAAAGAGAAATGTCAAAGCTTGCGGTGTTGCCATTGCCCGCCCGGCCAGCCTCCCCCTGTCAGTTTGCCTCCATCCCCGTCGGCCCATTGCTCCTGCAGGTGCAAACTCCTGACAGTGGCCCATGCGAGGGGGACGTTATAAATAGTCCCAAACAGGTAATAAAACGTTTCAACAGTCACAGCCAGGAACTGGGCCTGCCCACCAAAAGCAGTTTTAACTAGCGACTGTAAAAAGCCAACTGTGCCACGCAAACGGTCTGCAGTCCCACACCATCCGGCCTGCTGGAGTCTAGAGAATGCTAGGCTAAGGCCACTCTACTGGTTAGATGAAAATTAAAATCACATGTTATTGCTTTTTCTTTTATACAGTATAGGGCATTATTCCTTCATGGCCTGAATTTATCAAATGTTCAAAATTCAGTTTGTGCATTTCTGGCCACGGTATAACGTCTTACATAATTAATCAAGGGTAGCCTACTTCACTGCACAGCACACGTAGGATGGAATCCACCTAGAGCCCTGTAACCTCAACTACTTTCACTTTGATCTCAACACGCCACTGATTTCCTGCTCAAGAGGAAGGAGGCTCTATCCTGGGCTACAAACTAAAAATGAACAACCCATTTTTACACAATACCGTTTTAGACCCCATCATTGAGAGACTACCATGGGTTAACAAACTCCTGCAGCCTAAGCCTAGGCTATATGCTGCAATTTGCATAACTGTTTTGATGAGTCAAGCTAGTCCCTCCCCATCCCAGAAGAATGCTTTGCAGGTTCCATCGCCAAGTCACAATGAAAGATGTGTGACACAAACACAGCCAAGCCAAGATTCTGGTATTAAAGATTGAGTTATAAATGTGAGGAAATAAATTCAGCTTTTCTAAATGAAAGGCTGATATTTAAGCAATAAGGCCAGAGGGGGTGGTATATGGCCAATATAACACGACTAAGGGTTGTTCTTGTTGTTATGCAAGCCAAATTCTAGGTTAGAAGCAAGGAGAAATAATGTGTTTAATAAAACCCTTATTGCTTTTATTTTGTCATTTGCTGTGGTATATCAAAAACAGCGTAGTGATACTTCAAATAGAACAGTAAACGTGGATTTTTGCATCATACCCATGATATTGTCGATATACAGACGGGTGGAATAGTGTTTCAGCCAATCAGCATCCAGGATCCAAACTACCCGGTATATAAATGAAGACAGGCTAATTGCAGCCGATTTGCAAACATTGACTGGCATATAACAATAAAGCCTTTTAACCTGTCTGGACTAGGGGGCAGTATTTTCACGGCCGGATGAAAAACGTACCCAATTTAAAACAGGTTACTACTCTGGCCCAGAAACTAGAATATGCATATTATTAGTAGATTTGGATAGAAAACACTCTGAAGTTTCTAAAACTGTTTGAATGGTGTCTGAGTATAACAGAACTCATATGGCAGGCAAAAACCTGAGAAAAAGTCAACCAGGAAGTGGAGGATCTGAGAATTGTAGTTCTTTCTAGTCCCTTTCGAAACTACAGTATCCGTGGGGTTACGTTGCACTTCCTAAGGCTTCCTTTGGCTGTCTAAAGCCTTCAGAAAGTGGTTTGAGCATTTTCCTGTCACTGGGAAGATAATAGGAGCTCAGTTTCTGAGTGGACTGCCTGGCCACAAAGGGATTGGATATGCGGGGTCACACGAGCACGCTGTTCCTTCTTTTTCTCCTTGAATGAATACGCTATTGTCCGGTTGGAATATTATCGCAATTTTACATTAAAAATACCATAAAGATTGATTTTAAACAGCGTTTGACATGCTTCTAAGTACGGTAATGAAACATTTTGACTTTCATCTCTGGTACCGCGCTCGCGCGTTATGCCTTTGGATAAGTGATCTGTACGCACGAACAAAACGGAGGTATTTGGACATAAATATGGATTATTTGGAACAAAACCAACATTTCTTGTGGAAGTAGCAGTCCTGGGAGTGCATTCTGACGAAGATCAGCAAAGGTAAAATAATATTTCTAATACTAATTCTGAGTTTAGGTTGCCCCGAACTTGGCGGGTGTCTGTATAGCTCACCGTGATGGCTGAGCTATGTACTCAGAATTTTGAAAAATCTGACACAGCGGTTGCATATCTATAATTCTTTAAATAATTGTTATATATTTTGTCAACGTTTATGATGAGTATTTTTGTAAATTGATGTGCACATTCACCGGACGTTTTGGTGGGAATACATTTTCTGAACATCACGCGCCAATGTAAAATGCTGTTTTTGGATATAAATATGAACTTTATCGAACAAAACATACATGTATTGTGTAACATAATGTCCTAGGAGTGTCATCTGATGAAGATCATCAAAGGTTAGTGCTTAATTTAGCTGTGTTTTGGGTTTTATTGACACATGTCCTTGCTTGGAAAATGGCTGTGTGATGATTTTTGTCTATGTACTCTCCTAACATAATCTAATGTTTTGCTTTCGCTGTAAAGCCTTTTTGAAATTGGACAATGTGGTTACATCAAGGAGAAGTGTATCTTTAAAATGGTGTAAAATAGTTGTATGTTTGAGAAAGTTGAATTATGACATTTTGTTGTTTTTGAATTTGCCGCCCTGATATTTCACTGGCTGTGTCCTGCCGGTGCTAGCGTCCCACCTAGCCCATACAAGTTAAACTAGTGCAGAAAACCTTAACTAAAGCTGTAATAAATGGAGCTAGCTAGGTATGCGATGGGGCAGCTTTTGCCCCACAATGGAGGCTTTTTCCCATGCAGTGCAGCCAGTACATCCTGTGCTCTGTGCTACTGCTAGAGTGCGAGTCCCAGTGTGGCTCTACGGGCTAAGAACAGCCCAGGTTCCCTGCTGTTCCCCTCGGTTCCCCCAGTCAGTCAGTAACTACCATGGGCTTAGCACCACTGCAGTCTTAATGTATGCACTTGGGCCATTGTCTCAATGCCCCTCAATAACAAAGTACAGTACGTCAGTGTAAATAATTTCACAGAGGAAGAGATGGGCATTCATATAGCTTAAATATAGTTGTTCTGTATCTCTGCATACACCTCCAACTAGAACTTTAACAGATGACAAATAATAGAAAAGGACAATGTGTGTTTCTTACCTGGAGCCGCCTGTGCTTCTGTCCATTCGCTAGTCACAAGGGTCTCAATGATCTTGATGTGAGCATCCGGGCTGGGCTCGCAGCTGATGAAAGAGTGAAAAAAGAAGAAGAAAAAAGTCTGTCCCTGCTGGCCCTGGCGTTGTGATTAATCTGTGCATGATCTTGCTCAATCTTTGTCACTCTCTAACTGATGGGACTTCAAGCATGGCTGCTTTAACTGCAACAGCACAGCTGGCAAATAGAAAAGCTTCCCAACCTAAATCCTTTCACTGCAAATGTGTGTGTCAGTGTGTGTGTGTGTGTGTGTCAGTGTGTGTGTGTGTGTGTGTGTGTGTGTGTGTGTGTGTGTGTGTGTGTCAGTGAGAGTGTGTGTGTGTAGGCTGCTTGTCTGAGAGTGCGTTTCCTTGAGTATATAAAAAGTGTCTGGCTGTCTGTGCACACCTGTCTGTGCGCGCCAGTCCCTCTCTCTCCTCCACCCACCTGGCAGCCTGCTGTCTGAAGAGCATGGGGCTGAAGATCTCGCCCAGGGCGCGGGAGCTGAGCAGGTTCTTGGGCGCGTTGTGGCACACCCGGGACCAGTGGCGCAGCAGGCAGTGGAAGGTGAGCCAGTACTGGGCTGGCAGGCTGGGCGTGCTGGCGATGCGACGCAGCAGCTGGGCACACTCCTTAGGGCTCTGCACCTCTGTGGGACCAACACACACATGGGTGTCAGAGAGGGAGGTATGTCATACATACATACACATGTTTCTATGTGCTCACACTTACGCAGGTTACGCAGAAATTCATTGATAGAGATCAGAGGGAGATATACACATTGCATTGCCACACATGTATGACTTTGAATGTGTGCACAGGTATGCTGCAGGCTACGCACTAACAAAACCCTTCAAAAAGCTCCCACAGTTAAAGCTACAGAGGTGCAGGCAGACTTCCCTTCGACCAATGGGGTGGCAGAAAAAGGAGCCCTGTGCTCAGTAATCGGGTTAGACAACCGCATTGAGATTGTGTGTGCTCAACAATGAGTGGAGTGCAAGGTACACTTGCAGGTGATTGGCTAGCACTGAGATAAACTTATGTAACTTGCTATTAACAACAGAGATCCTGTTTCTGGCCATGTGACAAAAAGATTACTCTGAGATAGCACTGAAGAACATAAGACAGAGATAAAGCAAACCTGCTCTCTCTGTGTGTGTGTGTGTGTGTGTGTGTGTGTGTGTGTGTGTGTGTGTGTGTGTGTGTGTGTGTGTGTGTGTGTGTGTGTGTGGATATTGACACTAGCTCTAGGTACTGTGGGTTCCCGATCCAAGGTACAGAGTGTTCAGCAGCCCGGCCAGTGGTAGATTAGGTTCGGACTGCTGCTGTAGGCCAATAATTAACTAGACACCGTACCTTTGGGTTGAGGCACGTTCCACTGAAAGTGATTGCTGAGAGCAACAAACAAATTGAATGAACAGCAACCTCTAACCGACAAGCTGATTTGGACATGACCCATTTTCTAGTAGAACATTGACAGGAAGGAAAAAGTAGGTGCTATAGAATATTGGTTATGTGATTGTGTGTACATCATGTGGTGTACTCTGATGAGTGTATGGCAGTGTTACAGTCACAGTGTGTGTGAGTACCTTGGGCGGTGTGTACCAGCTGAGTGTAGATGGCCGGTGGGATGACAGGCTGGGGAAGATCCTGCAGGTACCGACGTAGACCGTCACACAGCATCTGCAGGTCCATCTGGTCCAGGTCTGCTGACGGAGGATCTGAATAGAATCACATACCATTCGCTCAAAGTCAAACTGCTTTTCCCCCAAAAAATTGCACACAAAGTCAAATAACATTGAATTTGGGTGGATATACAGTGCATTCGAAAAGTATTCAGACCCCTTGACTTTTCCACATTTTGTGTAACCCATAATGACAGGTTTAGAAATGTTTGCAAAAAATATATACCTTATTTACATAAGTATTCAGACCCTTTGCTATGCGACTCGAAATTGAGCTCAGGTGCATCCTGTTTCCATTGATCATCCTTGAGATGTTTTTACAACTTGGTGTCCACCTGTGGTAAATTCAATTGACTGGACATGATTTGGAAAGGCACACACTTGTCTATATAAAAGGTTGCACAGTTGACGGTGCATGTCAGATCAAACACCAAGCCATGAGGTCGAAGGAATTGTCCATAGAGCTCCGAGACAGGATTGAGTCGAGAGACAGATCTGGGGGAGGGTACCAAAACATTTCTGCAGAATTAAAAGGTCCCCAAGAACACAGTGGCCTCCATCATTCTTAAATGGAAGAAGTTATGAACCACCATGACTATTCCAAGACCTTGACCAAGAACCCGATGGTCACTGACAGAGCTCTAGAGTTCCTCTGTAGAGATGGGGGAACCTTCCTGTAGGACAACCATCTCTGCAGCACTCCACGAATCAGGCCTTTATGGTAGAGTGGCCAGACGGAAGCCACTCCCCACTAAAAAGGCACATGACAGCACGCTTGGAGTTTGCCAAAAGGGACCCAAAGGACTCTCAGACCATGAGAAACAAGATTCTCTGGTATGATGAAACCAAGGTTAAACTCTTTGACCTGAATGTGTCCGCTCAACACCTGGCCAATACCATCCCTACGGTGAAACATCGTGGTGGCAGCATCATGCAGTGGGGATGTTTTTCAGCGGCAGGGACTGGGAGACAAGTCAGGATCAAGGGAAAAATGAATGCCGCAAAGTACAGAGATCCTTGATGAAAACCTGCTCCAGAATGTTCAGGACCCCAGACTGGTGCAAGGTTCACCTTCCAACATGACAACGACCCTAAGCACACAGCCAACACTGCGCATGACTGGTTTCGGGACAAGTCTCAATGCCCTTGAGTGGCCCAGCCAGAGCCCGATCAAACATCTCTGGAGAGACATGAAAATAGCTGTGCAGCGACACTCCCCATCCAGCCTGACAGACCTTGAGAGGATCTGCAGAGAAAAAAATCCCCAAATAGAGGTGTGCCAAGCTTGGAGCGTCATCCCCAAGAAGACTAGAGGCTGTAATCGCTGTCAAAGGTGCTTCAACAAAGTACTGAGTAAAGGGTCTAAGTACTTAATTAAATGTGCTATTTCTAAAAAACAGTTTTTGCTTTGTCATTGAGGTATCTGTGTAGATTGATGAGGAAAAAAACAGTTTAATACATTTTAGAATAAGGCTGTAACATAACAAAATGTGGAAAAAGTCAAAGGGTCTGAAAACTTTGCGAATGCACTGTAAGTGATAAACATGAATTTTGCTCACCAGTATCAAAGCACTGTCTAACATCCAGTCCACCATCGGCTGTGAAGGTCCTGTACAGCGTTGGGTTGTCCAGACCTACACAGAATCAAGCAGCACATGATAAGCCATTAGCTTAGATGCAACTACTTAAATTCCTACAAAGTCATAAAATCACTATAAACGGCCTTCCGATTTATTTAAGTATGAAAACATTCAGGGAATAAAGCGCACAACAAGCTACCAGACCTAGTCTCAGGGATGGCTAACTGGAAATCCCTTCAATCTCCACTGAGTTAGGTAAACCTGCTTTTAGTTTCATTGCACCTTACTGGTGGAATATCCTCCCAAACTCTCTCAAATGGGATATTATGATGCCTCTGGAGAGCTACCCTTTGGGGTTGGAGCGAAAACCTAGTTGTAACTAACGTGATTCTTCTTATCAATCAGCTAAGTGTGAGAATCAGAAGCGCTAGATTAATAGGGTTGGAGCGAAAATCTACCGGAATGGTAGCTCTCCAGGAACAGGGTTGGAAAGCCCTACTCTAGGGCAATTCAAACAGGGTTGGAAAGCCCTACTCTAGAGCAATTCAGGTGGCTGATTAAATGACTTTTTTATTGAAGAATGTGTTTTCTATGATTGTGTTTTGTATCACTGTTCTGCTTTTCATAGTGTATAGATTTTGGAATATTCTTGTAATTACAGGGCTCTTCAGACCAAAGGGACCTTTATCTCAGCATGATGATAATTACATAAGTAATTACATAAGTAAATGATAAATAAATGTTGATACACGAGGGGTGGATCTTCTAGAATGTAAATCTAGGAAATGTTTAGATGACCAGTGTGGATGTGTGCTAGTCCATTGTGTACAGGCCAGTGCACCTTTCTTCTCGATGGCCTCCAGCAGCCTGGCCAGCATGGGAGGAGCCGTCTCTGGGAGCGCAAACTGCTCTGTCAGGTCCAGGAGGGCGGAGCCTGGAAGACGAGAGAAGAAAGGAATAGCGGTTCAATAAGTCATTTTCACTTAAAAAAGGTAGTTTTAGGATTCAACCGATAACAATTATGGAGGCTAACAAAGAGTGAGAGAGGAAAGGGGATAAGTTGTTGAGGGTTCATTTTATTTCAACATTTCAGGAAGTGCATTGAAATGCAGTACATTAATTGAAAATTGCCCGACCCTGGTTTAACCAAGCCCTGGATGGTTATAGGTAACGGAGTCAATTCCTCCAACCCTCCCTAACACGACACAAAGGGGTCCATTTTGGGCCTCCACTTCAATCCCACCACTATGATGGCCTCCACACACACCCCTCGCCCTCAGGCAGCCTATTAATATATCAATCCCACGTTGCAATCCATTCACATGGTGTGACATGGTGTGCCTTTTAAAAATGGTCAGGAAGGGAGATTTGGGACTGGAGCGCTACTTCAAAAGGTATTGCAGACACCAGACCAAAGGACTGATGGAGAGACAAAAAGGCAACTGTGCACAACCGAACGATTCAGGTTGGAGTGGTGCCGAGCAGTAGGATACCACGAAGGTAGCGTTGGGGTGGACCAAGGGGCTAAGCAAACACCATGTGATATGCATGAGGCAAGCCAGGTCTGAGGCTTTGCCCCTCCACCCCACTTTTTTCATTAGATCTTAGCGTCCAGGTGTGGACATGAAAGGGTCTGTGGGCTGGCACCGATTTTATTTGGATTTGCAAAAAGGTTATTTTGAAAGAGCACCTTTCTGAAAGGCCCAACTGTTTGAGGATTTCAGTCTGCAGTTTCAAACGCAGACGACCATGAATGGAGCCCCTTTCACGGTTCCCCTTTATTTAACTAATTAACAGATGTAGAGCATCTAAAATAAATAAATAAATACATCTCAGAAGATTTCAAAAGGTTCCAATATTAAGGCAATGTAGTGGCATTGCCTTCATGTGTATTTATCCTATTGTTTTTAACAAACAAATGTTAATTATTTTGCTCTACCCTTTTTTGTAAACGGGCACGAAACCGGGCATCTAGAGTAGCCATCTACGCATACACACCGGTCATGAGCCTGGAAACGTTCTCTCCCCAAGGAGGCTGCTTGCTTGCCTAAATAATGATCTGCCATATTTTAACGCTACGTCCTCGTTAGCGCACCGAACGCTGTGGATAACGCTGTCCGGTTGTATGTGAACCAACTGGATTAGCAGGGAGAGAGACCTTCAGCCACGAAACCCTGTGTAGGCTAAAGAGACAACCGTCATCTGGAAGACACAGTGTGGACCGCACCACACGGACCAGAAAGCGACTCGTTTTCTCAGAAGCAGTGAACTTTGAGGTACTGGAACACCAACATTTCCCCAAATAGACAGCTAGGCATCCAGTGCCACCTCTGCATGACTTGGAAGTGTAACCTTCCTACCCAGACAGATATCCTACACTGCTGTCCCTCTACTGCCAAAGCCCTGCCTGCATCGGCCTCCCACTTCTGGGAAACTCACTTCACAACCTGGGGCTAAATTTACACTTGGCCTCAGTGCTGCTAAAAGTAAATATGCAGAATAACAAGCCTAGCTAGGCCTAGATACAATCATGTTCTATTTTTTTCAACTTATCTACAATCATATTCTAGCATTCCTAGATTATAGATAAGACTGCATTTACCATTGTGATAACTACAGCAAGATACATTGTGTTCTTAAAAGTGAAATGCTACCTCTGTGTGCTCATCTGTACATAGACACACAGTGATTTAAGTATGAGAGTTTTGAGTAGACCTATATCAGCTTTCACAATTTTATTTTCTACGATATAATATAGATAGATATGACTCCACGTATCAAAAAAATAAAAATATATATACAAAAAAAAAAGAAATCGGTTGGTGGATATTCCCTCAAACCGCAGTACTATTCAAAGTGTCCTGTATCTGGGACTGTGTTTATTTACTCTATCCATAGCAGCCCTGTGAGTGACACAGGGAGGGGGAAGATAAAGTTGCTTCTCAGTACCATCTGTGCGACCTGATAGTTCCAATGCCGACGGGCCAGTGTCGAGTGACACAGAAAATGACAGAAATGTTTGGGCCGATCAGTTGGTGATTACCATGAGGCAATGCCACGAGATCAAGAAACAGAGCAGAAGGGATCTAATGAAGGCAGAGGGGCAGCGAGCGAGAGAGAGAGAGAGAGAGCGCGAGAGGGGCAGCGAGCGAGAGAGAGAGAGAGAGCGCGAGAGGGGCAGCGAGCGAGAGAGAGAGAGAGAGCGCGAGAGGGGCAGCGAGCGAGAGAGAGAGAGAGAGCGCGAGAGGGGCAGCGAGCGAGAGAGAGAGAGAGAGCGCGCGAGAGGGGCAGCGAGCGAGAGAGAGAGAGAGAGCGCGAGAG
The DNA here is from genome assembly GCF_965601325.2 of Salmo salar. NCBI lineage: Eukaryota > Metazoa > Chordata > Actinopteri > Salmoniformes > Salmonidae > Salmo > Salmo salar. Next base: position 159,211,737 of record NC_138291.1, on the reverse strand, counting down.
GGGCAGCGAGCGAGAGAGAGAGAGAGAGCGCGAGAGGGGCAGCGAGCGAGAGAGAGAGAGAGAGCGCGAGAGGGGCAGCGAGCGAGAGAGAGAGAGAGAGAGCGCGAGAGGGGCAGCGAGCGAGAGAGAGAGAGAGAGCGCGAGAGGGGCAGCGAGCGAGAGGGAGAGAGCGCGCGAGAGGGGCAGCGAGCGAGAGGGAGAGAGCGCGCGAGAGGGGCAGCGAGCGAGAGGGAGAGAGCGCGCGAGAGGGGCAGCGAGCGAGAGGGAGAGAGCGCGCGAGAGGGGCAGCGAGCGAGAGAGAGAGCGCGCGAGAGGGGCAGCGAGCGAGAGAGAGAGAGCGCGCGAGAGGGGCAGCGAGCGAGAGAGAGAGAGCGCGCGAGAGGGGCAGCGAGCGAGAGAGAGAGAGGGCGAGAGGGGCAGCGAGCGAGAGAGAGAGAGGGGCAGCGAGCGAGAGGGCGAGAGGGGCAGCGAGCGAGAGGGCGAGAGGGGCAGCGAGCGAGAGGGCGAGAGGGGCAGCGAGCGAGAGGGCGAGAGGGGCAGCGAGCGAGAGGGCGAGAGGGGCAGCGAGCGAGAGGGCGAGAGGGGCAGCGAGCGAGAGGGCGAGAGGGGCAGCGCGAGAGAGCGAGAGGGGCAGCGCGAGAGAGCGAGAGGGGCAGCGCGAGAGAGCGAGAGGGGCAGCGCGAGAGAGCGAGAGGGGCAGCGCGAGAGAGCGAGAGGGGCAGCGCGAGAGAGCGAGAGGGGCAGCGCGAGAGAGCGAGAGGGGCAGCGCGAGAGAGCGAGAGGGGCAGCGCGAGAGGGGCAGCGCGAGAGAGCGAGAGGGGCAGCGCGAGAGAGCGAGAGGGGCAGCGCGAGAGAGCGAGAGGGGCAGCGCGAGAGAGCGAGAGGGGCAGCGCGAGAGAGCGAGAGGGGCAGCGCGAGAGAGCGAGAGGGGCAGCGCGAGAGTGCGAGAGGGGCAGCGCGAGAGAGCGAGAGGGGCAGCGCGAGAGAGCGAGAGGGGCAGCGCGAGAGAGCGAGAGGGGCAGCGCGAGAGAGCGAGAGGGGCAGCGCGAGAGAGCGAGAGGGGCAGCGCGAGAGAGCGAGAGGGGCAGCGCGAGAGAGCGAGAGGGGCAGCGCGAGAGAGCGAGGCAACCAGATAATAAACTGGTTTATCTATTTCACTTGCTTTTGCTCCTTTGCTCTGCAGAGAGATAACAAGGAATGCAAACATACAGGTACGGTTAGTCCTTCTGCAGCTTTCAGCGCTGTCGCTCCCACAGTTCAAAAAGGAGAACATTTTTCAATGCCTGCATTATTAGAATGCTTGTGCACATAGCAGAACCCTTCACCCAGGCTTGAGACAATTTCTCAAAGCAAAAAGGATTTTATTTAAAGACACTGCAGGAAAATGTGAACGTTTAAGAGTAGCTGCCCATTGCTAAATAGTTCCCCCCCCCCCCCCCCATTCGGGAATAGCCTACTAAAGAAACTATTGAGGAACCTATTGAACAAGTCTCCACAAGCCCACGTGTTTAGCAGGATTCCTCATAATATCTCAGATGGCATCAGCTCAGCGTTGACTTGAGGAAGTCAACGCAGCTGCCACTGGTGCTGTGGTGCGGCTGGCGTAGGCTACAGGGGAACACTCTCTCCCCAGTTCAAACGGTACCTGTAAACTCCAGTAAAGGCTGGAGGGCATGGAACACCAACGACGGACTAAAGATAGCACACACCTCTTAAATGTAAGGTCCCGGTCATGTAACCAGCATTTTCAGAGGTTCTAGTATTTATTTTCTTCTGGGGAGGAGGTTCTGTGGAAAAAGTGTGACTGAAAACTGATGACCAGTAGTGCAGCCATAGTGTTACATGTGTGACTTGAGTCCATTTACTTCAAGGGGCAACTGGGTATAAAAAAAATACATCTGTCCTCAGCGGTTGACGCGTTGTTGAAACAATATTTATTTCCCTCAATTAACTGTCAGAATAGTATTAAAAAGCTATTGGGTGAAATGGCCAGGTCAGTGTGGCTTTTTACTACTATACCATGCAGTGTATTGCATGTGAAATAGGCTATATTACATGGAGTAGCCTTGAGTTTGGACACATGAAATGGGGCTGCAGGCATGAGAAAAGTGAGACTACGTCTCCCCCTGCAGAGAGAAAAGAGCAACGCATGCACCTCACTGAGAACCAATGAATAGCCTGTTGCTACACAGGAGGAAAAAAAATCTAACAAAAAAACAAACATTTATTGGTGCTTTGTGCAAAATATTTGTTTCAACTGAAGGTCTATAATAAACCAGTATCATAATGTACAATTTCAAGACTCACAATTACAGATTCCACCAAGAAATTAGACAAATAAAGACGACAACCATTGCCATCCAGGCCTATATTTGAACAAAAAGAAACCATTTGTTTGTTTGTTTGTTTTAGGCCTATATCAATTGATTCAATCAATAAAGTCCAAAGCATTCCCATTACAAGATATAAGAACCAAACTTCATCTACCTTTGTTTAGCCATTATGAAAAAACACTACAGTACAGAAGAGGGAGGTGTCGCAGTCTACTTTGATAAACAGATATAGCTAGTGTGATTGATCCATACCACAGTTAGGGTTGCAAAGGGTTGGAAACTTTCCGTAATTTTGACAATTTTCCATGGGAAGTTAAATAATTTCTAACTTGTTAACAATTTCTGCTAGTTAGTTTTTGCTACCATGTGGGTTTTAGCTTGCTTGAGCCTGCTAACTGAGGAGTGTTAATTCACCTGTTGCCATACATATTTCATTTTAAAACATTTATCTTACAAAGGAGTTGTTTAATCTAACTGCTTAACTATACATGGAATTGTATTTAGGGTTATTTACTCATTTTTTTCTCATCTCTACAGGAAAATGCCACGGCACTATATGATGTGTGGAGACATTTCACTGCAGCTAATGTATTAGGAAAAGTTGTGTAAATTTGCAAATACCATGCCAAATCATATGTGAAGAATGCAACAAAGATGCAGAATCATCTGGCCAATTGCATAAAAAGTTCCCTCAGCGCTCACAACAAGCAACCTCTGACAAAAGTCCCTCTACTTCTTTTCGAGGTGAAAATGATGAATCAGACACCTTACCGATAGCAATAGCTCATGGTTCTCCTGGAATCAGTAGTCAGGGGAACATAGTCAGAGAAATACTGATGAATGTCTTGCTCGAGCTGTGTACGCAACTGGTTCACCTCTGATGCTCACAGTCAATGTGTATTGGAAGAGATTTCTGAATGTTCTTCGCCCAGCATACACCCCTCCAACCAGACATGCTTTATCTACTAATTTGCTGGATGCAGAGTTCAACAGAGTTCAAGTGAAGGTCAAGCAAATCATAGAGAAAGCAGACTGTATTGCAATCATCTCTGGTGGTTGGTTGAATGTTCGTCGGCAAGGAATAATTAACTACATCATCTCCACCCCTCAACCAGTATTCTACAAGAGCACAGACAAGGGACAACAGACACACCGGTCTCTACATTGCAGATGAGCTGAAGGCAGTCATCAATGACCTTGGACCACAGAAGGCATTTGCACTGGTGACAGACAATGCTGCGAACATGAAGGCTGCTTGGTCTAAAGTAGAGGAGACCTACCCTCGCATCACACCCATTGGCTGTGCTGCTCATGCATTGAATCTGCTCCTCAAGGACATCATGGCACTGAAAACAATGGATACACTCTATAAGAGAGCCAAGGAAATGGTTAGGTATGTGAAGGGTCATCAAGTTATTGAAGCAATCTACCTCACCAAGCAAAGTGAGAAGAATAAGAGCACCACATTGAAGCTGCCCAGCAACACCCGTTGGGGTGGTGTTGTCATCATGTTTGACAGTCTCTTGGATGGGAAGGAGTCTCCAAGAAATGGCTATATCACAGTCTGCCGATATGGACAGCCCCATCAAGAGGATCCTCCTGGATGACGTATTTTGGGAGAGAGAGGTAAGCAGCCTGAAACCTATAGCAGTAGCCATTGCACAGATTGAGGGAGACAATGCCATCCTGTCTGATGTTCAGACTCTGCTTGCAGATGTAAGAGAAGAAATCCATACTGCCCTGTCCACTTCACTGTTGCTCCAAGCAGAGGAAACTGCAGTTCTGAAATTCATCAAAAAGGGTGAAGACTTCTGCCTGATGCCCATACACGCCGCATCGTACATGTAGGACCCCAAGTATGCTGGCAAGAGCATCCTGTCTGGTGCAGAGATCAGCAAGACCTATGGTGTCATCACTACCGTGTCTCGCCAACTTGGCCTGGATGAGGGCAAGGTTCTTGGCAGTCTGGCGAAGTACACTTCCAAGCAAGGGCTTTGGGATGGAGATGCAATATGGCAGTCGTGCCAACATATCTCATCAGCCACCTGGTGGAAGGGACTTTGTAGATCTGAGGCTCTTTCCCCTGTTGCCTCCATCATCCTCCAAATCCCACCAACATCAGCCGTCTCAGAGCGCAACTGGTCCTTATTTGGGAACACACTCACACTCAAACACCAAAGCACGCAACAAGCTGACCAATACAAGGGTTGAAAAATTGGTGGCCATCCGGGCAAATTTGAGGCTTTTTGAGCCTGACAACGAGCCATCCTCAACAAGGTTGGAAAGTGAAAGTGAAGATGAGGCCCCAGAGTCTGATGGACATTGAGGAGGTCCAGGGAGAAGACATGGAAGCCTGAGAGGAAGAACCAAAGCTTTAGTTTGTAGACTATCATTTTACAGATGTATGTTGAAAACGTTTTTGGGAGATGCGATGGATCATTGGGGATCATTAAATATGCCCTTTTTGTTGTTCAGTGAAATCATCCCATGTGAAGAGTCAACTCATTTAAAGTTCAATTCGTAACTAAATTGTTTAAAAAAAATATCTATTGGAAGGATTTAATCATTTGCAATTATGCCTACTTATGATAAGGTAAATGGTTAATGTTTCTGTCTCCATATGATATGGTAAATAAACTCAAAAAAAGAAACGGCCCTTTTTCAGGACCCAGTCTTTCAAGATCATTTGTAAAAATCCAAATAATTTCACAGATCTTCATTGTAAAGGGTTTAATGAACCATAAACTTGTTCAATGGACCATAAACAATGAATGAACGGTCGTTAAAAAACGAACAGCTTACAGTCGGTAGGCAATTAAGGTCACAGTTATGAAAACTTAGGACACTAAAGAGGCCTTTCTACTGACTCTGAAAAACACCAAAAGAAAGATGCTCAGGGTCCCTGCTCATCTGCGTGAACGTGCCTTAGGCATGCTGCAAGGAGGCATGAGGACTGCAGATGTGGCCAGGGCAATAAATTGCAATGTCCGTGCTGTGAGACGCCTAAGACAGCGCTACAGGGAGACAGGACGGACAGCTGATCGCCCTCGCAGTGGCAGACCACGTGTAACAACACCTGCACAGGATTGGTACAACAACTGTCCGAGTTACACCAGGAACGCACAATCCCTCCATCAGTGCTCAGACTGTCCGCAAGAGCCTGAGAGATGCTGGATTGAGTGCTTGCAGGCCTGTTGTAAGGCAGGTCCTCACCAGACATCACAGGCAACAATGTCGCCTATGGGCACAAACCCACTGTCGCTGGACCAGACAGGACTGTCAAAAAGTGCTCTTCACTGACGAGTCGTGGTTTTGTCTCACCAGGGGTGATGGTCGAATTCGCGTTTATCATAGAAGGAATGAGCGTTACACCGAGGCCTGTACTCTGGAATGGGATGGATTTGGAAGTGGAGGGTCGTCATAGTCTGGGGCGGTATGTCACAGCATCATCAGACTGCCTGCAATGGCAACAAGCTCAATATCAATGCTGTGCGTTACAGGGAAGACATCCTCCTCCCTCATGTGGTACCCTTCCTGCAGGCTCATCCTGACCCTCCAGCATGACAATGCCACCAGCCATACTGCTCATTCTGTGCGTGATTTCCTGCAAGACAGGAATGTCAGTGGCCTGCCATGGCCAGCGAACAGCCCGGATCTCAATCCCATTGAGTACATCTGGGACCTGTTGGATCGGAAGGTGAGGGCTAGGGCCATTCCACCCAGAAATGTCTGGGAACTTGCAGGTGCCTTGGTGGAAGAGTGGGGTAACATCTCACAGCAAGAACTGGCAAATCTGGTGCAGTCCATGAGGAGGAGATGCACTGCAGTACTTAATGCAGCTGGTGGCCACACCAGATACTGACTTACTTCGATTTTGACCCCCCTTTGTTCAGGGACACATTATTCAATTTCTGTTAGTCACATGTCTGTGGAACTTGTTCAGTTTATGTCTCAGTTGTTGAATCTTGTTATGCTCAAAGAAATATTTACGCATTAAGTTTGCTGAAAATAAACGCAGTTGACAGTGAGAGGACGTTTTTTTTTTTTTGCTGAGTTTATATCCAATGCAAAAAACATCTACATTTAAATGGGATTAATATTAATTTGCATATATTTCCGTTACTTCCCACGGAAAGTTTCCACCTCTGAATATTCCCCAAAATGTGCAACCTAATCACAGTCAATGGCAGCCACAGTATGCATTATGGGTATCAGCATAGGGGCCTGGGTGCAATAAGTCCCCTTTGGACCATTATAGAACTCCACACCGCCTCTCTCAACGTGAGGCGGGCTCTCACCATGGTACCCATTCCTTTTACTGATGTTTGGCATATTTTACATCTCTCGCTTTCCCACTCTCCATATCTTCTCTTTCCTTCCTTCACCTCTATCCCCCCCTCTCTCGCTCTCCCGCTGTCTAATCCTGCTCGCAGACATGCTCTGCCTCCAGTAATAAGATTTGCCAATTCAGACTCCAGTCTCTGGAGGCGATCAAGTAATGAAACTCACATGTGCGCGGTCTCATGCACACAGGCCCATAAAAACAGGCCTTTTACTGGAATGCTGCCGGGCCAAGAGCAGTTTGGTGAGGGTTTTAAAAAGATAAATCAAATTACAATGTGGATAGGTTTGATTGTTGCCCTCAAATTAAGTTCTGTGCGGTTTGTGCTTTGGTGTTTGAATGTGATCAGCTCCAATTTGATGGCCTGATATGCACTTAGCACGTAGGGGGAAATCCCAAAGAGTGTAAAGTCTAGATGCAGAATAATCATATAAAACCCTATAGGTGTGACTTTCACATTCTTTTCGACTTTAATACTTGCCATTATACTGGTCTACTACACGAGTAGCATAAACCAAAATAGAGGCTACATTTAGAATAAACAAAATACCACATCTTCAAAATAAAAACGGGGTAATCAAATGTGTAAAGTTGTAAACTACAGCACCAGCAGCACAGATGACCCAACACAGTGTGTGTGAAACAGTCACCATTCAGTTCCCTTTCACCGTGCATCCATTTGTCCTGCCGGCATTGTGCCCCAAGTTAATGCAATCAGCACTTAGTAAAATTCTACTGATTCATCACAACGCCACAAATCAGTGCAGTCTGTGTGCCCCCCTCCACCAAAGGAGCGCCATTGCCGCCCCGACTGCGCTATACCGCGGCTGCGTTCCCACCACAGAGTAAACTGTTCCAGCGGGCACAATGTAACTACCTGAATTGTGAGTTAGTTGGGTCTTTGACTTTAGAGTGGGTCTGGCCATCTATCATAGGCTCCATATAATAAAGGCATATTTGAACCACCCCAACCACTCCATGCCTGGTTTAAGGGAAAGTGTGCATTCTTTGTAGAACGAGGCAACAATTCTCCTTCAGAAAAACATCTCAATACAGCAATGTTCTTTGCCTGAGCACTATTTTGGCCCCGAAAATAAGAATTCTACATGATCTAAATCTCCAGCTATGCAGACAGAGTGTACTTATTCACTCTCCTCATTCTCTCCCTCTTATTCCTGAGCCTCTTTGGTACAGCTACAAATGGGGCTAACTTTATTACTGTTTTACTCTTAGCGGCTGGATACAAAACCCCCTATCCTCTCCTACATGCTAACTATTCTCTCTACTTTAATACTGTACAGGCGTAGTTCTCTCAGAGTAAAGCGCCCTCTCCTCTCATTCTATCGTACTCTTCCTTTTTGTCTGCGTCAAGCTGTCGCTTTAGCCTCCTGCACTACTGCATGTTGCAAACTGTCTGTCCACATCGTGCACATTCACATGTATAAAAGCATGACCAACTACACAGTTGCAAAACAGCCACCACAGCATCCTAGCTAAGAATAGGCATGAGTTTGCGCTTAGAAATAGGCTGATAAAATGCAGTCTTAGAGAAAAGATAAGGTGACTTACATCTGTTAAGCATGCATGTCAAAAAAAGGTGTTTGGAAATAAATCCACGGTAACAGAGTGATTCTGAGACTCCGATTTTTCACTTGAAAATGTCAACAACAAAAAAACAAAAAAAAATAGATATATATGATTGCAAAGTTAAATAAACCAAACAACTCCATGCACAAGGACAACTTTTAACAATATCTACTGAATATTTAGCAAAAACACATTTATTTGAACAGTGCCGATGCAAAGTTTGTTAAAAGAATGACGGCACAAGCAGCACTGTTGCTAGTATTAACATTAGAATGAAATCAATGGATTAGCTCGTTTCCATGAAACAGCTGCCTGTGTTAGCACTGTTAAAAAAACACTACTGCCACCTTCTCGTTTGGAGTATTTTAACAAGGCTGAGTGGCTTCCCACTTCCAAGGTGTCTGCTGTGTGAACACAAAAGAGTGACTGCCGACACTATCTATTCAGAGGTGCTAAGTACTTTGACAATCCTAACAGTGTGTCTGATTTAGGTTACCTCCATTCCCTTTAAGTTGAACGTGAGAGGAAAATCGTCTCCAAAGAATGATAAACTTGTAGGCCTACTTCGATAAGAATCCGGGACAATAACGGCATAAAATATGTCCTTGAGCAAGACGGAGCACGTAGCCTATGTGCCTTGTAGGGACTTGTTGGGGAACAATCAGTTTGGCAGAATTTACTTCAACCATTTCGAAGAACATTCTGAGAAACTGTTGAGACTGATAAAAGCCAGTGTGAATCATAAACATAGAACTTAACCCTAGAGCCAACCAATATCCAATTTTAGGATCCTATACCAATTTTAAAAGTGGAAATATTTACAGAACCAATATGTGCGCAAATATTTGTATTATTATAGCTAAAAAATAAAAAAATCTGTGCTTAAAATCAGAAAGCTGATTTCTTACACTTGAGGAAAGAACATTAACTTAAGCACCACATAACACTTTGGAGCACTAGAAATGGATGATTTTTTAATAGAAGAAAACAGTTTAAGAACAAATTCTTATTTTACAATGATGATCTACCCTGGCAAAACCCGGCAATTGTGTGCCACAATATGTTACTCTAGTGAAAGGAGAATAAACTGCACTGATTCACTGAAGCCTAAGCTCAATGACATGACACATTTTCAATATATTGGTATTTACTAGTGATGCACCGATATTACATTTTTGGCCGATACCGATATCTGATATTTTCCTTGCCAAAAAAACCCTGATATCGATACTGATAACCAATATTTAAAAATGTTGCAACCTTAAGCATTCTAGTACAGTTAAATAGTTAACACTCACACAGCGGTCTAAGGCACTGCATCTCTGTGCAATAAGAGTCATTACAGTCCCTGGTTCAAATCCCGGCGTGATTGGGAGTCCCATAGTGCGGCGCACAATTGGCCCCAGCGTTGTCCGGGTTTGGCCATCATTGTAAATAAGAATTTGTTCTGAACTGACTTGCCTAGTTAAGGTCACACACACACACACACACACACACACACACACACACACACACACACACACACACACACACACACACACACACACACACACACACACACACACACACACCACACACACACACACACCCCACCAAAAAGTTATTTTGTTGGCATTTATGCATGTCCCCACTACCAGTAAAACAATCAAAACCTATTTCTTTCACTTACTTGCTGTGCTGTTTCATTGTTCAGTCGTTTCATTCTCAACCAGGATTTATCATACTATGGAACGCCGTTTGGTCTTTGCTTGTCAAATAACACACTATTTGACGTGTCAAATAAGCTTGTTGACCAATCAGGACCTGAATATGACTGCACGTCACATAATAATTTAACACGTTCATAAATTTACGTAGTTATTACACAATCACCCGTATTTCATATGTCACAACGATTCATCATATACTATGAGGCTGGTAAAGTTGTCTCGCACACCTACAGTGCTGGTCATAAAAAAGCTTGCTCATGGATGCAAACAATGTTCTTCCCTAAAAACATAGCAAAATGACAATCTGTTTCAGTAGCTATAGTTAGTTAGCTAGCTAGCTAACTATATAGCTAGGTGTCATCTAAAATAACCCTAATTTATAAGACAGTTCTTATTTGGTTAATGGTTGTCAGACCCATCTATGTGAAACTAGCCACAATAAGGATTAGCCACAATAGTGGACTTTGCGGTTAGCCTTCAAAATAAAAAGTATGTCATTGACAATGATGCAAATGAATCCAAACAGTAGAATTATGCCATAATTGAATAGATCATGCTAAACGAGCTTGGAATGTTATATAACATCAACAAAAGACAATTTGTTAATTTGACAAAAATCTGTTGAAATCACACTGGATGTATTATACTTTAGAATTGTATTGGGGTCATACTTATTTCACTGTTACAGCCTTACCTATGGATTGTGGCTCAATGACATGGGGTATCAGTCTGCTCAGTGACACCCAGAGAACATTAGCGTCGTAGCTCTTATTACATTTATTGTCAACCTATGTGTATTGAACACTATTCCAGAGGAAAAATAATACTGCGTGGATATTTTGGAGTCTGATAACTCTGAGGAGGATGTTGGGAAAAAATATCTTGGTATTGAGTAGACCGATACCCCATTTCATTGATCCCCAATCCTTAGGTAAAGCTGTACAGTGCAATATGATTATCAACACACAAAATAGGCTGATTGTGTGAAATCATCTCCCCAGTCACAGTCCCGCGATAAGAGCTACAACGCTAATATTTGCATAAACTCTTCACAGTTGTGTTCTGTGGGTGTCACCAAGTAGACTGATACACCATTTCATTGACTCACATTCCAACCTTGTTTGACATTATCTAGTCTAAATATGGCATGATTCCACCAACTGTAACCTTCTGCATCACTTTCAAAGAGGTACTTCTATTTTTAAGGAAAACCGCAAATTCCACTATTGTGCCAAATCCTTATTGTGGCCTGCTTCACAACACATAACCCAGTCCAGTCGAGCCTCACTAGCCAGATGATGCTAGCTGGCTGCTTATAACGATAGCTTTATCGGCAACAGGGTTAAGTAGCTGGCTAGCCATTTATTTTCATGAACTGAAGTTCGATTTCAATAGGCGAACAACAATACTCACAAGGATTCCCAAATCATTGCTAAGAACAATGAAAATGACTTCAGTTTCTACTGGTCATCGTTTTCAGGCTGGTTGTATTGGTGCTAGCTAGGTACCAAGCTAACGCTAGCTACCCCAGAAGTTGCGGTCAAACAAATAATGGTTTATTACCAACGCGGGATTGTAAACACATCGTTCGTGGCCGGTGTTGCTTGTTTGCAGACTTTATTGTACAGCTTTGACAGTGCTACTGATAGTAGTGGTGGCGCTTGGTTTGCACGTGCAAATTCAGAACACACAACATTCTATAATAAAACTGTTATTTGAAGTGTCAAATTAAAAGCTTATTTGATGTGTATCTTTTTTGACATGCGAAGCTAATAGCAGTGACGCTATTACTGTGTAACTCCGGTAGGGCAACATGTGTACCGGTGCTCGACCAGTTGGCAAAAGCCAACAACACCCACGACAGAACAGTTGATTGTCAATGGCAATGAATACCATTATCTTGGCGTTAACCTGTTAGGGCTAGGGGGCAGTATTTGCACGGCTGGATAAAAAAAATGTACCCGATTTAATCTGGTTACTAATCCTACCCAGTAACTAGAATATGCATATACTTATTATATATGGATAGAAAACACTCTAAAGTTTCTAAAACTGTTTGAATGGTGTCTGCGAGTATAACAGAACTCATTTGGCAGGCAAAACCCTGAGACATTTTCTGACAGGAAGTGGATACCTGATGTGTTGTATTACCTTTAAACCTATCCCATTGAAAAACACAGGGGCTGAGGAATATTTTGGCACTTCCTATTGCTTCCACTAGATGTCACCAGCCTTTACAAAGTGTTTTGAGTCTTCTGGAGGGAGATCTGACCGAACAAGAGCCATGGAACGATGATGGCCCATTAGACACCTGGCGCGCGAGTTCATGTTGGGTACCCTCGTTCCAATACGTTATAAAAGAGTATGCATTCGTCCACCTTGAATATTATTCATGTTCTGGTTAAAAAAGGCCCTAATGATTTATGCTATACAACGTTTGACATGTTTGAACGAACGTAAATATATTTTTTCCCCTCGTTCATGACGAGAAGTCCGGCTGGCTTAGATCATGTGCTAACAAGACGGAGATTTTTGGACATAAATGATGAGCTTTTTTGAACAAAATTACATTCGTTATGGACCTGTGATACCTGGAAGTGACATCTGATGAAGAGATTCAAAGGTAATGGATTATTTACATAGTATTTTCGATTTTAGATCTCCCCAACATGACGTCTAGTCTGTATCGCAACGCGTATTTTTCTGGGCGCAGTGCTCAGATTATTGCAAAGTGTGATTTCCCAGTAAGGTTATTTTTAAATCTGGCAAGTTGATTGCGTTCAAGAGATGTAAATCTATAATTCTTTAAATGACAATATAATATTTTACCAATGTTTTCTAATTTTAATTATTTAATTTGTGGTGTTGACTTGACTGCCGGTTATTGGAGGGAAACGATTTCCTCAACATCAATGCCATAGTAAAACGCTGTTTTTGGATATAAATATGAACTTGATAGAACTAAAAATGCATGCATTGTCTAACATAATGTCCTAGGAGTGTCATCTGATGGAGATTGTAAAAGGTTAGTGCATCATTTTAGCTGGTGTTATGGTTTTGGTGACCCTGTCTTGTAAATGTACTGTCCTAACATACTCTAAATTTATGCTTTCGCCGTGAAACCATTTTGAAATCGTAAAACGTGGTTAGATTAAGGAGATGTTTATCTTTCAAAGGGTGTAAAATAGTTGTATGTTTGAAAAATTTGAATTTTGACATTTATTTGGATTCAAATTTGCCGCTCTTGAAATGCACCTGCTGTTGATGGAGTGCACCACGGGTGGGACGCTAGCGTCCCACCTAGCCCATAGAGGTTAATGGATTTCGCCTTTGAGTTGTCTTGCTGAAATGTTCTTACTCTTTCAAATGACTGCACGACTTGTTGACTGCTCGATCCACACAGCAGACATTGTGGGCTAGGTTAGGAATGCTGTGTTGCAGATGTAGCGCAACATTTTACGTGGCGTCATTACATCATGTACCTATGTTATATAGGCTTTGACATCGGTTTTGCACATCGTTGTTAAACTAGACATCAGGCCGATACCGATGTTGGCCTTTTTAGCTAATATCGTCTGATTCCAATATGTTCACCGATATATCGTGCATCCCTAGTATTTAGCTATGTAACATCAATTGTAGCCACTGACTTCTGGTAGTTGAAAGGAAAAACATCACAAAATTCGCTGCCGGTTGCCCCGAGCATTGCCTCAATGAACAGTCCTTGCAATTCTGGATCCTTGGGATGTCCCTACCCCATTGAAGTTGAAATTTAAAATGATTACGGTAAGGGTCAAGGTTCAGGTTAGGTAGGGGTTATGTCCCAAGGATCCCGGATAGCACTAGCCCCTCAGTGAATGGCGTCAAGTACTCTCACACAGGCTGGAATGGCAAAACGTGAATTTGGACCAGCCCCTGACAAATGACAACCCATACATCAAAATGTAAATATGAAGCACTACCTTGTAACCTTCTACATTTTTTTTGTGTCTCTGAAGACAAAGCTTGAGGAATACCCTTCAAAAAAGCATATATAAAACCCACCAGATTTAGCGGGCTTCACGTAAAGGGCTTTAGCGTTACCATAGAGTCGAATGTTCTTTGCACTTAACACATTTGAGCATAGCATCCATGACTTGTCGCGACGCCCATCCATGACACTTCGTAACAGTATATGGTCAGTGTGCATTTTTTGCACTTTATTTAGCATGCAAGCTTCACTCTACTCAGAACTCACCATAAAATCAGTAACAGTTAGTTCACAGTAGTTTACTCTCCTCTCCGACTGGTGTAGTTGTGTTGAATTATAGTGTCCAGTCTTGCTGTAGCACGCCAAGGCAAGATGGGTTTATAGCCATGTAAAGAGTGCCCTATTCAGGACAAATAATGAAATGCAAAAATTAAGTAAAATTCTATGAAGAACTGCTCCAACCCCCCCCCCAAGTGTTTGTCGCATTTTTTCTATCAGTCCTTTTCGGTGGATTAAATGTTGAAATACAAATACATCCGTAAAAGGATATCAGCCGATAATGTCGGGCAACCGATAAATCGGTTGGGCTCTACTTTACAGTAGTTTGACAACACACACCCCATGACACATATTTTTGCAGTGTAAAGAGACGGATGTAGATTAAAATCTCTTATTTCTGAACCACCGTAGGTAGTGTGGGACACATGTACACGACATACCCCCCCCCCTGAATGGTACAGGGTAAAGACAATAGCTCTCCAACGCCACATGTCCCTGCAAGAATTAGGCCTTTGTTGTTGAAAATTAAAAAGGCTTTTAAAATGTCCACACATTTGTGAATCGTTTCATTAAATCAAGTGTTCAGCATTATGTGCAATATGGTTTACATGAGAAACTCCTGTATAGTTTGAATAGTTATTCTTATTTTGCTTGTCTATATACACTATGGTATTTATGTTGTGCTAATAGCTGCATACACACGAAGCAGAAATGTGGCTTTGGCCACACTGTCTGCAATAAAGCACATAAGATTTTTTTTTTTTCGTTTTTTTTACCTATAGGCAAGCTATCAACCATCGCACATTATTCAAACGTTGTCCATGGGAGGCAATTGGAATTTGAGAGATTTCACAATTGAATTGCGGTTAGAATATGTTATGGTATCAATGGGCAATCCAATTGAATGACGACAGTAGTCAGCACTATTGTCAGCTGGTCCCCACCACTAGGCTGGTGGTGACAAAGAAAACTCAGACACAAGTATAGCTGGTTATAAACCAGAGGGACATTCTAGTGCGCCGTTTTTGTCACACAATAAACAACCTCAGCTGCATAAAATGGCCTCACAACACCAGGATCACATCAAACACTGGTTAAAATGTTCTACAAGGGAGGAGTTAGTAGGAAGATTTTCTGGTTCGAGCCTGCCAGACAAAATAAGTGAATGGAAGTTGTGAACTGAAAGTGACGCTTCCTTCTTCTCAGTGGTTTTCAGGCCCAGAGTGAAGGTCCTCTTTTCAAGCAAGGCTGGCTGGCTGGCTGGCTGGCTACATGACTCAGTCGAGAGGCCTAGGAAAGGAGCAGCAGCATGCTGGTGTTTTAAAAAGACTGGGAGCTGGAATGAACCGGAATGCTTCTCCAAGCCCGGCCCAGCCCTCTCTCGCTCTTTCCCTCTATCCACATCTGCTGCTCTGAAGTAAACCCCTGTGGCTCAATGAGAGCAGAGGCCCCTTTCCAAGCCTACGCTCTCCTCCCTCTCACCCTCCCAGCAGGGACCGACTCCAAGAACATTATCAAAACATTAAAAAAGAGGAGGGTGAGAGGAAAAAAAGCTGAAGCACTGGAGGAAAGAAAGAGGGGATCTGCCAGATCCCTCAGTGGCAGGCAATAAATCACACTCTGAAGCAACAAGACTCGAACCAGCCCAGAGCCCTCCTCAGCCCCTTAGCCTGCCCAGGCCTTAGCCCCCACGCTTCCCAGCCCCTCTCCTTTCTCACCAGCCAGCCTGCAGCCCTGATCACTCAGCTCACCAATCCCTTTCCCCAGCCCCTTCCCTCCCACACTCCTCCCTCCCAGCCTCAAGCACTCTCTCCCCCTTCCCGTGACACAGAGACTTTTCTTCTCCTGGTGCTACATTCACACTTGCTCTGGGCTCAGCGCTGCCACTCAACCACAGTCATGCCCATTCACCACATGTCCCCTTCACATATGGCTCCTCGCTCACCCTGCAAGCCCCAGCTAAAGAATTTCACAATCGCACCACAAAGGACAGGAAATGGAAACCAGGCCACCAGAGCCTGTTGTATAGGTGAGCTGACAGATCTACGCAAAGTCAGAGAGCCTGAATATACGCCACAGCATCTTTAAAGATGCATGTCTTTCTACTTACAAAGTCTTGTAGCCTCGAGTGGCCATATAGAATTGTGTCAGTGTTGCCTGAAACAGCCCGGGTTGTTTCGGTTTAATAATAGGTCAATTAAAAAAACAAAAAAAACATGATGTATCATCGTAAAAAAATGACATTTCAAAAGTGTGATATGCAATCGCGTTGACTCGAGGATTTTCCACAACACGAAGATGACTCTCGTCACCTTTTGTTAGCGGAATATCAACAAAAAAAACGGATTACAAAAGGTCAGAATGACAGATTTTCTTAGCCAGGCCAAAATAATCTCCCCAAAAATGTACCCAATGCAAACAGACAGGCTTCCAGTTCAGATCTGGCCCATTTATTTCACGTGGATTAGTCAGTAGAAAATAGCACGACTGTAATTTTTTTTATAATTGTGCCTACAGCAAAATGAAATCTTTTCTCGATGCAGGCCAGGAAGAGTTTCAAAGAGGAGTGGTCCAGCAGTCCAACCACTGGGCTGGTACTAGGTGCTGCGCAGCACCATAATGCACTGAACCGGAGCCAAGCCCCATTGTCCTCCGGCCCTGGTTAGTATTCAGTGGGGCTGTGAGAGCACTGCCACTTTTTATCAAAGATGTCATTGTGGTCCCACCATGCGAGTCCCCTTTCTCAGCTACTGTTTGACGCTGGGACCGAAACAAAAAGGAAAACATTTCAACTGACTTGCTTGGGCTTAATGTAAAGAAATAAACTGTCAAGGAAATGGCTCCCATGCAAACGTTGGCGCGTAGGCTACACCAATCTGACGTTTAGTAAACATTGTAGTAAACCGTTTAGCAATCATTACTGCCTAACAAATCATCATTGGAAACTTCACAGGATGCAAATCGTTCCATTCAGTGTGACCAAAAAGCATACAGCCAGGTAGGCAACAAACAAAAAAAAACAAGCAAAATATAATTTACCCATTCTCTATGATGAAAGAAGTGGGACAAAAAAACAACATGATTGTGACAATCGTGTGGACCCTTAATTTTGTAAATATTAGGTTGTCTGCAATTACTGCGGCTTGAAAACACCTCTGCTTTTTTCCAACTCCAAGGTAACAGGTTTCCACAGGCCCTAATTGAAGGATGGATACGTAGAGGTCTGTGACGCACATCTGCTAACCAGGTTAGCTATAAACTGGGCAGTGGTTCGAATGTCCAATCATCTAAGAAGAGATAGGATAAAATTAAACAAGAGATAGAATTGGCTAATACTTTGTAGATAGCCAAATGGATTGCTTCAGCAAATGCATCCAACACAACATAAAGATATCATAAATCAGGCATTGTTTGCTTTGGTCTCTTACATAGATGTTTTTGGGGATCTATTTGATGTTGGGAGAGAACAAATCTAATAAAGGTTAGGCATTGGAATCCATCACTTTTTATCTTATATGATTTCAATATGAGGCGTCTACAATCTTCTGTGTGTCCTAGCTACAACACAACCATGTGTAACACAATACTACCCTGGAGCAGAGAGTGTAAATGGAACCATGAAGTGAGCCCAATGGGTTGAATTACTACTGTGGTTTGACCAAATGGCTTCCACAAAGAGATTCTCAAATGGTGAAGGAACAAAGTCTGAAATGTCACAAATGCAGTAATGCACAAGGTCCATCCAACACAAATGGGAAGTTCTGTAAATAAAATGCAATGTTATAACATCAGGGTAGAGTCTTTCAAGTGCTTTCAAAAAGAAGCATACCACTGAGGGACGATTGAAATGTAAGGGGTAGGCTATTTACAAAGCAGCCGACCATCTGGATTTGCTTTGTGGGTTTAAAAGTATTTTCGATTAAATCCAACAAAGGGGTTTGTAAGGGCTATCTAAAACTCAGTGGTAATGTTAACAAGAGGTTAGTCTATGTGAAGGATGAACCACTCCACCACCTCTACAGCAAGGTTACAAGTCAGCTTGGCTGCCTGCAAACCTATCGTGGATTAGCCTTTGGTTTGGCATTTTGTTTCAGCAACTGATTGTTAACGCAGGAGAAAAGTTTGGCTTAATTGCGTAGAGGCCTATTCAATCAAAACCTGCAATGGGGTTTGTAGGGCATGTAAAAAAATAAAAAGAAAGAGCTGGGATGATAACCGAAAATGATCGACACAGACCAAATAAATACGTTTTCTAATATGTTGTTTTTTGTTAATTGGACAATTGATAGATACAACATTCAAAGTAGTAGTGGTAGTTTTAAGGTAAAACATAAATTACTATGGTGCACATTAAATGTACCATTCAATTTATCATTAGTGATAATTCAGTAAATTTATCATGATATGGATTTGTGTCTATATCACCCAGCTCAACATTTTACCCATGCAGTGTGAAATGTTTGAATTGTTTCTGTTTTGTTTTTTTGTTTACAATGTGAACATTGGTTTTGTACTGTATACTGTTTATCACTCACCTAGTTCATCACCAGAGTCAGCCTTGGAGGAGCCCGGGGCCACGGGTAAGGGTCTGGGGGGTCTCGGCTTGGGAGTGGGAGGAGAGATCCTCTTCTTCCCAATGAACTCCACATATGTCCCTGGAAAGTCTCCCTTTTCCTGAGTGGTTTCATTAAAGCCAGGCAGCCAGCCAATGTCCTCTGGCCTTTCTTCCAGGCCGTCGCTGTACCCTAGGGCCACCAGGGTCCCTTTGGTCACTGTTAAGATGTCCCCCACATGGAGGTCAATGTCCTCCTCTCGCTCCTTCTTGTAATCATAAAGTGCCCTGTACTGATATCCTTCTGCGGCCATCGTAGAGACTTTTCACACAGGTGTTTTTTGTTGTTGGTATATATATATTCTTTTAAATCAACACGGCTGTGAATAACTTGTTCGGGCAGGTTAGAGTTCCACCAATTAGTTACTCCTCAGGTTTTCCCGAGAATATATTAACGGAGCAAACAAAAAAAGCCAAAAAAGACCTAATGAACATTCTAGCCCTCAAATGTTCTTTGGGTGATTATTGTGTTTTAACTTGTCTTCAGGTCATTCTCAAAGCTTGGCTATCCACTGCACCCCTATGGTGCCTCCGGCAGTGTTTCCATGAGTATATGGCCCCTGCAGCAGTGGCCTTGAGAAGGTACACCTGACCTGCAATACAGAACAGAAGAAGCCATTTGCAACACATTGCATAAGACTTATGATCACATACATTTTAAAATCGGTGGTGGCTACATGTACAAGAAAGGTACCAGCGAAATAGGGACAGTTCTAAATTGGTGGTGGGGGGGAAGAGAGAGAGAGAGTCCTAACTTTTTTGTTGTTGTGCTCTTGGGATTTTTTTTTTATAAATAAATATATGAGCACAGGGGAGGGTAGTGCATTTTTTTCACTGGTTTACATTCACCATTTTGTAGGTTTTACTATACATTTTCTTCCATCCTAGCCCAACTTCCTCATCTCCTTGCATGCGCCTCCCCTATCAAGGTACTTCCCTTAGGCACTACGCTTTTCCGCGCGCTTACTATACCACAGGTCAATATAGTCCAATCCAACTGTCTATCCTGCCCTCTATCGACCATTCAGTGACAATAGCGGTAGGTGGATCGTTTGTCCAGATCTGTAATAGGCTAACTTGCAATCATACCACATATAATTCAAACGTGGCCTGTGGTTGTGAGGCCGGTTGGACGTACTACCAAATTCTCTAAAATGAAGTTTTAAGCGGCTTATGGTAGAGAAAGGAACATACAAATTCTCTGCCAACAGATCTGGTGGACATTCCTGCAGTCAGCATGCCAATTGCACACTCCCACAAAACTTAAGACATCTGTGGAATTGTGTTGTGTCACAAAACTGCACATTTTAGAGTGGCCTTTTATTGTCCCCAGCACAAGGTGGACCTGTGTAATGATCATGCAGTTTAATCAGCTTCTTGATATCCCACACCTGTCAGGTGGTTGGATTATCTTGACAAAAGGCAAAAATGCTCACTAACAGAGATGTAAACACAACATTTGAGAGAAATAAGCTGTTTGCGCATATGGAACATTTCTGGGATGTTTTATTTCAGCTCATGAAACATGGGACCAACATTTCGCATTTATATATATTTTTTTCCAGTACAATTCCAGCATTTGAGGAATGGAAAGAGACTGTTACGAATCACCTAAAAGTTATGACATTCAGAGAATGCCTTCTAATACTGGGTACAAGGTAGGGAGGGATGTATTTTCTGTTTGTTGCAATCGACAGCCTATTTGACTGTGGTGTTGAAAATGCAAACCATGATATTGAAACCTGTTGGTGGAAAATTTGTTGCATATACTAGATATAATTATAAATATAGCATCAAAATGTTAAATCTGATAGCCCCCTAGCTGATCCTCGTTTGCAGCCAGCTCTGACCATAGTGCAAAGAGACAGGCAGTGAGAGTCTCGTTCGTGGCCCTACGCCCGTAGCCATGCGTTACAGACTGTGCCACAAAAGTATGCCAAAGTGGTCAAGTCAATATCCATGATTATCAACACAGGGTCATTAGTTATTGTTATTTCTGCCCTGCTAGAGCTGCCCCAGTCAACAGTAAGTGCTGTTATTGTGAAGTGGAAATGTCTAAGCGCAACAACGGCAGTCTTTTTTTTGTTGGACACCTCAAGTTGGACCCCCCCCCACCCTGAGTAAAAACACATTTGGTGATGACATTTCACTTCCTTATGTTATAAAATACATTTTACTATGACAAATATGATTCTTCATATTCGGAATCGCTCATTAACATTATATCCCAAAAGTTGCATTTCGTAACCTAATACACCCGATAATAAGCACAGAGCTCTGTTGACAGAGCGGTGCCATTTGTCGCAGCGACTTCAGGATTTTACAGGTTGTGGTGGTCGCAAAGTTGTCGCAAAAAGAGAAATTAACATGACAAGTTTAATTAAATGTAAAAGCTTGCGGTACACTCAGTGCTCCTTTGACATTTCACAGAGATATGCTTGTTTATCACAATATAAAAAAAGCGTATACTAGAATCTGAAAATCAACATCCGTCTTACCTTTATATTTTTTGATGCCCTCCAGATTTGAGAAGAAAGATAATTAGTTCAACGGTGAGCCTGTCAGTTTGCCTTGATTCTCACACAGCATCCAGACAAGCTGACAAAAATATATCTTTTCAGATTTTTAACCCCTCTTCTTACGAATTCCAAAGATTTAGTCACCCTAATCTTGGCAATCCTACAAGGGTAAAAACTCCAATAACTTTTGGACAGATGATAGAGACATGAGGTTTGGACCATTGCTTTTCTTAGAAAAGTATCTACACAAGTAAAATATTTTACTATTAGTCAAAAGATGCGGTTTTGATTGGACGCCCTACATATTGTGGCTTTTTCACTAGTGCCAATGAGTAGTTCTGCTGAATAAACCCAAAACTCAAACAAGCAGTTGTTGAATAAGCACTAATTAAAACCTTTTTAGGTTAACATAATTTATGAGATGGAATGCTAACATAGATAAATAAAAAAGTGCATTGATTTACATTTGCTTATGCTGTTAAACCATGTTGAATGCCAATGAAATACTGTAGTGTTTAATGCAGTGGTTCCCAAACTGTTGTAATAGTAGAATGCACAAGGTGCAATTTCGAAATTGGGTAACGCATCAGCAGTTCTGCTTGTCATGTCAGTCATTGAAGAACTTAGAGAGCTAATTATTACTCATGTTACAGTCCCCACCACAACAACAAAATACTTCAAACACGTAATATTGTCCTTGAAACATTTAAAATTGAAATAGTCTAGAATTCCATTCATTCCTTTGGAGGACTGGTTTGTGCAACATTTGCCCATTATTAATTTCCAAATTCTTGAAGCTCTGTCAAATTGGTTGTTGATCATTCCTAGACTACCATTTTCAGGTCTTGTCATAGATTGTCAAGTAAATTTAAGTCAAAACTGTAACGCGACAACTCAGGCACATTCACTGTCTTCTTGGTTAGCAACTCCAGTGTAGATTTGGCCTTCTTTTAGGTTACTGTCCTGCTGAAAGGTGAATTTATCTCCCAGTGCCTGATGGACAGCAGACAACCAGGTTTTACTCTTTTTATTTATTTATTTAACTAGGCAAGTCAGTTAAGAACAAATTCTTATTTACAATGACGGCCTACCCCGGCGCCCTATGGGACACCCAATCACGGCGGATGTGATACAGCCTGGATTCGAACCAGGGACTGTAGTGACGCCTCTTGCACTGAGATGCAGTGCTTTAGACCGCTGCGCCACTCTAAAACAAAATAAAAAAATGTAAATATGTGTGTCACATGCGCCAAATACAACTGGTGTAGACTTTACCGTAACACGCACAAGAATGGAGCTATATACAGGGAGTAACTGTACCAGATCAAGGTAGGAGGTATTGAGGTAGATATGTACATGAAGGCAGGGTAAAGTGACTACACATCAGGATAGATAAGAGTAAAATAAAGAATAGAGTAGCAGCAACAAAAGTTTGTGTGTGTGTCCGTGTAATGTGTGCTTTCGGCCAAAGAGTTCAATCTTGGTCTCATCAGACCAGAGAATCTTGTTTCTCATGGTCTTGAGAGTCCTTTAGGTCCCTTTTGGCAAACTCCAAGCGGACTGTTGTGCCTTTTACTGGAGGAGTGGCTTCCGTCTGGCCACCTTACCATAAAGGCCTGATTGGTGGAGTGCTGCAGAGATGGTTGTACTTCTGGAAGGTACTTCCACCTCCACAGAGAAACTCTTGAGCTCTGTCAGAGTGACCATTGGGTTCTTGGTCACCTCCCTGACCAAGGCCCTTCTCCCCCGATTGCTCAGTTTGGCGTCGCGGCCAGCTCTAGGAAGAGTCTTGGCGGTTCCAAACTCCTTCCATTTAAGAATGATGGAGGCCACGGTGTTCTTGTGGACCTTCAATGCTGCAGACATTTTTTGGTACCCTTCCCCAGATCCGTGCCTCAACACAATCCTGTCTCAGAGCTGTACGGACAATTCCTTCAACCTCATGGCTTGGTTTTTGCTCTGTAATGCACTGTCAACTGTTGGACCTTACATAGACAGGTGTGTGCCTTTCCAAATCATGTCCAATCAATTGAATTTACCACAGGTGGACTCCAATAAAGTTGTAGAATCATCAATGATCAATGGAAACAGGATGCACCTGAGCTCAATTTCAAGTCTCATAGCAAAAGGGTATGAATATTTATGTAAATAAGGTATCTGTTAATTGATATACATTTGCAAAAATGTCTCAACTTTTTTGGTTTGTAATTATGGGGTATTGTGTGTAGATTGATGAGGAAAATGTATTATTTAAATCAATTTTAGAATAAGGCTGGGATGTAATGTGGAAAAAGGGAAGTGGTCTGAATACTTTCCAAATGCACTGTATGTGTGTTTGTGTTGTGTCGTTATTCGTGTGGGTGTTGTGTGTGTGTCTATGCAGGTTATATGAATGTGTGTGGGTTGCCTGTGCATAGCTCGATTCCGTTTCTTTTTTATACTGAAAAACCCCAGTCCTTAACGACAACAAGCATACCCATAACATGATGTAGCCACCACTATGCTTGAAATATGGAGAGTGGTACTCAGTAATGTGTTGTATTTGCCCCCAAAAAATAACATTTTTTGCAGTATTACTTTTGTAACTTATTGCAAACAGGATGCATGATTTGGAATATTTTATTCTGGACAAGCTTCCTTCTTTTCACTGTCAATTAGGTTAGTATTGTGGAGTAACTACAGTTGTTGATCCATCCTCAGTTTTCTCCCATCACAGTCTTTCAACTCTAACCATTTCAAAGTCACCATTGGCCTCATGTGGTTTCCTTCCTATCCGGCAACTGAGTTATGAATGACGCCTGTATCTTAGCAGTGACTGGGTGTATTGATATACCATCCAAAGTGTAATTAATAACTTCACCATGCTCAAAGGGATATACAACATCTGCTGCTTTTATTTTTACCCATCTACCAATAGGTGCCCTTTGTGAGGCATTGGAAAACCTCCCTGGTCTTTGTGGTTGAGTCTGTGTTTGAAATTCACTGCCTGACCGAGGGACCTTACAGATAATTGTATGTTGGGGTACAGAGATGAGGTTGTCATTCAAAAATCATGTTGAACACTTGCACACTGAGTGAGTCCATGCAACTTAATAAGACATGTTTTACTCCTAAACTTATTTAGGCTTGCCATAACAAAGGTGTTGAATACCTATTGACTCAATATATTAAATATTTGTATTAATTTGTAAAAAAAAAGAAAAGAAAAAAAGAACATAATTCCACTTTGACATTATGGGATATTGTGTGTGTAGGCTAGTGACACAAATCTCAATGTAATCCATTTGAAATTCAGGCTGTAGTAACACTACAACATTTGGAAATAGTCAAGGGGTGTGAATACTTTCTGAAGGCACTGTATATCAGTGCTTCCAACTTGTTTGGCTGATCCCTCCTTGTGACCCTGTTGGATTCATGTTCAACCGTGTCACAGGAGTGATCAGCCAATTGTGAAAAATGTACTACTTCAATTTGCCCATGCTGTCAGACGCTATAAAAGCACAGCTACAAAGATGAGTCCTCTATCTATCTCTATAGTATACAGTAACCTCTCCCATCTTCTAGAATGAGAACGTTTTTGTTGATGTTGTTTTGTGTCTTCTCACTTTTGTTTATTTCACTTGCTTTGGTCATGTAAACATAAAGTCCCTCTGAATTGAATAGCTACAGTGGGTAACTAACGTCAACTAGTGGCTTGGTAGTTTACCAGAGACAATTGGCTTTAGGTTTAACTCAAATTACGCCTGAAATGTTGACAGCTAGTTAATTGGAAGCTAAATTAACATTTACTAGGCTGAAAAGCTTTCACCCCAAGTCTAACTTTGTCATGCTTGATAATGACGTTAAAGTTTGGCATGAATAACAACATTTCATGGAATTATCACTATACTGAGGTCGATCAATCGAAGTCCAACAGTACAGTGGTCGGCTTGTCCCTGTCGTCGCGAGCAAGTAAAACTGGGTAACAAATTCCGTTGTAATCAAACGTGTACTACTTTTTTTAATAAGAAATATGACGTTATATGGCATGACAATAGATTCACAGACGTCTTTAACTACAAGTAAAGTTATGAGATAGCCAGTATGCTAACGTGGCATTTAATTCTAACTAGCTACTGTGCTAACGTGTTAGCCTAGCTAACTAGCTACTGTACATATATAATAAAAGCGCACAACTCACTTGCATGAACGGGGCCCAGGTTGAATAGAATGAATCCTCCCTTTCCGTGTGGACACACTATTCCACTCCGATACCAAACATAGAACGTTAGCCACACAAAAACAACGACAAAAGCCTCTGAGAGTAGCTATAACGTTTTCGACCAAATTAGTCCAGGACTTAAAAAGTAGGTTTTAATCTTATTTGCTACGCTCGTACTCTGTCAACAGACGGGACTACTCCGCTCGAGCGAATGCATTGGTTTAGGTTTCAACGAGGGGCATGGCAGTGGACTGGCGGGGTCACTCGTTCACAGGCACGTCAATCCAAATACGTCATCATAAAAGCAGCTATACCCTGCCCTCTCCGGGTAGCAAGTCAAGAGCTTGGAGTGTGATTGGTTATTGAGACTACACGCGAGCAGCACACATGAAACACCCATAAGATAATTACGTAACTTCCACATGCGAACAGGTTAACGTTTATACTATCGTATAGCCTATAGGCCCATGACACTATAGACACAATGAATAAAAATAGCTGGTAATGTTTCTTTTCAGGTTATTTGGCTTTATGGGTTTATGGGTTTTAAAAGCTTACATCTGAGTGATGATTCGTTTTCACATAGGCTGTTTTTACACATGCAACCCAATTCTGACCTATTATGCAGTAATTGGTATTTTGACCAATCATACCAGATCTTTTCACATCAGATCTTTTCAGAGCTGATCTGATTGATCAAATTAGTGGGGAAAAAAGATCCGAATTGGGCTGCCTGTGTAAACGCAGCTCAAGAGGCAATTTAATTGATTCCAGACACAGAAGAGGACTAGCTACGTTGTTAGGAAAACCACTCCCATTGTAGCCGAAGCATAGGAGTGCCAAAGAAGTCTATGGAAACTAAGTTTCAGAACTCTGTGCAGTGCTGTGAAGCACATGTTAGGACTTTACAATTTGCATATTTACCACATATATATATATATATATATATATACATATATATATATATATATACATATATGTATATATATATATGTATACATATATATATATATACATATATATATATATATATATATATATATATATATATACATATATATATATATATATATATACATACATATATATATATATATATATACATATATATATATATATATATATATATATATATATATATATATACATATATATATATATATATATATATGTATATATATATATATATATATGTGGTAAATATGCAAATTGTAAAGTCCTAACATGTGCTTCACAGCACTGCACAGAGTTCTGAAACTTAGTTTCCATAGACTTCTTTGGCACTCCTATGCTTCGGCTACAATGGGAGTATATATATATATATATATATATATATATATATATATATATATATATATATATATATATATATATTTGTTTATTCATTTATGTATCTAAATCCTATTGAGATCAAATATATTTTACTTCGGAGACCTGTCCCAAGAAGAACTATCTACATGCAAACTATCACAACCGGCTGTGATTGGGAGTCCCATAGGGCGGCACACAATTGGCCCAGCGTTGTCTGGGTTTTGCCGGTATAGGCCGTCTTTGTAAATAAGAATTTGTTCTTAACTGACTTGCCTAGCTAAATAAAGGTTAAATATTTTTTTGGTATATATTTTTAAAAACAAAGGTAAACCCAGCCGCGAGTTGCCCAATGATGTGAACCTACCAGAGGAGATAAATACCTTCTATGGTCTGAGCTAAATGCTTCAGATGCTCACTTCGAGGCAAGCAACACTGAACCATGCATGAGAAAACCAGCTGTTCCGGATGACTGTGTGATCTCGCTCTCCATAGCCGATGTGAGTAAGACCTTTAAACAGGTTAACATTCACACACGGATTACCAAGAAGCATACTCAGAGCATGCACTGACCAGCGGGCAAGTGTCTTCACTGACACTTTCAACCTTTCCTGTACGCAGTCTGTAATACCTACATGTTTAAAGCAGACCACCATAGTTGCTGTGCCCAAGAACACCAAGGTAACTTGTCTAAATGACTATCGCTCCGTAGCACTTACATCTGTAGCCATGAAATGCTTTGAAAGGCTGGTCAGAGCTTACATCAACACCATCATCCCAGACACCTTGGACCCACTCCAATTTGCATACTGCCCCAACAAACTCTATTGCACTCTACACTGCTCTCTCCCACCTGGACAAGATGAGCACCTATGTGAGAATGCTGTTCATCAACTACAGCTCATTGTTCAACACCATAGTGCCCTCCAAGCTGTTCACTAAGATCAGGACCCTGGGACAGAACACCTCCCTCTGCAACTGGATCCTGGACTTCCTGACAAGCCGCCCCAGGTGGTGAGGGTAGGCAACAAGACATCCGCCACGCTAACCCTCAACATGGGTGCCCCTCAGGGGTGCGTGCTTAGTCCCCTCCTGTACTCCCAGTTTACCCATGACTGAGTGGCCGTGCACGACTCCAACACCATCATTAAGTTTGCTTACGAAACAACGGTGGTAGGCCTGATCACAGACAACGATGAGACAGCCTATAGGGAGGAGGTGCCAGGACAACAACCTCTCCTTCAAAGTCAGCAAGACAAAGGACCTGATTGTGGACTACAGGAAACGGAGGGCCGAGCACGCCGCCATCAACATCGATGGCGCTGTAGTGGAGCGAGTCGAGAGCTTCAAGTTCCTCGGTGTCCACATCACTAAGGAATTAACACGGTCAACACACACCAACTGTCACGCTCTGATCTGTTTCACCTGTCCCTGTGATTGTCTCCACACCCTCCAGGTGTCGCTTATTTTCCCCAGTGTATTTATCCCTGTGTTTCCTGTCTCTCTGTGCCAGTTCGTCTTGTAGGTTTCCAAGTCAACCAGCGTTTTTCCCGTTCTCCTGCTTTTTGCATTCTCCTTTTTCTAGTCCTCCCGGTTTTGACCGTTGCCTGTTTCTGGACTTTGTACGCGCCTGCCTGACCATTCTGCCTGCCTTGACCACGAGCCTGTCTGCCACTTTGTACCTCCTGGACTTTGATCTGGTTTTGACCTTTTTGCCTGTCCACGACCATTCTTTTGCCTACCCCTTTGGATTAATAAACATTGTAAGACTCCAACCATCTGCCTCCTGTGTCTGCATTTGGGTCTCGCCTTGTGCCTTGATACAAACACAGTCGTGAAGAAGGCACGACAGCGCATCTTCCCCCTCAGGAGGCTGAAAAGATTTAGCATGGGCCCTCAGATCCTTTAAAAGTTCAACAGCTTCACCATTGAGAGCATCTTGACTGGCTGCATCACTGCTTGGTATGGCAACTGTTTGGCATCCAACCGCAAGACGCTACAGAGGGTAGTGCATCCAGGAACTTTATAGCAGGCGGTGTCAAAGGTAGGCTGTAAAAATTGTCAAAGACTCTAGCCACCCAAGTCATAGACTGTCCTCTCTGCTACTGCCCTGCAAGCAGTGCCGATGCACCAAGTCTGGAACCAATAGGACCCTGAACAGCTTCTACCCTAAAGCCATAAGACTGCAAAATAGTTAACCAAACAGCTACCAAAACTTTCTGCAATCTATCCTTTTGTCTAGTCATTTTACCCCTACCTTTATTTCCATATCTACCTCAATTACCTTGTACCCATGCACATAGACTCAGTACTGGTCCCCCGTGTATATAGCCAAGTTATCGTTACTCATTGTGTATTTATTCCTCATGTTATTATTTTTCAATTTTTCTCCCTGCATTGTTGGGAAGGGTCCGTAAGAATTTCATTGTTGTTTATGATGTATGTGACAAATAAATGTTGATTTTGATTGATTTGATACAATTTTATTCGATTTTGATTTGAAGGAGGCAGCATCTTTTGGGAAATGAAGTGACATCTAGATATCAAGATCACTGAGGGAATGTCCTATACCTTTACATTGAAGCATGTGAAATTCAAACGCTGAGTTCAATTCAGAAGTCCACCATCCACTGCTCATACACATTTAATTGGTCAGAATTTCATTAAGCCCAAGTGGTCTAATCAGAAATGATGAGCATTTATTCATGTTTTACTTTTCCAAGAACTGGGAGACAGGCTTCTGGAGAACGAGAAATAAATTATTAATTTATTGGAATTTATTGTAATAAAACCATCTAGGCCTAGTACATACCTACAGAGGGGACTTTCCAGAGCATATTTCTTGCTGCATTCTCCAAAGGATAAAAAGATTTTGAGGAAATGTTCTTGACAATGTAGGTTAAATTCACTTTAAATGTGTCACACTCTATTCATCAGAATGATTAGACTTCGTTGAAATCTAAGGGACCACAAATGAAATGAAAAGAGCTGGGCTGCTGCCTGTATGAGTCATAACTGAGCCTTTCATAAACAGTGAGGTCACTATAGTCATCCACAGCCGTAGCATTTGAATAGGCTATATTGTGAATGTATAGTGTCTCTATTAATTGATACACTTCAGAACATTAATATAGCAGCCTAACAACTGTTAATCACAGACTGTGCATCATAAATAGTGAATTCCTGTCATAGCCTAAAACAACTTGCTAATGAAAAAATGAATCTGCTCATCAAATCAGCAAACAAGGAAAACTTCAAGGTGCTAGCTAGCTCAATGTATTCAGTGGTAAATTAATTGAAAAGCAGTCATTTCCAATATGGAGTTCATAGATATCCTTTAGAGTACATCATCCCAGGCGCATGACTGTGAATGTGGGTGGCCTAATTATGGGGGGGAGGACACTGGGCTCTTAGAAATCCCCTGGCAAGTATAGGCCTACTATCCAAGCAGCACTAAAGGAGCTGTAAACAGCTTTGTGCAGGAATAAGTCCCTCAGTCCTCTCCAGTCTCCCATGAATCAATGGACCCCACCTTTCAGATATGAGGAAGGCCTAGATGAGACGTAACAAACATGAGAAGGGGGATAATATCATCCAAGGAATGGTGGAGCCTATGTTGAAATTGCAAATGCTTGGAAGGTTTAAGGATGCCATTTTAGTCTTCTCCCAAAGCACAAGGTTTGTGGAAATTAAAAGGTATTTGGTTTCAATAATTATCGCTTGACTGACTGTGTGGGCGGCAAGTAGCCTAGTGGTTAAGCGTGTTGGGCCAGTAACCAAAAGGTTGCTGGTTTGAGTCCCAGAGCCAACTAGGTGAAACATATGTTGATGTGCCCTTGAGCAGTGCACTTAAAAATAATTGCTCCTTTAAGTCAATCTGGATAAGAGCGTCTGCTAAATTACTATAATGTGTATGAATTGGTCATCTATTTGACTGAAATGATGTTCACTGGTCTTTGGTTATTCATCCATTATAATAATTTGCTGTGTACAGATGCCTCTGCCATTTACAAAAGGTTTATACTTTACTTTTGCTCCTCATGCTATGTAATCTCAAATTCCCTCTTAGTTATTTAACTCTATAATTCAAATATAAAAATATTGAATGGGGGGGCCTACCGAGTGGCACAGTGGTCTCGACCTTCGCCTTTCCCGAGTCCGTACAGGAGTTGCAGCGATTTTTAAATTAATTTTACTAGGCAAGTCAGTTAAGAACAAATTCTTATTTACATTGACGGCGTAGGAACAGTGGATTAACTGCCTTGTTCAGGGGAAGAATGGCAGATGTTTACCTTGTCAGCTCAGGGAGTCAATCTTGCAACCTTTCGGTTACTAGTCCAATGCTCTACTAACCACTAGGCTACCTGCCGCCCCAACGATGAGCCAAGACTGTAACTACCAATTGGATACGACGAAATTGGGGAGAAAAAGGGCTAAAGAAATAAAATAAATATTGAATGGAATGTTTACACAATGTACATACAGTCACCAAATCGTATATTTCCTCCCGTTTCTGAGAAGAAATAGGAGTTGTAATGTACTATATTTGTTATTGACTTGTAAAATGTTCAAATGAAAGCTGAGCCTTTGAACCTATGTTGTTTGCTTTTCCATTGATTAAAACACAAAAGTTATTTCAACTACTATTGAATGAACGTACGAGAAAAATGTAATTGACATTTTCACAAATAACAATTTAATAATGAAATGTATATTTGAGCAAGGACTACAAGTCCTTGATTTGAGCAACACACTCATGCAATTCTCTGTTTATCAGTACAAACTAGTCTCGTGGATTCACAGCTGATGAAGGTTTTCATATACAGCTGCAGCGTGAAATCTGTACTTTTATATTTAAAAAAATATTCTGAGTGCACATGGACTTCCATAGGTTTATAACAATACCATTGTGAAGCATAGATGGGATTTGAAGTTCTGTTGTCAACAATGACAGAAAATAATATTTGAACCACTAGAGTCTAGAGTCTAGTGGATTATATGGTCTAGTGACTAGACCATATAATCCATACATTCATCCACCATGATTAAACAGTGGATCAGGCTCTGGGCTGGCAATGCATCTGATATTCATCTGATATTCTCTTCAACAACTTCAAACCAAACTCCAGTTCTGCTACTGTAGGTTCTCTTTAAGATGCACTCCAGGATCTTAAGCACAACACATTCATTACATATAGTAAAAGTTGAATTCGTAACATATTGTAGGAAATGCACAAATTTGCAGGATGTAACATATCATAACAAACGGAAGACGTGGTTTACAATTTGCTGAAATAGTACACAAAAAACGGGGACCACTTTTGGCTCGTGAGTACCAGTTTCAAAACTACTGGCTGAAATTATACAAACATTTGAGAGAGCATCTTTAACTGTTCCTTAACAGAAAATAAATAGGAAAAAATGAATTTATGAAGGTCAAGGGTTATTACTGTTCAGTGCTGTTAGGATGCTGGAAATGTCTGCTGTAGATGGTGGTTAGTAAAGCATTTAGTGACTGCCACTCAATGGTATTGATGGTTGTTGAGCTTAGATTAAGATGGGTCTACTAACGTTTCCTGAGCCACTAAAAGCTAATTATGTAATATAATATCTACTCCAGTCAGAGTTTGTAACATTTAACCAGATGCTACATAGCACAGTATCCTGTCCCCAAAAGTAAAGACTGTAGACTGTGCCATGGACCGTCAAAGGCCTACTACTGTATCGATTTTGACAAATGATTTAATTTTAGTTAAAAAAGTCATAACTACACAAATATCAAATTTCTACCTTAAATACGTATTTTTTATTCATTTTAACCCTATATTATAAACATGCTTCCTTCTGTTTGAGAAAACCAAACCCTGACCAAAACCCAGCTGGTATTCTTTGGGCCTGTAGAAAAGTCCATGCATAAGGCAGTATGCGCTCAATGAGCCTGACACAGTAGACAAAATGGGGAACATCTCAGTTCTTAACGGACGTGCCACTGACATTGGCTGCTGTCCAACAGCTGCACGCAGGGAAACGACTTTCTGTTACATAATGTGGTTATTCAAATGTGTGCTGACAGACAACAGAGGGTGAGGGATAAGACAACAACACAATAAAAACCCTGCTGATACCAACTGTTAAGTCTACATTTGTTCAGGTTTGTGTACTATCTATAAAAGCACCAAATGGGCCGAGGATATGTCTTATGTAATGATATTTCTGGAGAGAGGAAAATAGCAGTGCAGAAAAAAAGAGTTCTTCACCTTTGTCTTTTTATACAGGAGAGAGAGAGGAGACGTATCCACAGGCAGATTTGGAGTTTACAGACAAGGTGTGTTTCCCCAATTAATTGCATACCTCTCTGTTTTGGTGCAAGCTCCAACCTGAGGGTATTTAGCATGTAATTATGACTTTTTTTTGGCACATACCAACCCAGTCATCATACTGTATCATCATCTCAGCGTTAGTACCCAAAAATGGCCACCAATAGATTAAGTTACCGACATCTGGAAGGTGTGGAAGTCTAAATGTAAGCTCTGTGATACATTTATGACATAATGGTATGAGCTCTGAAATGTCTGTTATTGATTTGGACTTTCGAGCAACTTTCCAAACTGGGCAGCAACTTTTCAGTTAGTAACAACACTATATGCCTAGGATTTTATTTTGCCATACTGTTATTTGTTTTCAAGACTGAGCGTATACAGCCTCTTGGTTGGTTGCAGTCTGTATAGGACTATGATCATAACAAAATCGAGGAACAGTTCCTTTTATGATTACTGAATGGATGGATTTGAAGCAGGTGATGCTTTTTTGTTTAACCCTCACTATCCCCATATGATTAACTTATAAGAGACCAAAACAGCTGCCCCATCCCCTCACTCTCCCCTCTCTTCTATAAGCCCTTCTGCACATGCATATTGCATGCATTAAACCACACTAAAGCCAGGCACATTTTTCAAACACCTTCACATTGTTTATTTTTTCTCAGCGGCTACGCTATTTATTTATTTTGAATTTTAATGAAGCACTATGTATTAGAACTAAAGTGGTTAAAAAGGGCCTTCGCAATTGCTTTTCACTCAGACCCTCCCCCAGACCCTCCCCCCTCCCCCATCTTTTGAAGCTTGCAGAAATCAATATCATTCACAGAATGTTGCTCTTTGCAGATATTGCTCAAGACTAAAGCCATAGAGTGGAACTACTGTATGTTCCTGAACTGCTTTTGATATTTCTATCACCTTGGCCAATAGATGGTGAGACATTCCCAGGGGCATATTTGTGAAGCATTTGACTGACAACATTGTCAACCATGTCTTTTCAAGGAATGGGTCCAGCACTCTAGGGAGACCTGGAATGCTGTCCAGGAGTGTATAAAGAGGGCTGGAGAACGACACAAGGAGAGCGCTGACCGCCACCGCAGTGAGGCCCCTGTGTTTAACCCAGGGGATAGAGTCTGGCTCTCGACCCGGAACCTGCCCCTCCGCCTGCCCTGCCGGAAGCTGGGTCCGCGATTTGTGGTGCCATTCAAAGTCCTGAGGAGAATAAACGAGGTGTGTTATAGGTTACAACTTCCTACATATTACCGCATTAACCCCTCGTTTCATGTGTCTCTCCTCAGGCCGGTGGTAGCTGGTCCGCTGCAGGACGCTGAGGTGCGGGAGGTCCCCCCGCCCCCCCTGGACATCGGGGGGGCCCCGGCGTACACAGTCCGGGCCATCTTGGACTCCCGACGTCGGGTAGGGGGCCTGCAGTACCTCGTGGACTGGGAGGGGTACGGTCCGGAGGAGAGGTGCTGGGTCCCGGCGAGGGACATTCTGGATCCAGCCATGTTGCGGAGTTTCCACAGCCTCCGCCCGGATCGCCCAGCACCTCGCCCTCTGGGTCGTCCCCGAGGCCGGCGTCGGCGCGCTGCGGGACCCGCGCGTCAGGGGAGGGGTACTGTCACAACGTCCACAGAAGGTGGTGCCTCTCCTCGGTCGGGCAGTGCTCGGCGGTCGTCGTCGCCGGCCTACTAGCTGCCACCGATCTATGTTTCAGAGTCTGTTAGTTATGTCTGCTTTTTGATTGCACCTGTTTCGTGTTTGTCATTAGTGGGGGGGTATTTAGTTTGTCTGCGTTTAGTTAGGATTCGTGCGGGATTGTTCATTGTTATGTGTGGTAGGGGTTGTATTGTTTATACGTAGTTGTTTTACTACTTATTGTCTAGGCATTAGGGTTGCCGGGCTGCGCCCCGTCTGTCTTTTCGAGTGGAGCTTCCCTCTAGTCTTTTGACTGTTGTGCTCCCAGCCTTATATGGATTTTGCCCTTGGATTTATTAAATCACGTTTGTTCCAACGGACCTCAGTCTCCTGCGCTTGACTCATCCTTCAATTGTTCTATCTGCTCGTGACAGTACGCTTTAGTTGTCTTTTTGCACTGAGTCAATTCCTCACACTGCTGTTTCCAACGTCTTATCATCGACTCATTAAGACCAAGCTCCCGTGCAGCAGCTCTATTTCCTTTTCCAACAGCCAGATCAATCGCCTTCAACTTGAAAGCTGCATCATATGCATTTCTCCGTGTCTTTGCCATGATGAGGGTGACAAAATGACTACCGTAATCAGAATGATGGGAAGTTTGAGAGCGCTCGATTTAATCTAAACAGTAAACAAAAAAGTTGTTTGACCTTAACCCGTCTGGCAATTTCATTGGTCTAATGAAAGCTTCATGCCGCCAAAAAAACTGAGCACGTCACAGAATGTGTTTAAAAAAAAAAATAAAAATTGAAAGCGGGAAAAATCCATTTATTAGCCACTTCATTGTTTAAGCCGCGAGGTTCAAAGCCTGGGAAAAAAGTTGCGGCTTATAGTCCGGAATTTACGGTAGTTTAAGTGTTGTTACTTAATGTCATTCAAACTCAACAAAGTAAGTAAAAAAATCATCAGGAAATTCAAAATGTAACATCCAACAGCCCTGAAGGAAAAATATGATTATTTGAAGAAATATTGTCTGG
This sequence comes from Salmo salar, assembly GCF_965601325.2. Lineage (NCBI taxonomy): Eukaryota > Metazoa > Chordata > Actinopteri > Salmoniformes > Salmonidae > Salmo > Salmo salar. The sequence goes on along the minus strand of NC_138291.1, from coordinate 159,175,888 downwards.
TGTTGTTATATTGTACATGCATGTACTTGTCAGACAAGTCACACCATGGAATTAGTTATCTACTTTACTGTACCGTAAAGAACAATTCAATGCAAGTGCGTCTTGGTTTAAGTGATACCATTACTCAGATTCATCACCTCTGCTCCAGTTCAAAAGTTCAAGGTTCAGTCTGAATATGTGAGTTAGTAACTGAAGCCAGCCAGGAATAGCTATTGCCAGCAGCGTTATACATTTGTGAGACTGTAGCCAATCGCAGGTTTTAATTAAATGTATTATAGAAGTTGCTGCAACATTAAAAATAACAATTATATCATTATATATGCCATTTAGCAGATACGTTTATCCAAAGCGAATACAGACATACGTGCATGCATTTTACCTATGGGTGGTCCTGGGAATCGAACCCACTAGCCTGGCGTTACAAGTGCCATGCTCCACCAACTGAGCTAAAAAGAACCAAAAGGTTGATATTATCATAGGCAATTTGTTAAAACTAGAGTAGTAGCAACATGTGAAATTAGTTGACAGCCCTTTAAATTCCACAATACCACAATGACCAACAGAACGTTCACATCTTCAATGCAATCAGACTGAGCTTGGTTCACTGAATACAACATTAGAATGTTGACAGGAAGGAATGTTCCATGGAATGTTCTGGAATGTATAGAATCAGTGCTTCGGAAGAGGTCGTCTAAACAGGAGAATATGACGCTCAAAACAGTTGGAAGCGAATTGCTGTATGGCCCAATGCCTTAGTTTACCAAAGGGATGGGACACACATGCAGATGAACTCTTAAAGTACACAATAGGCCAGGCCGACCCAGAGAGAATAGGTCCTATTGGTCTGTTGAAAGCCAGGGCCAGGGCTCCACACATGGGGGATTATATCTTGAAGAGTGAATTAAACTTTCAGGCACGTGACAGAAGGCTCCTTTTTCTGGTGCTGCCTGTAAATGTTTAAACTACCTTTTAAGAATTCACTCTGCCGGTGGAGTGGGCCCCTTAAATCATTCAACTGGCCAGTGTTTTAATAATGACTAACCTCAGTGTATTAAATAAGCTCTTAGGGAGCTCCCCAGCTTTTCATTTTCTCCCTCCTCTCTATTCACCGATTATTTGACTTTTGTGAGCAAGCTGAGAATTCTCACACGGCCAATCCCACAATGCCCAGTGACATGAGAGGAACTTGTGAAATGCGTCACCCACCAACGCCTATTTAAACAAAAACCCCAAAAGGGGAGAAAGAGAAACGTTTTCCTTAAGCATGGTTTCCTTCAACAACTGAAACCTCCTTCTCCTTCCCTCCTTCAACATATAAACCTGTTCATCTTTCTGCTGCATTATCTCCAGCACCTCTCCTGGCTATAACGGACATTTACATTTAGGCAAAGCCTCTATGACTGGCCGTTGTTAATGTGAGGGGGCCATGTGAACTGTGGTAGAAGCGACAGTGTCACCAAGTTTATCGCCATAAAATCTCATCATCATGGATTATACAGTTCAGAGCATTGTGACAGTACAAATACAATCAGACGTCTATTGGTATTGTTCTGGTTTGCCATAGCCAATGTCAATTCTGAGCTGTGCATTTAGTTAATGTGTAAAATATATAGAGTAGACATAAAAAGTTTAACATTAACCTACAAACAATTACAGTACAGTACAGCACAGTAGAGTACAGTATGTACTAACACTGTAATAAAACTGGTAACAACATTGTATTTACATGTGAGTTGTGCTGTTTTTGTATTGAGAAATAGAGACTGTTTTTGTGTAATAACCAAGGGCATTAAAAAGCAATTTCTAAAGGAACGTAACAACAATGTTTGTGACTGGACAATTCCACGGTAACATAATGTTTCACTTTAATGTATGCCAAACAAAAACCATTGATTTCAAAGTTTAACAAACCATACAAAATCTAAAAATCAAATTAAACTTTATTTATCACATGCGCCGAATACAAGTGTAGACCTTACCGTGAAATGCTTACTTACAAGCCCTTAATCAACAGTGCAGTACAGCTCTATCCACAAGGACAATGTTTAACAATTTACACAGAACATTTTACAAAAACACATTTACTAGAAGAACTGTGCAGATGCAAAGTTTGGTAACAGAATTTTGGTAAAATCTCCCTGGTTGGTCTGGACAGGACCAAATCTGAACCAATCATCGTCTACGTTTCACAAGTTTGGACATCAAAGTACAGCACAGTAGAACTCAGTAGAGTACATTACAGTACAGTACAGTAAATTTCAGCACAGTAGAGTTCAGTACAGTACAGTATAATGCAGTAGATTATAGTGTACTCCACTGTAGCGTGCTCTACTGTGTACGTACTGAACTCTACTCTACTGTACAGTACAGTACAGTACAGTACAGTACTGAACTATACTAGACTTTTCTTTACTGTACTGAAATCTACTCTACTCTACTGTATAGTACTGTATTGTACTATAGTATACTTTTATTTACTGTACTCTATTGTGCTGTACTGTGCTGTACTGTACTATACTATACTCTAATTTACCTTACTGTACTCTACTGTGCTGTACTGTACTCTATTGTGCTGTACTGTGCTGTACTGTACTATACTATACTCTAATTTACCATACTGTACTCTACTCTACTGTGCTGTACTGTACTCTACTGTTCTGTACTGTACTAAACTATACTCTAATTTACCTTACTGTACTCTACTGTGCTGTACTGTACTCTACTGTTCTGTACTGTACTATACTCTAATTTACCTTACTGTACTGTACTGTACTCTACTGTTCTGTACTGTACTATACTATACTCTAATTTATCTCACTGTACTCTACTGTGCTGTACTCTACTGTGCTGTACTATACTATACTATACTCTAATTTACCTTACTGTACTCTACTGTGCTGTACTGTACTCTACTGTGCTGTACTGTACTATACTATACTCTAATTTACCTTACTGTACTCTACTGTGCTGTACTATACTCTAATTTACCGTACTGTACTCTACTGTGCTGTACGGTACTCTACTGTTCTGTCCAAACTTGTGAACCCAACTGTGTTTTATGACTACTATGATTTCCCATTGTAGCCAATTCAATTGTCGAAATTCCATTACCAATTTTCATAAATTCCATTGCCGATTTGGTGGGTTTTTGGTGACCAAATTTTAAGGCACAGGGCAATATTTCTTAAACTTACAGAACTCAGAAACATTTCTCCAAAACTAAACATGTGTTGATATTAGTTGGCAGGGGTCTTTACTTCAGCATTATTGTGATTTGATGTATTTCTAAAATGATGTATTTCTAATTCCTTTTAAGACTTTTTCTGGTAGATATTTTTTAAGACCCCTTTTCCATCTGTTTGACCACAAATCAAAGCCTTTGCTTATTCATAATTTGTAGGATGGAAAATGGTTTAAAAAAGTTTATATACGCCTCAAATTCAAAAGAATATAGACTCTTAACTTTCATTTGACACCAAATTTGACATGCTCCTATGAATTTCACATGTTGGTGCTCATGGGTCCTTTTACATGGAAATTACCTACTGTATTAATTTACACAGATGGAAAAGCAACTTAATCTATATAACATACCAAAATATCTTTAAAATAAGACCTGTTCCAAAAAAGCAACAATCAAATGCTTGTTATATACCATACATTGACATATACTGAACAAAAATATAAACGCAACATGTAAAGTGTTGGTCCCATGTTTCATGAGATTAAATAAAAAATCCCAGAAATGTTCCATACGCACAAAAAACATATTTCTCTCAAATGTTGTACACACATTTGTTTACATCCCTGTTAGTGAGCATTTCTTGTTGACAGGTGTGGCCTATCAAGAAGCTGATTAAACAGCATGATCATTACATAGGTGCACCGTGTGCTGGGGACAATAAAAGGCCACTCGAAAATATGCAGTTTTGTCACAGATGTCTCAAGTTTTGAGGGAGCGTGAAATTGGCATGCTGACTGCAGGAATGTCCACCAGAGCTGTTGTTAATTTCTCTACCATAACGTCATTTTAGAAAATTTGGGAGTACGTCCAACCGGCCTGACAACCACAGACCACATGTAACCACACTATTCCAGGCCCTCCACACCAAGCTTCTTCACCTGCGGGATCATCTGAGACCAGAAATCCAGACTGCTGATGTAACTGAGGAGTATTTATGTCTGTAATAAAGCCCTTTTGTGGGGAAAAACTCATTCTGATTAGCTGGGCCTGGCTCCCAAGTGGATGGGCATATGCCCTCTCTGGCCCACCCATGGTTGTGCCCCTGCCTAGTCATGTGAACTCCATAGATTAGGGCCTAATTCATTTATTTCAATTGACCGATTTCCTTAAATGAACTGTAACTCAGTAAAATCGTTGAAATTGTTTCATGTTGCATTTATATTTTTGTTCAGTATGCAGTCCCACAGGAAACACAGATTCACAGTATCTTTATGAGCTGCATTTTTTTTTACACTGTGGTGTACAGTCTAAAATTAACATTTCAGATATAACGCCATAAGCCTGTGCAAGGCTGTGCATGTTGCAACACTTCTCAGCACACAGACAGATATCACATTAGTCTTCCCCACAAAAACGGTATAGTTCTTTGCCTGTAAAGAGGCTCACAATAGACACAAGGCTATAAATTGTGTGTGGCTCTATGACTGGAGACAGACTGGCTGGAGCTCTGTGCTAGTCTCAATTCATCTTCTCTAGTCTGTGGAGCTCCCCAGCAAAACTGGTCTCCTTGCCTGACAGGCAAAAATGTAATAGATATGCACTATCGATTCGCTTTAATAAGTAAAGTGTTGGCAGACAACTTTGGAAGGTTTATAAAAGTTTGATTTGTGTCGCCATTGTATTGCATTCCAAAACACGGGTAAAAGCCACCTTTCTCTCTCAACTGTGTAATTTACTGGTGCTAATTCCATATACTGCAATTTGGGAAATGCTCTGCAAATTAATCCATGCAGACTATAAGTAAAGGCTTGCATGCATATGGTGTAGTTAACAGCACTTGCTTTTGTGCGAGAGAACACTTCAGAAATTGATCAGACCAGCAACTGTTTTAATGTTTAGTCCATAGTTTAGTCCATAACTCATTCATGCTCTACACGCTTTACAGTTCAGCACTTTGAGAGTTCTCCCATGAGGTATAGGCATTTGCAGGCACAATGCTGGTACACAGACACCAATGACACAGACATAGTGATGTAGATAAATAATGGCAAACTACACAGAAAATAACTAACCATATACTTCAACTCAGAAACTCTTAGAATCTATAGTAAATATTTAGCATGAGACAGACATATATGAAATAAGCTAGGCAAAAGCACTGTCGTCATTTATTGGAAGAGAGGTGTGGTATAGCAAGAAGTGCATTTAAATAAAGACATAAAAATGATTAACTATGGCTTTGCTGAATATAACATGGCATGTGTCTTGACTGAAAGTCTATGGACTGTGAAGCCGTTGAACACAGGCCACCCCCAATGTTAGTTAGATAAACATAAATATCATAACAATGTAAATCTGACTCTGGCATACTGATACAAAATCTCATTCTGTTTAGCACACAGAGTATTTAGCACTAGCAGTGTAGTATTAGTGATCACTCTCACATCCACCTAGCCATAAAAACAATAAGTATTTTCATTTTCAATGGAAACAAAGTTTAAAAACTCCAACGTGTTTTGGCTGCATGGCCTTAGTCAGGGAGTACAAAGATATGATAATACAATGTCCTCTTTTGAACTGCTTTGGTGTTATTTCGCCAAGTAAGAAATACTGTACACATTAAAAAGTGAAATACTATAGATATGTTGTCAAAAATGCATATCAAGGCTAGAAGCATCAGAACCCCTAGAAAGGTAGTTCTAACCTGGGATATGACTGGGCAAAGAATAGGAGAGCCATATGCATTTTGATTTTTGACTTTTTATTGTGTAAAGTATTGCTTTCTAGGTGTTATCCATGTCATAAAAAAATGTGATGAAGTTGAATCCACGTGGAAAACTGATTGGATTTGAAAGAAGTCATCAACTTAAAGGACTTTTATCTTTTTTTTACTCAACTTTTCACCTAAATTCAATGACATGGTTACATTTTTGGTTGATTTCACATTGAATACGTTAGTTGACCACATTGACGTTGAAATGACATCTGTGCCCAGTGGGTAGATACTTTTGTTTCCCACAGTGCTGCAATATAGGAGAGTTCACTGTGAATAGTATAAGCCTGCAATAGACATTGATGTCAACCATTGTAAGTAGTGTGTATAAGTATAACTGTTTGGCACAGCAAGTCTATCCTACATGAGGACTGAAGTTTTGTTTTTTTAAAGAAGTTTATAGGCCACAGAGGTTTGTGGTTGCTGATATTGCAAGTTTCAGCTGCCTTGCTGAACCGAAACTCTTGTTTGTATGTGTGTGTGTGTGTGTATACATATATATATACAGTATGTGTGTGCATGCTTTTGCGTGCGTGAGAGCGCGGGTGCTGGTGCATGTGTATGTTTGTGCTATTAATTAACCCTTCATTGATCACTTGAAAGATCTGAGAGTTTTGCACCTTTACAAACAAAGTGACTGACATTAAACTGTGTTTACAATAATGTAATAATGTACAGTATGGCCATGGAGCCATTAGTGTAACTTACTGAGAAAAATATATTAACAGCTTTTTTATGTCACGCTGTTTCACCATTGCCAAAAAGCGAATGATGAAAACAGCCATTTCAAACAAGCAAGAGGAGGAAAATGAGCTGGAGGTGTGTATGATGCCAGATGTACAGCTCCACTCACAAGCCTGTAACTTCCACCTTCTGACTTTGATTGACGGGGTTTCTTGAAATAAAAACTTTAACATGACATTTTTTATATTATTTAACCTTTATTAAATCAGGGAATCATGCTGAGACTGAGACCACTGTTTCTTTAACAGATGAGGCCTGCATGATCACATCAATAAACAACAATTACACTATATATACAGTATATTTACATACACATTGATTAAACAATATATACAGTATATCTACATACATCAATTAGACTATATATACAGTATATTTATATACACATCGTTTACACAATACATGATAAACAAACACAAAACACTAGCTAACACCGACAATGCTGGATCACTCTTTTTGCTCTGTGGAGAGGACGGTGACCTAGTTTCGCGGTGACATGTAAATGGCTCATAACCATAGTCCAGTGATTTCTCCAGCAGAGAGACTGCAGCCTTGCGCCAGGGCCCCCTCTCTCTCATTTGCATAAATGTCCACCATAACTTACTTATTAATTAACTTACAGACACACGAGCTACCAGACCTAGTCCCAGGGAGGTTAACTCTGAAGAGCCCTTCGATCTCCACTGAGTTAGGTAAACCTGCTTTTAGTTTCTTTGCACCTTACTTGTGGAACAGTCTCCAAGGCTCTAAAATTGGATTAATCTAGAGTAATTCAAAAGGCTGATTTGAGGACCTTTTGATTGAAGAATGTTTCTTTTCTATGATCGTGTTTTGCTTTTGTGTATTGATTGGTACATTGATGTGTATATTGATGTCTGTAGTGTATACTGATGTGTGCTGGTGTGTATTAACGTGTATACAGGGCTCATCTGTGAAAGAGACTTTGGTCTTAGCATGACTCTCTGTTAAAATAAAGGTTACATTTGGAGAGCCAGGAGACTCGACATGGGGACATGGAGACATGATTCCTGATGGGAGGGACCCAGACACTCCTCCTCCTTCTCTTCTCCTCCATGCTTCTCTTCTCCCACTTTCTTCTTCTCTCTCCACGCCTTGACTATCGTATTCCCCCTTCAACACCCTTCTCTCTTTCAACTGTCACTGCACAATCCTTTTGTGTGGTCATGGACATTGTCTGCAGTCTATTATTATTGCCCATGAACTTGAAGGATTTTTTGACTACTCTGTCTGATTTGTAATGCAGAGGATGACAGCAATAATTTTGGAGAAAAGGGTCTGATTAGTATCAATCAATGTAAAATTGCTGTCCATCTATATCTTGAAACATTGCCAAGTTATCAATGGCAATGACTGTGTCAGGGGGGTTGTTGCGGGGTTGTTGTTGTATTTTACTTGGACGGTATAAACAGATTCTAGACGTACTCTATTACATTCTCAGAATCCACTATAAAGATTACACCTGGTTCCCCTGCATTCTCATAGTTTTCCATTATTTCAAGTAGTTGTCTAATGTTGTCGCCAATATATCTTTTAAGAATCCCGTTTTATCTTGATGAATAATTTCTGGTAGGAAATACATTTTGCATCACATCATTGAAGGGTGAGGATCCTGAGTTAAAAAAAAAAAGACTGGGTCTTTGTATTGCCCTCTGGCTCCTGCTTCAGTAGGGAGTTAGTTACACTACAACATATAAAAATATGCTTCAAATGAAAACCGAGATGACTGCACTAAAACATAAACAGTAGTCTATAGGCCTGTTTAATCAGATTGAAATACCTTTCATGTTACGTCAACTGAATTATATTTTGCTACTTGTACGCTACTGTCTGTAATTTGTCTCAATATATTTCATGATGTGTTGCCTAACGTGCACAATGACAGATTTTTTTATTGGGTCATTAGAATAAGCCGCCTCAATAGGCCAATTTGTAGCCATAGGTGGCAATATCTCTGTAGGAGCTGATCTGTCGTCAGTATTATGAAATAATTATAATGTTAAGGTAAGATTTGAATGGAGAAAGCTAATTCGGGAGCAGCGCTCCCTTTCTTTCGATCCTATCAGTATCGAAACAAGCTCCAACGACGCAATTAGCAACCGCTCTCTACATGGTGTTTTGGGAAATGCATGTTCTTCGGCCGTTGTAGGAAAAATATTCCTTATTGTTCGACTCAAGTGACACTTTTCCGCGTGTGCGTGCGCAAGCTACATAGAGAAGTCTCTCGTGAAAATGGAATATAATGTTTGGAATGACACAGTTGCATACAACATCTAAAGACCTGCATCACTATACTGAGAGCACAACATCTATAGACCTGCATCACTATACTGAGAGCACAACATCTATAGACCTGCATCACTATACTGAGAGCACAACATCTAAAGACCTGCATCACTATACTGAGAGCACAACATCTAAAGACCTGCATCACTATACTGAGAGCACAACATCTAAAGACCTGCATCACTATACTGAGAGCACAACATCTAAAGACCTGCATCACTATACTGAGAGCACAACATCTAAAGACCTGCATCACTATACTGAGAGCACAACATCTAAAGACCTGCATCACTATACTGAGAGCACAACATCTAAAGACCTGCATCACTATACTGAGAGCACAACATCTAAAGACCTGCATCACTATACTGAGAGCACAACATCTAAAGACCTGCATCACTATACTGAGAGCACAACATCTAAAGACCTGCATCACTATACTGAGAGCACAACATCTAAAGACCTGCATCACTATACTGAGAGCACAACATCTAAAGACCTGCATCACTATACTGAGAGCACAACATCTAAAGACCTGCATCACTATACTGAGAGCACAACATCTAAAGACCTGCATCACTATACTGAGAGCACAACATCTAAAGACCTGCATCACTATACTGAGAGCACAACATCTAAAGACCTGCATCACTATACTGAGTGTTGTTGTTTCTAAAAGGACTATTTGAGTATTTTTGGAACCTTTGTTCATGTTGTTTCTGTGCCCCTGCAACTGTAGAACGAGCATGAGGAAGTATATCTCTGGTGGGTTGAGTTCCTCAAAACCAAGTGAAATCACAAAAAAAGTGTCTGGACACTTCCATAACATGCCATTTACATCCAAAATACAGATTTGTTAAAAAAGTGAACTTCTTTTAGTTGGGTTTTTTAGAGTTGCCTTCCAAAAGGCAAAAATGAATTTGAAATTTTATTCAACAAGCGTTTTCAAATTCAGCTCACTTCGAGCAGAGTTTGTTGAGTAAACAAACTAACACATTAGCACAAATTCTTGTCCTTTTAAGGTACTCACAGAATAACGCTGCTGTTTTTATTTTACGAGTGTCAGGCCAGGCATGCTGCTGGCAACTCCCACTTCCACAGCTGCAACCTCCCTTGGCAATGGACTCAAACCCAAAGGGAGGTAGCTAGTGTGCATACGTTGACAGACAGATTTCTGTGTCATAACATGCTAAATCCCCCTTTTAGTAAATCTGATAATATGGCCTCATAACAAATACATAGATATTGACCCAGTATGTTTTTTGTTGGCTTTTGTGTAATCAGTAACTAACTCCTCATCATTGTCCCTCATCGATTCTCTCAACTCATAAATACCAAATAATTACACTCTAGAAATTATAATCAGAGAGATTAAGTCATTTGTGTTTATCAATCAGTTCAGGAGTTCAAGACTTGTAATGATTAAATACAGGACAGCATTCAAGCATGGAGTATATTTAAAAAATGTCCATGTCCACATGTGTGAAGAAGAATATGCCAGAGGGCTGGCGTGATCCCCTCGTTAAGTGAATTCATTTTAGCAGATTAAAGCCTTGGAGGGAGCGAGGCTGTTCTCAGATCTGTAATTACAGGCGACTCAGAGGCTACTCATTGTGTGCGTCGCGTAACCTAGGCAACAGGAGAATCAAATATGTCTTAGAGGTGAGTAAATACACCCCTGCGTTCCAAAGTGAAATCTTGTTGGGCATGTTTTTGCCACGACTGAAAAGCTCCCTGTGAGGTAAGAGAATCATTCACAGCAAGGCAATTGGACGGGCTGGAGGCCGAAGGGCCAAGCCCACTTGAAGAGCCCTGCTCTGCCACTCCGCTGCTCTGCCTATGACCCCCATTTTATACCATTACTCAAAGACAAGGAAGGACAGTTTGTTAAGTCAGGCTTTTTTCGATGTCATTGATTACACAATTATGAAAACCACAGTCATGGATACATCAATTGCAGCGAAGCTAAACTCACAAATAATTTTCCACAAATGTAATAATATCCTTGTGTTGTACATGGATATGTCACAGGGTGAAAAAGTGACAGATTATTTAAGATCTGGGTTGAGCAGGCAGAGTTATGTAGAGACCAAACAACTATTTCAAACAAATAACATTTTGTAGGGCACGGCTTAGTCGGTTACATACTATAAGTTCAATTAAAATTCTTTAGCCAATGCAAGTAAGAAATATAAAAACAAACAAATACCAATATCAAACAACCCAAACAAAGTGGCACAGGAAGTGGTGCAGCCCAGGAGGCAGGCATTTTTACTAAACAGTCCGTCTCGCAACTTTTAGTAGCCATGTGCTCTCACCAAACACTTGCCACATGCTCTCTGCAACAGGGCTCCGCCATGCCTCTGGACTGCATCACTTCCTGTGGACGACCACCTAGAACCAAAAAAAATACAGAGGGATTAAATATAGACATCAAAGTCACATAATCAAGTCAATTGTCCAATGAAAATGCTTGCTGAATTAACAGGCGCAATTAGTCAATCCTGTGGGCTGTGTAGTGCTGTAAAGTACTTAAGTAAAAATACTTTAAATTATTACTTAAGTCATTTTTTGGGGTATCTGTACCTTACTATTTATATTTTTGACAACTTTTACTCCACTACATTCCTGAAGAAAATAATGTACTTTTTACTCCACCCGGAAGTACTCACTGCATTTGGAATGCTTAACAGGATAGGAAAATTGTATTTTCAAGAGAACATCCCTGGTCATCTCTTCTGCCTCTGATCTGGTGGACTCACTAAACACAAATGCTCCATTTGTAACTTATGTCTGAACGTTGGAGTGTGCCCCCTGACTATCCGTAAATTAAAATAAGAAAATTGTGTCGTCTGGTTTGCCTAATATAACACTTTTACTTTGATACTTAAGTATATTTAAAACCAAATACTTTTAGACTTTTATTTTACTGGGTGACTTTTACTTAAGTCATTTTCTATTAAGGTATGACAATTGGGTACTTTTTCCACCACTGGGGCTGTGACATATACTACCCATGATCCTTTTCTGAGTGAAGATACTCTGTAGTTTATGGCTTAGCAGGGGTTGAACATAAGTCTATTTAAACGGCATGTCTTGTAAAGAAATACCAACACAATTATACTCAAACCTATTTGACATTCCCTAATTTGTTTCATTTTGACCTATGGCAATCCTTTACAGTAGCTGCTTGTTAACCAAGGTACAGCACTAGATCACAAGGCAGGCTGCCAATGTTATTTATGACAGCAATCAGCATTTTGAATGAAGCTGTTATAGTCTCCTCCGAAAACCGTTACAGTACATGGAAAAAAACATTCAACAAGATGAACAGCCCTGCTAGGCAGTCTTAGTACAGAGTGTACAGTTGAAGTTGGAAGTTTACATAGACTTAGGTTGGAGTCATTAAACTTGTTTTTCAACCACTCCACACATTTCTTGTTAATTAACAAACTATAGTTTTGGCAAGTCGGTTAGGACATCTACTTTGCATGACACAAATCATTTTCCAGACAGATTATTTCACTGTATCACAATTCCAGTGGGTCAGAAGTTTACATACACTAAGTTGACTGTGCCTTTAAACAGCTTGGAAAATTCCAGAAAATGATGTCATGGCTTTAGAAGCTTCTGATAGGCTAATTGACATCATTTGAGTCAATTGGAGGTGTACCTGTGGATGTATTTCAAGGCCTACCTTCAAACTCAGTGCCTCTTGGCTTGATATTATGGGAAAATCAAAAGAAATCAGCCAAGACCTCAGAAAAAAAATTGTAGACCTCCACAAGTCTGGTTCGTCCTTGGGAGCAATTTCCAAACACCTGAAGGTACCACCTTCATCTGTACAAACAATAGTACGCAAGTATAAACACAACGGGACCACGCAGCTGTCATACCGCTCAGGAAGGAGACGCATTCTGTCTCCTAGAGATGAACGTACTTTGGTGTGAAAAGTGCAAATCAATCCCAGAACAACTGCAAAGGACCTTGTGAAGATGCTGGAGGAAACAGGTACAAAAGTATCTATATCCACAGTAAATCGAGTCCTATATCGACATAACCTGAAAGGCAGCTCAGCAAGGAAGAAGCCACAGCTCCAAAACCGCCATAAAAAAGCCAGACTACGTTTTGCGACTGCACATGGGGACAAATATCGTACTTTTTGGAGAAATGTCCTCTGGTTTGATGAAACAAAAATAGTTTGGCCATAACGTTTGACCATAATGACCATCGTTATGTTTGGAGGAAAAAGGGGGAGGCTTGCAAGCCGAAGAACACCATCCCAACTGTGAAGCACGGGGGTGGCAGCATCATGTTGTGGGGGTGCTTTGCTGCAGGAGGGACTAGTGCACTTCACAAAATAGATGGCATCATGTAGAAGGAAAATTATGTGGATATATTGAAGCTACATCTCAAGACATCAGTCAGGAAGTTAAAGCTTGGTCGCAAATGGGTCATCCAAATGGACAATGACCCCAAGCATACTTGTGTGGCAAAATGCCTTAAGGACAACAAAGTCAAGGTATTGGAGTGGCCATCACAAAGCCCTGACCTCAATCCCATAGAAAATCTGTGGGCAGAACTGAAAAAGTGTGCGCGAGCAAGGAGACCTACAAACATGACTCAGTTACACCAGCTCTGTCAGGAGAAATGGCCCAAAATTCACCCAACTTATTGTGGGAAGCTTGTGGAAGGCTACCCGACACAGTTGACCCAAGTTATACAATTTAAAGGCAATGCTACCAAATACTAATTGAGTATGTAAACTTCTGACCAACTGGGAATGTGATGAAAGAAATGAAAGCTGAAATAAATCATTCTCTCTGCTATTATTCTGACATTTCACATTCTTAAAATAAAAGTGGTTATCCTAACTGACCTAAGGCAGGAAATTGTTGCTAGGATTAAATGTCAGGAATTGTGAGAAAACTGAGTTTAAATGTATTTGGCTAAGGTGTATGTAAACTTCCGACTTCTACTGTACATACATTGGTTCTCTGCAGATTCCTGTGGCCTGACACCTTCATGTGTATTTTAATTGATGGTCGCTTGGGGCGTCTGGTTAAATTGTCAGTTTCAGCTGCAAAGGAATTGAGATTTTCTGTGCCAATGTCTCCATACATAGTATAGGCTATGATGCAAGAGAGTGCAAGTAGGGTTGAATGTATGTTTTGATGCACAGTAGTTTTCTTAAAGCTGGTGAACCTGCCACGTCCGTTTGCAATATTACAACAACAAAGAAATGATTACTGCCACCCCAGACCCAAAGCTGCCTCCAGGTTAGCTCACCTCTACCCTGAGGGGCAGCAGGTAGCCTAGTGGTTAGAGTGTTGGACTAGTAACCGAAAGGTTGCAAGATCGAATCCCCGAGCTGACAAGGTAAAAAGGCAGTTAACCCACTGTTCCTAGGTCGTCATTGAAAATAAGTATTTGTTCTTAACTGACTTGCCTAGTTTAAATTAAGGTAAATAAATAACAATGAACAATGTTTTTCCCCTTGGAAATCATTGCATGTGCAATTGAACAACAGTATATATTGCAATTTTTTGTCCCACGATGCTGGATGCTCCTCTCCTCTGTTTCATAAACAAAACAAAAACAAAACTAATTTGCTGGGGTGATCAGTGGAGCTCTTTCCCCTAATCACGATTTCAGCCTAAAAGCCAAAGTTCTTGATATTAAATGCCACAGTAGGCCAAGGTTTCCCAAACTCAGTCCTCGGGACACGAAGGAGTGCACGTTTAGTTTTTTGCCCTAGCACTACACAGCTGATTCAAATAATCAACTAATCATCAAGCTTTGATCATTTGAATCAGCTGTGTAGTCTTGGGGTCCCGAGGATCGAGTTTGGGAAATGCTGCAGTATGCCTACAGTTTTCCCCTTTTGTGTTTTGAAAGTTGACATAAACACCAGTATCTCGCTCCTCATATCCTATACTTCTAAACCCATTTGAGAGCACAGAGGTTGTCCTAACTCTTAGATGTAATATCCCCGGTTTTTGGGACCTGCGTGATTCTGGTACCGGTTCCGGACGGCATTTTCATTTCTAAATCGATATGTGGACACTATAGATCGAAATGGCTTGCACTGAGCGGTGGCCCTGATACTCACAGACACAGGAGTATGTCTCTTCTGCCTGTGTGAAGCAGAATGTGAAATCTGACACCACTTGAAGTTGGGATGTCCCTTGGCTTAAATGGTCAGACATGACACACAGTGGAAGATGCTAGGGTAGAGCCTGTGGGGCTGTGTCAAAAACTTTACAAGCCGTAAAACCCTTGATTCCTCCGTCCTTGTTTCCTAAATTCCATGCAAAGTTCATTGGAGGAGGAGGGTAGAGGGAGGGACATTGGATCCTCTCCTTTAATATGCTTTCACAGGAATTAAGGAAACAAGGATCGAAGAAGCAAGGATTTGAGGGCCAACAACTTTGTCGGACACAGCCAGAGTTTAGAGAGAGGGAGGGAAAGCTAAGCATACATACTGCACTGTTCTGCTAGACCCTGAGCCAAAGATCCGGCCCACTATTTCTCACCTCCGTTCCAACTTCGTCAACAACACACAGGGAGGTGAACAAACTCCCGATTTGAATTACACGCGGAGCACTAGAAGATCCGGCTGCAAATGTAATTTACTGCTAGAGTCTCATGCCTCCGTGTCATTGAGACTGTGGGTCAGTCCACAACATTTAACCCGTCTCATGAGCTTTATGCAGAAACACACTGACTATTTACCCTTACTAGTGCCCTGCCAAAATCATTAAGAAAAAAAAGACAGTGTTTATACACAGACTGTTCTTTCTTGCTAGTGTATTGAAGAGTGTGCTTCAGGCAGGCTCTACTTCGGCAGGCACACACAATCACCACACTTGGTTATGCAGATCATGACTAGGGAGTGAACATTATTCATAATAAGAGATACATGGAGAAAATCAGACCTCTCTGAAATGAAAATGGATGGCCCTCAATTCAGCAAAATATATTTTACACAAACCCACCCACCTATACCCAAAATGATAATGAAAACAAAGTGGATAGAAGAGATTAGAACATGTCTACCATATACCCTCACTTATTGGACAGACTTAAGCCTTAGATATGCAGTTTTAGAAACTGTTCTTCGTCCTGTTAGCATTACATGGTAACGTAAGACTTTTGATACTGCACAGGGCTGAGGGTCAGAAGGTTGTGGGTTCGCAGACCACCTTGGACAAGAGTAGGGGCAGAAAGCTCTACTTTAAAGTAAAGCATTGATAACTAGCTTGCCCATGACGTATTTATCAGAGTTATTGACCTCAAAATAAGCCAGATTCAAGTAACTTACATTGAGGTGCTGAAACTTGAAGCAGCAGCCGCAGCACAATCAATCGGAAATGACCAGCTAACTCATGGTGCTGAAAGTAGGCAAATTGGAGTAGGCATAATTAATTTAAACCATCTGCATTTTAATTAGAATTTCCAAACAACAAGAGGGCTTTGATTTGGAGCCTATTTCTTCCTATTTCAGAAATATCAGGTAGGCCTACCTGTTTGACAAATGAAAATCAGCTATAGGCTGCTATACTGTATCCATAGATTTGTCTGTCAATTCTTCCACCCACCGAGCACTCTATAAATAGCCTACCTCCATGTCAACGAAGGGCTTTTAAGTGAAAACAAAGACTCGAATTGAGGGGGTATGCCATAGGTCTACCTTTTATAAAAGAAAATGGCAAAATGCACAGGCCTACCCCTTTTTAGTTGAAGATGTTTAAGAAAATATAACAGAACTAATTATGTAAAGTGATCTATAAGAGTGCTTTGGTTAGTGATGCTTTATGCTAGAAACAAGCTCTAAAATAAAAGAGAAAGACGTGACTCCAATGCATGAGGGGATATCATTGTTTCGATTCTTTGACATTCAGAGGCTGACTTTGCTTGGGAAGTAATCAACTCCTTCAAAATAATAATCTCCTTCAAAAATGAAAATGAACTTTTTCTAAATAATCAACTACTTCAAAAAGCTAAATAATCAAGTGCTTCACTTACTAGCTACCTAAAATACACTACATGACCAAAAGTATGTGGACACCTGCTCGTCGAACATCTCATTACAAAATCATGGGCATTAATATGGAGTTGGTCCCCCCTTCGCTGCTATAATAGCCTCCATTCTCCTGGGAAGGCTTTCCACAAGATGTTGGAACATTGCTGCGGGGACTTGCTTCCATTCAGCCACAACAGCATTAGTGAGGTCGGGCACTGATGTTGGGCGATTAGGCCTGGCTCGCAGTAGGCGTTCCAATTCATCCCAAAGGTGTTCGATGGGGTTGAGGTCAGGGCTCTGTGCAGGCCAGCCAAGTTCTTCCACACCGATCTCGACAAAACATTTCTGTATGGACCTCACTTTGTGGACGGAGCCATTGTCATGCTGAAACCGGAAAGGGCCTTCCCCAAAAATTTGAAGCACAGAATCGTCTAGATTGTCATTGTATGCTGTTGCGTTAAGATCTTCCTTCACTGGAACTGAAGGACCTAGCCCGAAGCATGAAATACAGCCCCAGACCATTATTCCTCCTCCACCAAACCCAGATTCGTCCATCGGACTACCAGATGGTGAAGCGTGATTCATTACTCCAGAGAACGCGTTTCCACTGCTCCAGAATCCAATGTCAGCGAGCTTTACACCACTCCAGCCGATGCTAGGCATTGCGTATGATGATCTTAGGCTTGTGTGTGGCTGCTCGGCCATGGAAACCCATTTCATGAAGCTCCCGACAAAGTTATTTTGCTGATGTTGCTTCCAGAGGCAGTTTGGATCTCGGCAGTGAGTGTTGCGAATGAGGACAGGCAATTTTATGGACTACAGCGGTCCCGTTCTGTGAGCTTGTGTGGCCTACCACTTCGCAGCTGAGCCGTTGTTGCTCCTAGACATTTCCACTTCACTTCACTGTTTCTCAGTAAAGTATTATTTTTATCCTTAACCGTTGATTCCTCATCTGGTCTCTTCTCTGCACCTGGGTCCAACCTCACCATGTCACACTTACAGTTGACCCGGTCAGCTCTAGCAGGGCAGAAATTTGATGAAATGACTTGTTGGAAAGGTGGCATCCTATGACGGAGTCACTGAGCTCTTCAGTAAGACCATTCTACTGCCAATGTTTGTCAATGGAGATTGCTTACCTAATCGGCAAACGCACTTTCAGCGAAAACATTCTACAATGATATTTCAATATGAATCACTTCACAAGATAATTTGTTTACAAGAATAAAAATAAAAATCAGTACTGAATTTACCCCAATAGTTTATAGGTCAGGTTATTTTTGTTTGCCGAGCTCTCTGGATCATTTACAACCAGAGACAATTTTTTTAACCTGCCCAATGGAAGCAATGTTTGTTATTTATACCCTGGTTCAGACATTGTATTTTGTCTTTCTTCCAGTTGAGAGCTGAATGATATGAAGAGGTTTATGAACTAGTGCCTCCCCTTGAAGAATCAGAAGGGCTCCATAGCTCACTTTAATTGCATACTGGGGCAACTTGTACAACAGCTAGAAATCCATCCAGTCCATCTATTTTTTTTAGCGCAGGGAACAATCCATTATTTACATACTTTGTCATGCGGATCAGCGTCATTTCAAAGGTCAAACACCTGTGATGCTTTTGTATTTATTCATCACACATACCAGCTGTTAAACAAACAGTGGGCATTAATAAAAGATCCATCAAATGTCAAAATAATATGCCGTATCATACTTATGTACATGGAGAGATCTGAGTAATGTTGTTTGGGAAATTAGTCCGATTTTCCCTTGACCACTAGGTATATAAAAATGATTACAGTGATAAGGCAGCTGAAATCTTATAGCATGTCAATTGTAAAGTTGATTTTGAGTATATGTAGATTATCTAAAACATGTTTCATGAAAGGTTGTTCATAGCATATGAAATTAGAAAATTAAATCTGTGATGTACTATTTCTTTTTTATGCTATTTACTGTAGCAGTACATTGTAGGGCAAACAGTGCATACAAATCATAGTGAAATAATATATAAAAACTATCTGAGCTTTCTAACAATATAAGGCATTACTAGGTATTGCTCACGGCCCTCATTAAGATATGTTTAACATTAACATTCAACAGGTTAAATCACAGTAAAAGTAATAAAGATATTGAAATGAGCCTGCCCTCAAAAAGAAAGAAAGAACTGGAATCCCAGTTCCCATGAATATTGATAGCGATAAAAGTTGAGGTTGTCATTTTGAATGTTTTGAATCCTCTAGGAAATCTAGCTACACTCTTAGAAAAAAGGGAGTCAAAAGGGTTCTTCAAGGAGGTATAGGGTTCTATCAAGAACTGTTTTGATCTGAAGATCACTTTTTGGAAGACAAGTGTTCTTTGTAAGGCAAATAGTTCTACCTTGTTTTAATATCTGTGTTTTTACATGTACATTGATTGGTTGATACATTTTATGCTACACAAATATATAGAACATACATTTTTCTAAACTAATCCAATCTGTTAGTAGTTGGACTTATTGCACCCATTACAGTTTAGATGATTGAGGTAGTCTCAGTATTCAATCTTCCCTACCCAGCAAGTGATTCTGAATGCAGGTTGCATGATTACATGATGAACATTTTATATTTACTGGATATCCTAACTCTGGCTGGATTCCAATAGGAATTACGCATCACTTTGCAAGCCAGCATAATGTGATTTGCAGGCCTGATGTAAACTGTAAACCAGGATTTTCCTAACACCATTGTGTTGGGGTATAACTAGGCCCTCAAAGAAAGGCCTTATGATATACAATATGTAATGTATTGTCATAAAGAACTACATTTTAAGGCTGGTGGAACCGTTAATTGAGAGCTCAAGGAAAAACCTTTAGATTATAAAATGGTTCTTGGTAGAACCCTTCATAGAGGGTTCTAGGTAGAGCCATATACAGAGGGTTAAATAAAGAACCCTACATAGAGGGTTCTACCTAGTACCAAAAATGGAAAAAGCCTATATGGTTCTACTCAGCACATTTATTTCTAAGAGTGTACAGATAAGGTACATACACTTTCTACCACTCCAACCAGTTATGTGATGAACATGTTACTCATGAGTACTGAGCAGCAGTAGCAATGTGAGTGTGGCTGGTTGGAAGTCAGGGCCCCAATGCATGTCACCTGAGTTGAGTAAGTGTGAAGCCCTGAACCCGTGAAAAAGTTTCACAAGATCTTGTAGAGGCTACTTCTGGGGATCAGGTTCCTATGGGAACAAAGCCTGGTGTTAGGGGCCTGGGCTGGGGAGACTATGCTCAGTATAGAAGCACAAGAGAAAAAGCCAAGCTACGAAAGCTAATTTCAAAGGCTCATGACTGAGGAAAGCAACACATTTTCAAAAAGCTAGTTACGTAAACCCCCCAAAACACAACACACTACCTTCACCCAACTCGACAGTTAAGTGTGGACCTTGTAGAGAGTGCCACGGTGAACTAATCCTGAAGGCCTCTTTAAATCTCGGTTCCTGATATTTCCCTGAGGAAAGAAAACACCAAGCTCGGCAGCTCCGGTAATGTATTTCTGACCCGGCAGACGGTGAGAGGAACTGAAACACTGTATAAGAGAGAAGAACAAAGAAAGAGAGAGAAACAGAGAGAGAGAACAATGTTGAGGGTGAAAGTTGTTCAGTGAAAGAATGATCAGGGAGACTGGAGACTAATTAGGGAAACAGTTTACCTTTAATTAGCAACTGGACCAGGACTGGTTCCCACTAAGAGCTATGGTGCTATAGCAGTCAAGCAGGCTGAGTCATAGGCTTCATGAGAGGCCATGCGCTGTGAGCGTGAGCATGAAGCCGACCATCTGGCCTCATAAAAAACCTGCGAACAGAGAGTCCTCAGAGTTACCATCAACACAGCCAAGTCACAGGCTACATGCTGAGCCACACATAAAACAGGTCATGCTAATTCATTGGCAAGTTGTACTGTTGTGAATATTGAAATATATTAAATACATTTGAATGAATATATATATTGAACATACAGTTCAAATGTAAATGGCAGGTTGGCATCTATCGGTATGACTCGTACTGGAGCCAGCTCTGTTTCAAGTTTTAATGTCACGTGCACAAGCACAGTGAAATGCCTTTCTTGTTAGCTGAGTAATCACTAGCTGGCACAGCCACAAAGTAATACAATCAGATTTTAAACTTAACTCTAACCTTAACCACACTGCAAACCTTATGCCTAACCCTAACCTTAAATTGAGACTAAAAAGCACATTTTTGTTTTCATACATTTTTATGATAAATAGCCTATTTTAACTTTGCAGCTGGCTCATCTAGTGGACATCTCTCAGCTCTGCCTCCAGGACAAGATTCATCCCAATAAATATCAACCTGCATGTAAATGAGATTGCGGACTTGTGAGGACGTCAGTTGAGTTTGGTATGCTACTGTTCTAGTTCAGTAGAGATCACATTGTTTTCATATTAACATTGTTTTCATGTGGTCCTGTGTGGCTCAGCCGTAGAGCATGGCGCTTGCAACGCCAAGGGTCGTGGATTCAATTCCATCTGAACGCATCTCTTTGGATAAAAGCATTTGCTAAATGGAGTATACAATAGTGTTTCTGAACTCTGGGTCAGAAACACTATCACAGTGCTTGGATAAACTTACGTTGTCCCGGGCCACATTTTCCTAACGGAAACCCTGGTACATTGGATGGTGCCCTCATTGATCGTGACCCGACTTATAGGCCTAAATACCTGGGTATCTGGATTGAGGAAAAGCTATATTTAAAAAAATGATAATGTTAATGAATTAGTTAAGAAATTAAGAATAAACATGGGCTTCTTTTATAGGAATAGGTTATGCCTTTAAACATAGAATTCAGTTGACATACATACCGGTTATAGACTATGGCAATTTTGTCTATGTGAATGCAGCTGCCACACTGTAGCCTATTACATTTACATTTTAGTCATTTAGCAGACGCTCTTATCCAGAGCAACTTACAGTAGTGAATGCTACATTTCATACATTTTTTTCTCCGTACTGGTCCCCCATTGGACACTGTTTATCATAGGTAGATCAATTCTCCAGTAGGAGGTGCTGCCCAGCCTATTTTTACTTTGAAAACAGTTTGATTGGATTTAGTTCTATTCTTTAACTTAGATTTTTGGTTGCGTTGACAACCAAACACAATATCAATATATTTAGTGATATTGAAGTGCAACTGAAGTGATATTGAATTGTGTTTGGTTGTCAACACAACCAAATATCAACATTTGAAGAAATATATGTTCTGCTTGGATAGTTCCATCTTTACCACTGATTTTAATTCCAGTTTGTCTACAAATGAATAATTGATTAGTTGGATACATGTCTCCATCTCAACCAAAAACCTATAAAACCAAAAAAGAATATAACTAAATCAAATCAAACTGTAATTAAAGTGCATTTAAAGGTTAATTTGTTTTGATTTAGTCCCATTATTGGCACAGTGGCACATGTGGAACTATCCAAGCAGAACATACATCTCCTTCAAATGTGGCTTGGAATCTACGTGGAAAATACATTGGATTTGAAAAAAATCCATCAATATAAACTGTTGTTTTGAGGGTGAAATTTCAACCACAGGATTATGTCACCATGGTAACCATATTTCAACAGAGACAAACCTTGTATAAAATATGTTGAATTTATACCTTTAAAACAATGTCAGATCTTCACCTTTATATCCACTATATAAAAACGACAATAGGCTGGGCAGCACATTCTACAGGAGAATGTACGTACCTACAGCTACCCTTCGGTCTCCTATCCAGGGTTTTAATTAAGCCCTGCTTAGCTATGATATTTGTCACAGACTGTTACCGATGTGCTATCGTGAGAATGATTGTTGAGATATCTAAATAGAAAAAAAATGTCCTATTAACTTGTTGACATGTTAACAAATTATATGTTGGATTCACATCAAAATAAAAGTTAAAGAATAGGATTAAGCCAGTGGATCAGATGGAACTATCCAAGCAGTAGATATCTTCTTCAATGTTGATATTTGGTTGCATTGTCAATCAAACAATTTAATATTACTGTAATACAGTAAATAGCCTAAAGTTATGGCTATTTTACAAACATTTCAACCTTAAAATGAGTAACATATCCATGGCCAGATTTTGAGGTTACTGTAACTATACATTTCTTCTTATGCAAATATTTAAAGCGTGCAAGTTTAAGATAGCATTCATACGTTGTCGCAGGTCTGTGGAGATCTTCCCAGTTGCAGTAATAATCTATGCAGAATCTCAAACAGCATTGATTACTTGCAACATGTACTTTTTATGTAATCTCACAACTGCAATCCAGGTAATTTGGTTCTGCAATTAGATGAAGCACAGTGATAACACATTAATAATCTGTTGTATAAATAAACAAAATATCTGATATTGTATTCCTAGTTGAACGTTGCAGGTGGTTGTAAGTGCAGTGAATGTGATAAACATTTGGGTGACAACTAAACCAAAAATCAGACATTGTTTTTCTATTGGTTTTTCCATTGGAATTTGGTTGTGGTTAAGATGGTTGAAAGCATTTAAAATTCAACTAACTTTTGGCTGTCTTTTTGAGTGGGTGAATATAATTTAGGCTGTAATCTCATTGACCAATGTCTCAAGAAAATACTACCCAAATATCCACATTGAAATGAAGTGGTGTGCCCAGTGGGTTGTGGAATATCTCCAAGGCTCTCTAAAGTTTGATGAATGGCTGATTGAGGACCTTTTTACTGAAGACTGTGTTTTGCTTTTTGTGTATTGATGTGTATAGTGATGCATATATTGATGTCTTTCGTGTATATTGATGTGTCCTGATGTGAATTGGTGTGTATACAGGGCTCATCAGTGAAAGAGACCTTGGTCTCAGCATGACTCCCTGTCAAAATAAAGGTTGAATAAAGCACTGAGACTGCACTCACGAAACATTGCCTGTTCCTTGATGGACAGGTTTGGTATCTTTACAGTATCTTTAGGCACGTGTTGACATGCAATATTAGGGCTGTAAAGCGCTATATCACAGGGTGGATCATTTACATTTATGGCTATGACCCCAGTCTCCTGGAAAATAATAGGAGTGAGAAGTTGCAGGGCTGCCCTGCAGAATGCAGCTTCCCCCTGGCTTCCGGATTAGATCTCAGTAGAAGTCTGCTGCCAGAAGAAAATGTAATCTTTCTTTGTGTGTCTTAATCCTTGTCAAATGAAGAGAGTGCAGCCATATCCGTATGTGCTAATGCAGTCAAGAAGATGGAATACATTTTATTCCAGAGGTGTCTTGGAGGATAAAGTACTTGGAATGTTATTAGTTCTTCAGTGTATCACTATTCCCATCTCACGCATGTGACTTGTGTCTCTGCACAAGAGCTAATGTGAGCTAATGTGAGGATGAACTCATTAAAACTCAAAGCACTTATAACTCACAACTCCTATCCCTTTAGATAGATGTACAGTGCCTTCAGAAACTTTTCATGCCCCTTGACTTATTCCACATTTTGTTGTGTTACAGTCTGAATTCAAGATGGTTTACATTTAAAAAAATATCAACCATCTACACAAAATACCCCATAATGAAAAAGTGAGAACATGTTTTTAGACATTTTTGCTAATTCATTAAAAATGAAATAGAGAAATATTTTATTTACATAAGCATGTCCACCCCTGACTCAATACATTAAAATCCCTTCTGGCAGCGATTACAGCTGTGAGAATTTCTAACAATATTGTCACATTATTCTTAAATTATTCTGGTTGTTGATCATCGCAAAACAGCTATTTTAGAGTCTACCCATAGATTTTCATGCCTATTTAAGTCAAAACTGTAACTAGGCCACTCAGGAAAATTCAATGTCGTCATGTTAAACACTTTTGAGCACATGGAGTACATGCAACTTATTATATGACTTGTTAAGCACATTTTTTATGTGCTTAACAAAGGGGTTGAATACTTATTGACTCAAGACATTTCAGCTTTTCATTTTTTATTAATTTGTAAAAAATTATTAAAACATAATTGCACTTTGACATTATGGGGTATTGTACGTATGCCAGTGATATAAAAAAAATCTCAATTTAACCAATTTTAAATTCTGGCTGCAACAACAAAATGTGGAAAAAGTCAAGGGGTGTGAATACTTTCTGAAAGCACTGTAGCTAATGTTTTCCTGGGTATAAGTAAGATTGCATGATTCATTTACGATTGAGTACATTCATAACATGTATTGATTCCACTAATATTAAACACCTTAAATGACCTGCTATGGTTTGGGCATTAGTTGAAATAGGCTATGGTATGTTTCCTTAGTTTTTGTGTAGGCCTAATTAAAGTACACGTAAAATACATTATGTTTGCACTGATACTTCACGGTATACCAATCCCTCCATGTTCCTGTTCTGCCCATACACTGTTACTGTAAGTGCACCACATGCACAGTCATTGGTGCAGGAATAGCCTTTTTAGCGTGATTACATATGTTATTAATTTCCTGCCATGCTCATCCTTCCAAATCGTAATTAGTGGGTGAACTCAATGGGAGTTTCTATAAATGTAAGTAAGACTGATGCATGGGTTGCTCATCAGAGGAAGTGCACACAGCACACACTAAAGATGTCAAACACTTGCATAGTGACTTCCTAGGTCCTTATTGTAATGATGCTGGAGGGGAGTATAACGTCTGTGGTGCTGTATCTGTTGCTAATGAACAAACACTTGAATTCACACGAGGAAATTGTCATGGTACACTTCAAAAGGTGATGTGATGATAACCCTGATTCATAAGGAATGAGGCTGGTAGTGTAGTGGTGTAGTACTGGTTCATCTTGTTTGCCAACTGTTGAATGGTCTCTGGAAGCATGTGACATTATATACAGTCCAATTATGTAGAAGTACATTATTGTGTAAACTGTTTAATTGCAGTGCCGCAGCTCCCCAGTTGTTTCCATCGTATATATCCTGTTTATTTTCTTGATGCATGCTCCTGTTGAGTGTATACATTCGCTGTAGTTCCAAGCCAATGTATACTATTGTAGGAATCAGGAGTTGAATGTATATTAATTATATATATGAAATGTGCTTAAAACCCACATAGTTCAGGGAAAATGCACCTTAACAGGTCAGAAAAAAATACACTCACTCTAAATACACTCACTCTACATTCCTTAATAGTAGGGGTACATATAGAATGCAGTGTCAAGCCATTGCATGCTAAATCAGAAGCCGACTATGTAACTTATAGAAAATGATAACATTTTCTTAAAACCCACTTACTGAATTGAGGTACGTATACAAATTAATGAGTGTAAGGTTTAATGACAGAGCAGTTATCGTGGGTTGATAGCATCAACATTATGATCAAAATACAATAATTTGGGCACTGAACCAATCAGAAACAAATACACAAGATTTAACAGTGGGAGCAGTTACACTACATAGTCAAAGGTATGTAGACACCTGCTCATCGAACATCTCATTCCAAAATCATGGGCATTAATATGGTCCCCCCTTTGCAGCTACAGTGTAACAGCCTCCACTCTTCTGGAAAGGCTTTCCACTAGATGTTGGAACATTGTTGCGGGGACTTGCTTCCATTCAGCCACAAGAGCGTTAGTGAGGTTGGGCGCTGATGTTGGGTGATTAGGCCTGGCTCGCAGTCAGCGTTCCAATTCATCCTAAAGGTGCTTGATGGGGTTGAGGTCAGAGTTCTGTGCAGGCCAGTCAAGTTCTTCCACACCAATCAAACAATTTCTGTATGGACCTCGCTTTGTGCACGGCGGCATTGTCATGCTGAAACAGGAAAGGGCCTTCCCCAAACTGTTGCCACAAAGTTGAAGCTCATAATTGTCTAGAATGTCATTGTATGTTGTAGCATTAAGATTTCACTGGAACTAAGGGGCCTAGCCCAAACTATGAAAAACAGACCATTATTCCTCCTCCAACAAACTTTACAGTTGGCGCTATGCATTGGGGCATGTAGTGTTCTCCTGGTATCCGCCAAACCCCATATTCGTCCATCGGACTGCCAGATGGTGAAGCGTGATTCATCACGCCAGAGAACACGTTTCCACTGCTCCAGAGTCCAATTGCGGCGAGCTTAACACCACTCCAGCCGACGCTTGGCGTTGCATATGGTGACCTTAGGCTTGTGTGCGGCTGCTCGGCCATGGAAACCCATTTCATGAAGCTCCTTACGAACAGTTCTTGTGCTGAGCAGTTTGGAACTTGGTAGTGAGTGTTGCAACCGAGGACAGACAATTTTTACGCGCTGCAGGCTTCAGCACTTGGCGTTCCCTTTCTGTGAGCTTGTGTGGCCTACCACTTCGCAGCTGAGCCATTGTTGCTTCTAGATGTTTTCACACTTCACAATAACAGTACTTACAGTTGTCCGGGGCAGCTCTAGCAGGGAAGACATTTGACAAACTGACTTGTTGAAAAGATGACATCCTATGATGGTGCTACGTTGAAAGTCACTAAGCCCTTCAGTACCGGCCATTCTACTGCCAGTGTTTGTCTATGGAGATTGCATGGCTGTGTGTTCGATTTTATACTGTCAGCAACAGGTGTGGCTAAAATAGCCGAATCCACTAATTTGAAGGGGTGTCCACATACTTTTGACTACAGGACCCAGTTCCATCCTGGGTACAGATGCAGGATATTAATGTGATCACCCTGTTGCAGGAGAACTTTCCTGCAATGCAGGACATTTTAAACTTGTAGTGTATTTTAGGTTTAAAAAGAAGTTTGAAGTTTGTGATTTCCTCTCACGAAAAATGGATCTACCCTTGCAAAAATGTCCATTAATTACAATCCACATTACCTGTTGCTTGCAGGATTATGTTCCTGCTGTAGCAACCTGGCTCAAATTAAGATCCTACATGTGTGTGTCTCAAGCCCCATTTATACCTGGTGCTAACATGGGTCCTTTGCCCTGATCTTGGTGTCTACATTCTGATTTCCAGAAATGTGTCTACACATGGTATTAAAATGTGTCTGTTATCTGCCCAATGTGTCTGCATTGTGACCAGATTTCCTTTACGCAAATTATTTCACAGCTATTCCTTCAAAATAATATTTAGTCAATAATATCAGTCAATTGCCACCTGTCAATGATTTTAGAGGGCGGAATAAGGATGATTTAAATAGTTTCTCTATCCAGATCTGTCTACACTTTTATTTAACTAGGCAAGTCAGGTAAGAACAAATTCTTATTTTCAATGACGGCCTAGGAACGGTGGATGAACTGCCTTATTCAGGGGCAGAACGACTTGTAAGATATCCAAACACAATTCGTGTCTAACTACCTCCGAAGGTGAGCAGAATGATCTGATCACAATCAAATCACAATATGTCTTGATTGTGCCCCGATGGACAAGATCAGGACAAATGACAATTGTTAGAACCAGGTATAAATGGGGATTCAGAGAACCAAGGAACAGTCTCTAGCTAGCTCCGGAGACATCAATCATTCAACTCAGAAAGTGTTCCCCAGTTTCCTAGGCAACTAGCAAGGCCATAGAGGCTTAGTTGGTAACTGTTTGTTGATGATGAAGGCTGAGGTGATGGGGGATATGATGTTGTCATTTAAATTTTCAGGAGGAACTTGAAAATAAGATTGGTTTGATGTTGAAATTTAGGGCTCTTATCAATCAGATCTGCTTTAGCCAACATTCGCAAAGTGGTTGTTTTGAGGTGTCGGAGGTGGAACAGCATTAGAGCTGTCCAATCCACAAGTGGCTCCCGGCATTATACCTAAAGTGGACATGCCATTGGCTGCACGGAGTCGCATTAACAGAAATCCTCATGCCGCCTTGTTTACAAGTTTGAACACTGGAATGTGAGATCAAGAGTAGCTGCTCATCAATTTGATGGCTCCAACGCAGTTCCACCTCCGACACAGCCAAAACATCTGCTATCGCTGTTTAATGCTTGACCTAATTTAATCCAGGCCTTAATTATACTTTCCAGTATCATTTGCGCAAACTCTGTCTCTTTTAGCCATTGAATGTTAGACACAGAATCCAAATATAGCTACATCTTGATAAGACTTAATTAACTGTAATTTACAACAATTTGGTCTGCAGTTTTACAGCTGTGTTGACATTAAGAGCATTCAAAGTGTCTTCAGTTTCACTATCAATCTCAAGTGATTGTACTGCTCCCATAATAAACATTGTCATCCGAGAAACACATCCCTGTTGTTTATACATAATTGTTTCTGGGTAAGCCCTTCCTATGCATTCTCAAGAGGAAACCCCACAGCTTGTAACTGTGTGAGAAGTTCTAGCATTTAGATTTAGGACTCTTCTCTGTCAAGGTAATGCACTCTTCTTTCCACTAGCGGAATATTGAAGAAATAGAAAACATGCAATTAAGTGGAAAAGATAAAGGACTACATAGAATTAGTACTTAGCGTTCTCACTGACTTTGGCCCATCTGTCTTTTTCAGAGCCTTCTACAGTTCTATCTTCTTCCATCTCCACAAAAGGCCCAGTGGGAAAGCCTGTAATGTATTCCCCACGGCCTGTCCTGGAAGCCACAGCAGGAAATGTTATTAGTGATAAAATCAAATATACTTTGCTCTTCGCAATGGTGAGGGATGCTGCTGGACAAATCAGATTAACACAGCAACTGAATGGCTTTGGCCCCCAGCCCAACTTCATTTCCTATATATTTGTTCACTCTGCTGCCAGCCAGATAACACTTGAAGCAGTGTTTCTCTCCTCTACCTTCTCCAATTACCTACAGATCCATTGTTGATAACAAAATGGATGTGTGCACGAGGAGAGATTAGGGGTGCATCAGCCTCATCTGTTTGGCCTTTTCCTTCTAAGACGACTTCACGTGTGTGTGTGTGTGTGTGTGTGTGTGTGTGTGTGTGTGTGTGTGTGATGCCTGCCTGTGTGTGCCTCTCTTTCTCCCCACTTTTGTTCAAGGAAAACAAGGTCCCTTGGGAACATTGGGTAAACACCAATACACCATGTTCTTGTCAACCAGTGAAGGGGCAGGATGAGTCATTCATTAAAGATATATTACAGTCCTCCTCGCAATCTGTCACAAAAGCTTCTGAGACCAAACAAGTGGTGCTTTTCAAAACCTTGCGACCTTGAGTTTCATTCAGTAAGTGTCAAACTTGACATACACATTGTTGATTGATGATGGAATACATTTGTTGTTTGGTTATGACAAAGACAGCCGGTAATTGATTGGTTAGGTAGTCATGACAACATAAACGGCAAATGCTGTGGTCAACTGTGCATGTCACTTTCTTGTGCATCAGTCTGTTTAAGCTCTGTTATTTACTAAAATCGTGAAATTTTTTTGCTGTTGGTGTTCTATACTGAATAAAAGATGGTTATACTTCAAACTGGTCAGTGAAATGACAGTGTCCTGTTCGGTTGGTTAAACACACATCCGTCATAGACAGGCTTCTGTCCATGTTGGGGAACCCACTGGGAATTAACATCTGTTTTTGCTGTCAACTGATTACAAATCTAGGATATTAATTTGATCACTTTTGTTACTGAGAATGCACAGCAGGAAATGCAAACTTGTACAGTGTAGTGTATTCCATGTTTAAAAAGGCTTCTAAAGTTTGTAATTTCCACTTAAAAATGTCAGACTTGATTTGCCCCCAACATTTTTTTTATCAACACCTACAAAACAAAAAAAAATCCATTAATTATAATCCACATTTCCTGTTGCTGCAGGATTATTTTCCTGCTTTTGCAAACTAGCTCAAATTAAGATCCTACATCTGTATTTTAGTCTTCTGTATCACAGATGCCCTTATACTTCACATTTCTCAATGTTTTCCCCACTCGGAACTGTGCGCAGCTCAGTTTTAACAAGAGAACACACAACAGGATCACAAATAGACTTGACATTTTCAAATGGCCCATCACTTTTAAAGTTCTTGACCAGAGCACGCTATTCTAACATTTCATTGCAGATACTAATTTCACTATAACTTCCAAAAGCCACATTTATGGAGTTACGTAACAATGGAATTGTTTCTAATAATCCATGAAGTGTCTTAATAGGGTGTTGAGCCACCAGAACAGCTTCAATGCGCCTTGGCATAGATTCTACAAGTGTCTAGAACTATATCGGAGGGATGTGACACCATTCTTCCACGAGAAATTCCATAATTTTGTTTTGTTGATGGTGGTGGAAAACACTGTCTCAGGAGCCGCTCCAGAATCTCCCATAAGTGTTCAATTGCGTTGAGATCTGGTGACTTAGACAACCACACACACTCTTTAAACCCCCTATGCTCCTTTGAGACCACTCTTTCAAAGTCACAGAGATCTTTTCTTCCAGCCGCGGCAGCCAAAATAATTAGCAAATGGGTATTTTTTTATGATGGGATGTTTGAATTGCTTAATTACCTCAGGAACCACACCTGTGTAGAATCACCTGCTTCAATATACATTTACTCAAGTGTTCCCTTTAAAAACAATTTTATTACCTGTACATAAGAATTGATTGTGACATATTGTCTTTTCCAGGTTATCAGTTAATGTTATCTAAATCAGCCACAGTACAGATCAGGAAACCTGCCTTTGTATTGTTTTGAGGCCTAACTGAAAATGTGTGTCTGATGTCCTGCTTCGGGTTTTGTATCAGCAAGCCATGTTTTCTGGCTCAGTATGTGGGTGGTATGACTTTGCTCCAGAGGCAAGACAACCAGTGAGAGTGATGGGGCAGTACAGGCACGAGCATGGACCAATTACCGGTGAGCTATAGTGCACTAATCTACAGTTTTAATGGTCAATAACGATGCTGCCACATCTGTTCCAACAGCAAGCACATGCTCACGTGCACACACACTTACATGCATGCACGCACATACCACATCTCTTATTTACTATGTGAGACATGCCCAGACAGAGGGCACGTGAAAACAGCCACACGATAAGTACATCACGGGAGCCCAACTCACTCATCATCACTCATATGTACAAATAAATTACATGATGCTATATTTATGAAAGCCATCGCAGATTTGAAGCGTCCACAGTTAGTGGCAGAGTATTTCATTTAATGTGAATCTCCGGTGTTATTTAAAGTAGTCAATCCACATTCCAAATGAATGTCTCTCAGCATAGACCATACAAACATACAGTACATCACCAGGAGAAGACGGTAAAACAATATAGTCTGCATTGATGTGCATATCTACGAGCCAAATGTAATTTTGTATTAGACAGAATATACTGGATAGGGGCTTGAGAGCGATATCAAGGGAGCAAATGCTTGACTGCATCAGGTAGGCTCTCTGATTGAAGTCTGCTTTAAAGGAAATGACTTGTCTTTGTAGTGTGCGAGCGTATGCGGCTCGATGTGCATGTACTGGTAAATCATAGATATGAGGCAGCACCCCAGTTCCTCTGACGGAGATTAATTGAATCTCTTCGATTCGCAGAAGTGGAGGCAGCTGCAGAGGAGGGTCATAAATATCGGGGGGATGAAGAATTCTGCGTAACCCTGGCCGCCTTCTCAGGTCCCCCAGGTACAGTTTCATTTAATTAACTGATCACTGGTTGACCCACACATGGCCTAACAGTTTTGAAAAATCCTAATTGCACATTTTCCAATAACTTGGGATTGCCATTTACAGCATAACAGATTCTAATATAAAATATACTAATAATAATCTGTGTTTTAGTAATGTAGTTAATAAATCAAACAAAGACACAAAGGAGACAATGGTTATGCCAACAGATGCTTTGAATAGAAATGACCTAGAAATCAGTTGAAACAAAAGGTGACTGGTTAAACCGTGCTTACCTGGTTTACATTTGGTGCCTTTTGAAAAGTGTAACTTGGTCCCCCAAAAAGTTCGATTTCACCTCATTTTAACATGCTGTTATAAAGAGCATATGTTTAACTTCATAAGATCACGGTTTCCCATCTCAAGAGGAAAAAATAAAAATAAGAGTTGCATATAGGGTGCCAAATAAAGTAACAGGATTGACCGTAAGTGTTGACAATTTCATCTTAAATCAGCCATGAATCCCTTTGTGACAGGGGGAATGGAAACTTGTGTGCAAAGGGAGAGGCATTTGAATGCAAATAAAACCAATGTTAAAACATTTCTTGCCTGTCTATCTATGGGTAACAGGGTTGACGTGTTATGCTCGACCCGTTCAGTTTTCCACCACAAAACACTAGAAAAATACCAAAAGAGTAGAACCAGACTCCCTGCTTTTACACTATGATTTACTATTAAAATGTTCATTACTTGTTCATTACGATTACTTGCTCAGCATGCTTCTGACCATGCAAGACTTTGGGGCTTGTGGAAATGGAACAGTGTGTTGTACGGTAAATGTTACAGTACATGCAAAGCCTGCCGTTGTGAGTATTGGTGCTTGATGTTGGTGGACAATGCTATGCTCTCCCAATTATATTAAAGAAATGCGCTGTGGAAGAATGTACTGTGATATTCTTCACACTCTTTCCCGGACACAATTACATGACGTCATCATGATGTTAGTTCCGTTCTCTGCAGCCTGAAGAGACATGCTGCCCTTTTTACAGCACTATTGAAGTCTTGTGATACCTGTGGTATTCTGGTTATGTTGGCAATATGACATCTGTATCATGTGTTCCCATTTGAAGACAATCTGAAAATCTGGCATACTAAAGCTTCCAATCAAATCTGAATATTTATGATGCTTACAGAAAATAGTATGTGATATGTTTGCGTGTGGCTGCATACATTCACCGGGTGCTGTCATTTCCCACATTTCAAATATGGCTTTGTGCACATTCACTAATGGTGGGCCTCCATTGTAACCAGGCAACAGAGATGCAGAACATGCTGTGTGAATAACAGTTCTACATCCTACATTAGCCAAGGATTATTTTTAGAGATTGGTAAATTTATGAAGGCCTTTTGGCTGCAGCTTGCAGCTTCATATTAAATCAAAATCAAATGAAATTGTTTTGGTCACATCCACATGTTTAGCAGATGTTATTGCGGGTGTAGCGAAATGGTTGTGTTCCTAGCGCCAACAGTGCAGTAGTATGTAACAATTCACAACAATACACACAAATCTAAAAGAAAAATAATGGAATTAAAACATATACATACATACACACACACACACACACACACACACACACACACACACACACACACACACACACACACACACACACACACACACACACACACACACACACACACACACACACACACACACACACACACACACACACACACACACACATTTTAGGACGAGCAATGAAGGAGTGGCATTGGCTAAAATACAGCAGAATAGAATACAGTATATACACATGAGATGAGTAAAGCAGTATGTAAACATTATTCAAGTGACTAGTGTCCATTATTAAAGTGATCAGTGATTCCATGTCTATGTACAGTACATAGGGCAGCAGCCTCTAAGGTGCAGGGTTGAGTAACCAGGTGGTAGCTAGCTAGTGATGGCTATTTAACAGTCTGATGGACGTGAGATAGAAGCTGTTTTTCATTCTCTCTGTCCCAGCTTTGATGCAGCTGTACTGACCTCGCCTTCTGGATGATAGCGGGGTGAACAGGCCGTGCAATTGCCGTACCATGCGGTGATACAGCCCGACAGGATGCTCTCAGTTGTGCATTTGTATAAGTTTGTGAGGGTCTTAGGGGCCAAGCTGAATTTCTTCAGCCTCCTGAGTTTGAAGAGGCACTGTTGCGCCTTCTTCACCACACGGTCTGTGTTGGTGGACCATTTCAGATTGTCAGTGATGTGTACGCAGAGGAACTTGAACTATTTCACAATCTCTCCCTTCGTTTTGCTGACGCTTCTAGTCCTTAAGAAACTTTGCAGTATTTCGTTTTTTAATGTATTATTTCTTACATTTTTAGCCCAGAAAATCTTAAGTGTTAACACATACAGCCGGGAAGAACTATTGGATATCAGAGCGATGTCAATTTACCAGCGCTACGACCAGGAATATGACTTTCCCCAAGCGGATCCTTTATCTGAACCACCCAGGACATTTTAACTGATTCCAGAGGCTGACCCAAAACAACGCCGCCGGAGAAGAAGCAGATGGAGCGTTCTTTCGGTCAGACTTTGGAGGTGCGCACACCACCCAATGCTTCCAAGTATATTTCTCGCTTATGTCCAGTTTCTAGATAACAAGGTAGACGAAATTAGGACAAGGGTTGCTTTCCAGAGAGACATCAGGGATTGTAACAAACTGTTTCACGGAAACATGGCTCTCTCGGGATATGCTGTCGAAGTCATTACAGCCACATGGATTCTTTGTGCGTTGCACCGACAGGAATAAAAAAATCTCTCCGGGAAGAAGGGTGGGGGTGTATGTTTCATGTTTGTTAATTGTAACAACATACAGGAACTCAAGTCCTTTTGTTCACCGGACCTCGAATTCCTCAAAATCAAATGCCGACCGTATTATCTCCCAAGGGAATTCTCCTCGGTTATTGTCACAGCCGTGTATATCCCCCCGTCAAGCCAATACCAATAGCCCTCAAGGAACTTCACTGGACTTTATGCAAACTGGAAACCATATATCCTGAGGCTGTATTGTAGCTGGAGATTTAAAAAATGCTAAATTGAGAACAACCTAAATTCTATCAGCATATTGACTGTAGCACTCGCGCTGGTAAAACACTGGATCAGTGCTACTCTAACTTCCGTGATGCATACAAGGCCCTCCTCCGCCCTCCTTTCTGCAAATCTGACCACGACTCCATGTTGCTCCTCCCTTCTTATAGGCAGAAACTCAAATAGGATGTAGCCGTGCTAAGGGCTATGAAAAATGTCCACAATCTTCTCGGCCACATGTCATTAGTACACACCACCTCAATAAAGTTCAACTAACGATACACAACTTGCAAGCAACCTCCCGTTTAACTAAAATATCAACCCAAATAGTTCTGGCAGGGCAATAATAGTCCAGCGCTAATGAACATCAACGGGAAGTGCATTTGAAAATAGGAAGCCTGCTGCAGTGTAAAGCACTGGAACGATTGAGGGAAAAGAAAGAGAGAGAGAGAAAGAGAGATCTTAGCTGTTGACTTCAGGCTTGCAGTTGAACTGATGTTTTGTTGGCTTGTATGTCAAAGCTTCGCAACAATGTTGCTACTAATCCCTGCGATCCATATCCGGTACGGTCCCAAATGATAACAACCACGACCTAGAGCAGTCACATGATGATTGAGTTAAACACATTATAAACTAAACACACTGAAAAAAACCAAGGACTTCTGCAGCATAGCACACACAATCAAACTGTCGCGCCAACCAAGAGCTCCCTTCCAGAAAGCTGAAAGAGCTGTCTTCATCACCTCCTTCCTTACTGCTGATGCGCTCTTAAAGTGGCAGCGCACGGTGAAGGCTCCGTGCAGGATTTTGCCACAAGCTTGAGGCCCTGGGTCTCAAACCTGTCCTGTGCAATTGGGTCCTGGGCTTCCTGACAGGCCACCCCCAGGTGGTGAAGGTAGGAAACAACACCTCCACTTCGATTGATCCTCAACACTGGGGCCCCACAAGGGTGCGTGCTCAGCCCCCTCCTGTACTCCCTGTTCACCTATGACTGCGTTGCCATGCACGCCTCCAACACAATCATCAAGTTTGCAGATGACACAACAGTAGTGGGCTTGATTACCAACAGTGACGAAACAGCCTACAGGGAGGAGGCGAGGGCACTCGGAGTGTGGTGTCAGGAAAACAACCTCTCACTCAACGTCAACAAAACAAACAAGATGATCGTGGACTTCAGGAAACAGCAGAGGGAGCACCCTCCTACCCACATCAACGGGAGAAGGTAGAAAGTTTTAAGTTTCTCAGCGTACACTTCACAGACAAACTGAAATGGTCCACCCACACAGACAGTGTGGTGAAGAAGGCGCAACAGCGCCTCTTCAACCTCAGGAGGATGAAGAAATTTGGCTTGGCATCTAAAATCCTCACCAACTTATACAGATGCACAATTGAGAGCATCCTGTCAGGCTGTATCACCGCCTGGTATGGCAACTGCACCACCCACAACTGCAAGGCTCTCCAGAGGGTGGTGTTGTCTGCACAACGCATCACCGGGGGCAAACTGCCCTCCAGGACACCTATATTGCCGTGCAAAAGTATTCATCCCCTTTGGCATTTTTCCTATTTTGCTGCATTACAACCTGTAATTAAATAGATTTTTATTTGGATCTCATGTAATGGACATACACAAAATAGTCAAAATTGGTGAAATGATATGAAAAAAAGATAATGTTCAAAAAATAAAAAACAGAAAAGTGGTGTGCATATGTATTCTACCCCTTTGCTATGAAGCCCCTAAATAAGATCTGGTGCAACCAATTACCATCAGAAGTCACATAATTAGTTAAATAAAGTCCACCTGTGTGCAATTTGGGTCACATGATCTGTCACATGATCTCAGTATATATTAGAGGTCGACCGATTAATCGGAATGGCCGATTAATTAGGGCCGATTTCAAGTTTTACACCTTTATTCAACTAGGCAAGTCAGATTAAAAACACATTCTTATTTACAATGACGGCCTAGAAACGGGGGTTAACTGCCTTGTTCAGGAGGGATTCGTTTTTGCAACCTTCGGTTACCAGTCCAACGCTCTAACCACCTGTCTTACATTGCACTCCACAAGGATTAACAGGCTGACTACTTGTTACGCGAGGGCAGCAAGAAGCAAAGGTAAGTTGCTAGCTAGCATTAGACTTATAAAAAACAATCAATCTTAACATAATCACTAGTTAACTACACATGGTTGATGATATTACTAGTTTATCTAACGTGTCCTGCGTTGCATATAATCGATGCGGTGCCTGTTAATTTTCATTGAATCACAGCCTACTTCGACAAACGGGTGTTGATTTAACAAGCGCATTTGCGAAAAAAGTACTGTCGTTGCACCAATGTACCTAACCATAAACATCAATGCCTAACAGGAATATTTAGACTTAGCCACCCGTTAGATAAAATACGGAACGGTTCCGTATGTCACTGAAAGAAAAAAACTTTTGTTTTCGAGATGATAGTTTCCGGATTCGACCATATTAATGATCTAAGGCTCGTATTTCTGTGTGTTTATTATATTATAATTAAGTCTATGATTTGATAGCGCAGTCTGACTGAGCGGTGATAGGCAGGCTCGTAAGCATTCATTCAAACAGCCCTTCGCTGTGCTTCAAGCATTGCGCAGTTTATGACTTCAACCTGGGTGGGTATAATTTGTGGAACGTTCCAACAGGAATCTATTCCAAAAACTTTGTAAATAACAAGGTTTCCAAAAAACAGCGCATACAAAGTTGTATAGCGGCAGAATAAGATACCAGGTAGGGAGTGGTCTATTTCATAGCGTTTTTCACTCATCACGTTTATTCCGAAAAATGTCTGTTCTCACATGTCTGTTTGCCTATGGACAAACATTAAGAATAAGCTACGTGGTGAGTTGATGCCTATTCGGCAGCTAGTTAGCTAGGTTTGTATGCGTTGCTACTTTGTATGCGTTGTTGGTTGGCAACCTTTTACTTTACGTTTTTTGGAACAGATTCCTGTTGGAACGTTCCACAAATTATACCCACCCCTTCAAGCCTGTCAACTCCCAAGATTAGGCTGGTGTAACCGATGTGAAATGGCTAGCTAGTTAGCCGGGTGCACGCTAATAGCGTTTCAAACGTCACTCGCTCTGAGACTTGGGAGTGGTTGTTTCCCTTCCTCTGCATGGGTAACGCTGCTTCGAGGGTGGCTGTTGTCGATGTGTTCCTGGTTTGAGCCCAGGTAGGAGCGAGGAGAGGGACGGAAGCTATACTGTTACACTGGCAATACTAAAGTGCCTATAAGAACATCCAATAGTCAAAGGTATATGAAATACAAATCGTATAGAGAGAAATAGTCCTATAATTCCTATAATAACTACAACCTAAAACTTCTTACCTGGGAATATTGAATACTCATGTTAAAAGGAACCACCAGCTTTCATATGTTCTCATGTTCTGAGCAAGGCACTTAAACATTAGCTTTCTTACATGGCACATATTGCACTTTTACTTTCTTCTCCAACACTTTGTTTTGCATTATTTAAACCAAATTGAACATGTTTCATTATTTATTTGAGGCTAAATTGATTTTATTGATGTATTATATTAAGTTAAAATAAGTGTTCATTCAGTATTGTTGTAATTGTCATTATTACAAAAAGGAAAAATAATCGGCCGATTAATCGGTATCGGCTTTTTTTTGGTCCGCCAATAATCGGTACCGGCGTTGAAAAATCATAATCGGTCAACCTCTAGTATATATACACCTGTTCTGAAAGGCCCCAGAGTCTGCAACACCACTAAGCAAGGCGCACCACTAAGCAAGCACCATGAAGACCAAGGAGCTCTCCAAACAGGTCAGGGACAAAGTTGTGGAGAAGTACAGATCAGGGTTGGGTTCTAAAAAAATATCAGAAACTTTGAACATCCCATGGAGCACCATTAAATCTATTATTCAAAAATGGAAAGAATATGGCACTACAACAAACCTGCCAAGAGAAGGCCGCCCACCGAAACTCACGGACCAGGCAAGGAGGGCATTAATCAAAGAGGCAACAAAGAGACCAAAGATAACCCTAAAGGAGCTGCCAAGCTCCACAGCGGAGATTGGAGTATCTGTCCACTTTAAGCCATACACTCCACAGAGCTGGGCTTTACGGAAGAGTGGCCAGAAAAAAGCCATTGCATAAAGAAAATAAATAAGCTAACACGTTTGGTGCTCACCAAAAGGCATTTGGGAGACCCCCCAAAAATATGGAAGAAGATACTCTGGTCAGACGAGACAAAAAAATGTAGCTTTTTGTCCATCAAGGAAAACACTGTCTGGTGCAAATCCAACACCTCTCATCACCCCAAGACACAATGTTTTTCATCGGCAGGGACTGGGATACTGCTTAGAATTGAAGGAATGATGGATGGCGCTAGATACAGGAATATTTTTGAGGGAAACCTGTTTCAGTCTTCCAGAGATTTGAGACTGGGACGGATGTTCATCTTCCAGCAGGAGAATGACCCTAAGCATACTGCTAAAGCAACAATCGAGTGGTTAAAGGGGAAACATTTAAATGTCTTGGAATGGCCTAGTCAAAGCCCAGACCTCAATCCAATTGAGAATCTGTGGTATGACTTAAAGATTGCTGTACACCAGCGGAACCCATCCAACTTGAAGGAGCTGGAGCAGTTTTTCCTTGAATAATGGGCAAAAATCCCAGTGGCTAGATGTGTCAAGCTTATAGAGACATACCCAAGAGACTTGCAGCTGTAATTGCTGAAGTATTGACTTTGGGGGGGTGAATAGTTACGCACGCTCAAGTTCTGTTTTTTTGTCTTATTACTTTTTTGTTTCACAAAAAATATTTTGCATCTTCAAAGTGGTAGGCATGTTGTGTAAATCAAATGATACAAACCCCCCAAAAAATACATTTTATTTCCAGGTTGTAATGCAACAAAATAGGAAAAATGCCAAGGGGGGTGAATACTTTTGCAAGCCACTGAACAGCACCCGATGTCACAGGAAGACAAAAAAGATCATCAAGGACAACAACCACCCGAGCCACTGCCTGTTCACCTCACTACCATCCAGAAGGCGAGGTCAGTACAGGTGCATCAAAGCTGGGACCGAGAGACTGAAAAACAGCTGATCTCAAGGCCATCAGACTGTTAAACAGCCATCACTAACACAGATAGGCTGCTGCCTACATACAGATTTGAAATCATTGGCCACTTTAATAAATGGATCACTAGTCACTTTAAATAATGCCACTTTAATAACGTTTACATACCTTGCATCACTCATCTCATATGTATGTACTGTATTTTAGTCTATCTATTGCATCTTGCCTATGTCGCTACACTCACAAGAACATCTGCTAACCATGTGTACAGTATGTGACCAATGCAATTTGATTTGAGGAAGAGGTTATTTTCCTCACCTCACTCCGCCAGGGCCCTCACCTCCTCCCTGAAGGCTGTCTCGTCATTGTTGGTAATCAGGCCTACTTCTGTTGTGTCGTCTGTAAACTTGATGATTGAGTTGGAGGCGTGCGTGGTCACGCAGTCAGGGGTGAGCAGGGTGTACAGGAGGGGGCTGAGCACGCACCCCAAGCCCTCATGTGGGTCCCATCTAAGGCCCAATGTCTCTCGGAGGGAGTTTATAAGACTGTGGAGAAGAATACCAGGGGAAGCAGGGAAAGACAGAGAGACAGGGTTGGAGCCCTTCCCTGAGGGCTGGAGCTCTTCCCTGAGGGCTGGAGCTCTTCCCTGAGGGCTGGAGCTCTTCCCCGAGGCTTGGAGCTCTTCCCCGAGGCTTGGAGCTCTTCCCCGAGGCTTGGAGCTCTTCCCTGAGGCTTGGAGCTCTACCCCGAGGCTTGGAGCTCTACCCCGAGGCTTGGAGCTCTACCCCGAGGCTTGGAGCTCTTCCCCGAGGCTTGGAGCTCTTCCCCGAGGCTTGGAGCTCTTCCCCGAGGCTTGGAGCTCTTCCCTGAGGCTTGGAGCTCTTCCCTGAGGCTTGGAGCTCTTCCCTGAGGGTCGGAGCTCTTCTCTGAGGGCTGAGAGAGAAAGAGAGCCTGAGCAAAGCCATCAAACATGGCTTGACATGATTAGCTCTGATGATGACAGTTGTTAGCATAGTGATACCATTCTACTGTATCACTGGCTTTAC
Source organism: Salmo salar (assembly GCF_965601325.2). Taxonomy (NCBI): domain Eukaryota; kingdom Metazoa; phylum Chordata; class Actinopteri; order Salmoniformes; family Salmonidae; genus Salmo; species Salmo salar. Next base: position 159,134,162 of record NC_138291.1, on the reverse strand, counting down.
CCTACAGCCTTAGCTTCTTCAACACAATCAATCTCCACTTCTCCAGCTGATGTGTGGTGAGTGTGGGTGCATCACCCAGGTGGGTTCTACATGTTAGTGAGTGAGTATAGCTACCTTCATACAACAAAGTGCTTTGAGACCTTGTGAGAAGGTCTATATGAATGCATTCCAATGCCTTTTTCTGCAACACAACAGCCCAGTCTCAAATATTCTCATCAATATCAGACTCCTCAATTGTAATTCTAGAACCAACAATTCTAAAAATTCTCGAACAATTTTGCCTGTACAGCATCAAGCATTCCCTTGTGATGTCGGATCAGAGGACATAGCATCTGTCAAAATATGTCTATCTGTTAATGCAAATTGTAGCAATTGTGTATGGCTCATTGCATCTCCATTCAGGTTACCCGTTTCTTCAGTTGGGAGTTAATTATTTATCTCTTTCAAACTGAAACATCTTCCAGGCAAATTGCAACTTCTACGGGACCCTTATAAACAGAGAAAATGTGTTATTCTTATTCCCCTATTTAGAGATAAACTTCAAACATTAAAACCTATAAATATATTGTTCGTTTGAGGACGTTTAGATACTGTGGCCAAATGACAGTTACTGTATCTTTCCGCTCTACAATTTTTCTATTGCTGGCTGGAAATACACTGATGCCTCTGATGCATGGCTTCCTGTTTTGTGCTTTATCCTTTTATTTACATTTGAATTGTACCCTGCCTGCCAAGCACCCAGAACAGGAAACTCTCTGTATTATCCCTGAGTTTAGGAGGACATATAGAGCACAGAACAATTAAAGGGGCATCTCGCTCCAAAAATGTAACTTTGTCTCACGTTTTTCAGATCTCCAAAGTGGTAATTTAAAGTAATATTTGGCTCCAAAATCAACGTTTGTCTGAAAATGTTCAGACCTTCACAGTGGTCTAATGTCGAGATGAGTCTACGCTCCACCTCCCATGCCATCTGTTGTGTAGATCCTGCGAACTGCAAATGAATGGGAGAGATGGGAAACATAATATGAGGAAATTGTATGGTGCCCATCTTTCCCATTCATTTGGGAATGAGTTATAGAGATGGATCTACACAACAGATGGCGTGGGACGTGGACTTATTTCAACATCAGACCATATTGGGGTGGCAGGGTAGCCTAGTGGTTAGCGCGTTGGACTAGTAACTGAAAGATTGCAAGTTCAAATCCCCGAGCTGACAAGGTACAAATCTGTCGCTCTACCCCTGAACAGGCAGTTAACCCACTGTTCCTAGGCTGTCATTGAAAATAAGAATTTGTTCTTAACTGACTTGCCTAGTAAAATAAAAAAAATTGGAGGTCTGAAAATGTTTGACAAACTTAGATTTTGGAGTGAACTATTGATTTAACTGTGAAACGTAATTTAAATTCACACATTCACAATTTACATCAACATTAGTGCAGTCGCAACCACCCCCTCCAAACAAACCACCCAAACACACAGACTAATGATTTCTCATTTACGGTTCCATTTGATACATTTTCTATCAGATAGAGTATTTGCCCTTACTATGATAACGACATGGACGGATAGATCAAAACCTCCCGCGATCCGGCACAGAGGGTAAGCCAGTTGAAATGAGAGGGCAAGCAGAGCAGAGCACGGCTCCACCAAGCGGATTATTGTCCAAGCCTATAATCAGGGAACAAGGTTATTATAGTTTTGTGTTTTTAGATTTTTATTTGAAATTAATTTTGTTCGTTTTTTCCGATTTGATTTGATTCAGTTTTAGTTTGATAAAAACATTTCTATTTTTATATTTAGTTTTATTGTTAGGGACAGAAAGTAGCCTATGTATGTGTTGTAGGTTCTATTTCTTTCCTGTTAGCAAGTGATAACTAGTCCTTTTGGATATCTCAGACCTAGAGTAACAACACTAGGTCTGGGGAGGATGTTGGATTCTCAGACATTTCAACAACAAAAAAGAGAACTCTTTATTTAGCTTGTAGGCAGACATCTCAGAACGTTGCAATTCAAAACCAAAGTTTGCAAGCAAAACGTTTGCCTTGGTTTTAGTGAAGGTAGATCATGTAAAACTAGCCAATTGTGAAATGCACTCATTAAAAACAACCTCCGCCTTCTCCATCTCGCTAGCTAGCTACTACTTTGTGTCCGGCGGGGCTGTTTACGCCAGGGTACACGTGTTTTAGCCGATGACGTCCCCAGATAAAGAAGTGACGCACTTCCCTGTTCCGACTCCTCCTCTCTGTCCCAACTGACGCAGGTACTTGTACAGATGTGTATGCTGGAAGATTGGTACATTGTGGGAGGCAACCCATCTGTCGGGAGACTCATAGACATCGCATCATTGTATCTGTCCCATTATGGCTTCTGTGAGACCTCGGGCAGTGCCATTGAGGCATCTCCATTTTGAAGTAGTCAGTTTTCTTCTTCTACTACTTCTGAGTTGACAAACAAACTGTAAGGGTGCACGCTGCCACCTAGAGTGTGTTGTTTGAACAGGTATAAAGCCAAGGTTGGCAATTTACTGCCACCTACAGTTATGGAATGTTTCCTCATGAGAATAATTCATTGGCTTATCCCTCCTGGTGACCTGAATGGAATTATGTGATTATGTGAATGGAATTATGTGATTCTTCCTTAACCCATTGGACGTCCCACCCTGTTGACTACTTCAAAATGGTGAAAGTCCTCAATGGCACTGCCCATGCTAAAACAGACTTTTGGGGGCTAGAGTCCTCTCTCTCTCTCTCTATGAGACAAAGCTAGTGATAGTGATGCACAAGCTAGGCCTATTTGAAACATTGCCATCTCCTAGCAGAATTTACCTGCCAGATGCAAAAGCTCCAGTCTGTCACCAATGGCCACCTCCAAGTGGGAAAGCTGCCAAAGCAGGCTTGGACTACTTTTCCCAGGCATTATCTCAGAGGAATTAACTCAATCAAACCTGAGACAATCAGTAGCAGTAAAAAAATCAGGGAAGCCAATCCAGAAAAAGCAGCCATATTACAACCTGTGTGTTGTGATAATTGCGTTGTATGCTCTATAACCTGTTAGTTCATATGCATTGACACTGTGATATATAGGCCTAAGGCCAAGACAATAAGAAGAAAGTGGCAGAATAAATTCAACCGAACGTTTGTTTCATTACAAAACCGGAGAGCAACACCTGTCCTGTGAAGTCCACTAAACATATTGCATGTAACAAACAGTTACATGACCTACAGCATGGTCAGGCAAGGTAATGTTTCCGACATTTTCGGACTACTAAACAACTCTTGACTTAAAACTACGGAGAGTTACTACAAGACAAAGAAAACAGGAGCTTCCTCCACTATTCCAGCACCATTTCAACTTCAACATAATCTAATCACCTCTGCTTAGTCTAATACAGTGACAACTAAAAGATACCAAAACATTTTGTCCAATCAACATAAGCTATATATGATGCGGCTGTCCATGTTACTGATTTCTGTGTGTGTGTGCGTGTGTGTGTGTGTGTAAGTGCGTGTGTGCGTGCGTGCAAGAAGAAACATGTTGACTCACCCTATTTGTAGAGGAATGCCAATACCATCCTCCTCCTTCATGTTGCCTAAACATTGTATGATTCTGTCATACAGCACACACTTTTAGTTGTTGTTGTCCTACCTGACTAAAATACTTGCTCGCTAGCCTAACTTCCTTTCTTGGGCAACGATACGCCAGGCCAGCTACTTAACATTAGCATACTACATGTATTGTAGCTACAGGGTTGGGTAGGTTACTTTTTAAATGTAATCGGTTACTGTTACTAGTTACCCGTCTAAAATTGTAATCAGTAACTTTACTTTTGGATTACCTAAACTCAGTAACGTAATCGGATTACTTTCAGTTACTTAACGTCTAAAACAAATAAGAAAAAAAATATTATTACCAATTTAACATTTATTGCAGCAGGATGTTTGAGCCAGTAAGCAGAGACACATTAGAACACATCACAAAACATTGTGCTAAAAATGTATTTAAGCCCTGTATACCTGCCACTAACATACGTCCTTCATCCTGATCTTGTCCATTTACACCTATAAGATCTGATCACATTCAGACCACAATACGTCTTTTAATCATGTACACCTGTCTAAAAAACGTGGGCACAAACACAATGTGCAGGACAAAGGGTACATGTTAAAACCAGGTATAAGTGAGGGCTTAAGTAACACAGCAACATGGATGGTGCTAAACACTTATCCATCTTATCCATCCCGTGTGGCTCAGTTGGTAGAGCATGGTGTTTGCAACGCCAGGGTTGTGGGTTTGATTCCCACAGGGGACCACTACGGGGAAAAAATGTATGAAATGTATGCATTCACTACTGTAAGTCGCTCTGGATAAGAGCGTCTGCTAAATGACTAAAATGTAAAATGTTATCCCACAGGACACCAGTACAAAAAAATGTATGCTCTGGATGACTAAAATGATAAATAAAATATGAATAAAACATTTTTTTTACAACATGCACAGTGTAATCACACATTTAGTCCACCAATAAGTTTTTTAAGTTTAAGCAACAACAACAAAAAAGTGCAGCTAGGTGCAATAAACCCACATGGCATTGCAGAAGGCCTATTCTGAAGCTAGCCTACTCAGATGATTGAAAGCAGAAATTGCTGTTGTATCACAGCAAGAGGACATGTTCTAGATGAGCATCAGACATCCTGTTTCTCTGAGGGGTAAGCAGGTTTCCACCATAGCTGAAAAGGCGCTCAACTGGGGCACTGGAAGGCAGTGTAGTGTTATACTTCAGAAACAAGTTCCAGACTATGGGCAACGATTTCAAGGAGTCCAAAGACTTGTCTTTGTCTTCGATGTGCTTCCTCACCTCATCCTCTGCATTGCCACTGGCCCTTGATGTTGCACCCCCGAACACAAAAAAATGGTCTTCTGACTCATCAGACTCGTTCTGTGCTTGTTCATCAACATCTTCGGAGTGTGTGTTCTCCATAGAAGTTGCTTCTTGAACTAATGTGCTCCGCATCTCCTCTCTCTTTCCAGGGATGAGCCAACAGTCAGAACTTTGCTTCATGGGTACTTAGCATAGGTCCAAACCGGCGATCTATAGCCTCAATGACCGCAGTGATGATGTGTGCAGAGAATGTCGAGAGAGGTATTTTCTCTGAGAGCTTAGACTTCAAGCTTAGGATTGCTGGGATAAGAAAGCCAAGAAAACACTTCTTCTCTCCCTGAAGAAGATCAATAGAGAACGTGAGTGGCTGTAGGACTGCACTGTACTCCTTGAGAAAAGCAATCTCACAAGGATGTAGTTTGCTGCTCACACCCAGGTCTGCACAGATTTGCCCCAGCTGGTCATCTGTGAGGGCTACTGTATGAGTTTGGAGATGGCATGGTACTCTGAGCTCCATCTTGTCACACATGGCACAGTTATTTTCATGCTTGCAATGTCCTCTACTGCCTCAAACTAATGTGGACCAAATTCTGGAACATTTTGACATTGCGCTTCTCATTTTGACATTGCACTTTTCGTGATGGACCTTGGGATGCAGCTTTGTCCACCTCATTGGTGGTGATCAGGTTGAGGGTGTGTCCCACACAATGTTGATGTGCAGGGAGAAAAAAGTTCAGTTCTTGCTCAACCTCCTCAAACCTCACTCCATCATCCATCTCATCTTGGTCCTCTTAATTTCCACTGAACTCCAAGAATGCCTTTACAAAGTTGCTTCCATTGTGCTGAATTTTAAAGTCTACATGTATTTCACTTAACTTCGCAGCAATCACATTGTAGGTATGATGTCCTCTCAGTCTCGCACAAGCCAAAGCAGCTGAATTCCTCTTCAAGGTGTCCTCCTCAAATCAGCGGCATGTCTTCCCGAAGAAGCTGCTGTTATAGGCAGACCAGGGCCCAGATTCACAAAACACTTCTTATGCAAAAACGTTTCTTGAAAAAAAATAAGAAGTTCATAAGATAGTTTGTAAGTGCAATTCCTCAACTATATCTTCTCAAATATCTTCTTAAGATGTGTGTTGCTAGGCAACTATTTTAGCTAGCTATCTAGCTAGGAATGAAAATCATGTAAGCATATATCTTACTAAGATTATTGTTCAGAAAAAAATGTATTCGGTTTAAAATGATCAATACTGAAACTTTCAGAAGAAGTTTGTGAGTGAAGTAAACATGTTCAATTGCTTTCATGAGCTTTTTCTCTCATTGCCCTGAGTTTAAGACAAGGGTTTAGCTATCTTGGAATTAACAACATGTCCAATAACTTTATTTTCAAGAATCTAATTTCTACTTAACTTTTTGCTTAAGGAGAAACATAAGAAATAGCACAATAACATTTCCAATACATTTTTTGAGGAATAACAACTTTTGCTTAACTTTCTTCTTCAATCTATAGTTAAGGAAGAAATGGCAGTAAAGAATACATTTCTTCATAAGAAGGTTGTGTGAATATGGCTGTGGTGCAGACTTACTTTACACTCTGTAGTTTGGTGGTGTGAGCTTCTTTCATGGACTCAAATTCCCTTTCAATTCATTCTACAAATGACCTTTCTCCCACCACTGATTCCTTCTACTCGCTTGCAGAATGAAGGCACCTCTACTCGTGCATCTCTGCAATCCTCCATGTCGTCTGGCTGCCTTTTCCTGCTCAGGGTCTTCCATTGATTGTTATGCATCCTCTGAAAAACCAAAATGTAATTACTTAACTATGACACTACAGTACAAGTAAAATAACAGCGGAGTGAGCACCTTGTAATTGTTTCCAATTTAAGGGTTGTAGCTTTACCCAACTTTTGTCCACCCTTTTGAAAAATATGGTTCTCTTTCTATAGCCTGCCCGTCTGATAAATATAGGGCTGGGGTAGGAACATGTAACTACACAGATATGGACAAAGCTCTGGATGCAAGGATGTCTATGGTGGTTTATATTGTTTGTCTAGAAATACTATCATATATATATTTTTTAAATGGACTAATACAGTATTATACTTTGAGTTATGATTGAATAATACAGGCATTTATTCGGGTTGAAAATGCAATTAAACAGCAGGAAAACTGCAGTGTAGCTTTATTGATTTGGGTAGCATGTTACTCTGAAACCATAGCTAGCTAAGTTAGCAACAACCCTGACATCTTGTTATGTTGGGTTACAGAGTGCAAGTAGCTTTCAAAAGTTTTTTTAAACTTTTGATTTAGCTAGCTAGGCTATGTAGCCCAGTGAATCTCACCCAACTATCTACAACTGATTTATCTTAGTTAAAATAGATTTAATTAGCAAAATTGTTAACAAATTAGCACAATAGCATACTTACTATGATATCTTGCTAACTACAGTAGCTAGCAACCGACAGAGCAACCTTAAGTGAGCAGCATACCACATAGTTTAGGAAAGTTGGCAAGCAAATTAGCAAAGTAAACAGGCTAGCTAGCTAGCTAGAAATCTCTCTCTGAAATCTCCGACCTATGCTGGAACATTGGTAACATTGTGAAGACAACATGTCTGTCTCTAGAGACTAGCTAGCTAAGCAAGCTAACGCACCACACCTGCCAATCGTGTTTCTTCAGGTTCAAAGTCGTGTCTCTTGATGTCGACAGCAGCTTTACCGTGGCCAAACAGTTAGCGTTGAACTGTTACATTCCCGCCCATTTCTTCTTTGAACACATTGTTCTTTGAAACGCAATCCAAAAAATGCACTGCGTTGGCGAGCCATACCATTTTCTTTTGTGACCATGTCTGATGCTCAGGCGGGAAGATCAAAGTAGCACTTTTTCGATTAATGACTGACGTTAATATGAAAGGTAATTAAGAAAACAGGCAATTGTTTCATCAACATGTTTTTTTCTGGAAACATCCCTTCTAAATTTGAAAGTAATCCTAGAAGTAATTATTATTTATTTTTTTCAAAAGTATCGGTAATCAGATTACAATATTTTTGCTGATAATGTAAAGGAGTACAGTTAGTTTTTTTTGTAATCCATTACATAATCCGTTACTCCCCAACCCTGTGTAGCTACATGTTATGGTTGGATCAGAATCGTCCTTATACTCATTGGCCAGTACGGAGAATTAAGTAACACCACAAGTCCATATCCCTATCTCCCTCCATGGCTAATTTAGGAAAGGGATGATTTTAACTAGCTAGCTAGCCACCGAAGGACAACACAATGGCATAGTCAAGTTTTTTTCTGTCAATAATGTCGTTTTGGCTAGTGATGAGATTGGTCTGAAGCCAAATCCAAACTGGCTTCCCATTACTTTTTTTGATGGGCCAGGACCATTCACAGCTGAGCTCCCTCAGTTTAGCTCAATGCTGATTGGCTATTATTTATTTTTAATCAAGGGAGGCCAAATGCTCGCTGGCTTCCCTTGCATTCAATGCTATGGGGGGCGGTGAGGCTCATTCAGCCTCTTGCAAATTGAAGGACATTTTATGAAACACAGAGAGATTAAAGAAAGTATTTTATTTTTTTCTTGGTCATTTTTTGGGGGAAGCCTGGCTTCCCTTGGCATCCATGAATACATGCCACTGCACACAATGCATTTAGCAGGACGCTTGGTGTATAATGTGACAGACCGGGTGTCTAATCTCACAAAATGCATTTAGCAGGACGCCCAGTGTATATGTGACCCAGCCAGGTGTTGAATATCCCACAGTGCCAAAGCCTAGGCATTCAGATCTCAGGTAATATTACACTACACGTGACTATACCAAAGGATTTGACGTCCACACGCCGCAGTGTGGTGAACTGAGAGTATTTGTCTCCACATTTGTTTAAGGCAGAATTCAAGTATTGTGAACGCATTATAGGCATCTTTGCATTTTCATAGGCTGATATAATATGTGTAGGTTTATAATGAAAAATATATTGAGTAACTATAATGCACTATGAAGTAATAGAAGACATTGTACATGCTTCCATAATGCAATATGAACATGTGGTTTGAAGACAGTGATGCCAAAATGTGTACCAACTAAACGTTTTGCATTAAAATGCAGGTGGATGACTGGAAAACTTCAGAAAACATCTTTTCTCCCACACATTCCAGTGAACCTAAAGCATTTGTTGACCAGCTCGACAGCAATTGACACATAATCCACAATACAGTGATACACCAGCTAGCCCAGGATAGCAGGGCTGGTGACTGACAATTCACTGCTGCTTTTGTAGCCTAGTTTCATGCTGTGGGTGCATATATAGGGTCAAATGCATGTTGTCTGGAAACAATGACATAATATTGCTGCTTGTATATGAGTAAACTCCATCCATATTATAAGAAACTCCAATCCACTGTATTTTATATATTTCTTGCTTTTATATACTTTTTGCTCTTTGTGATGTATCCTCTTTCCAAGCATATTATTCAAAACAAAACTAAAAAACATTATTCATAAAGGATTTTTGTGTTGTACAGAAACATTATTTGTCTCTTGAGTAAAGGGTTTATTTTGTCTTATATAGTTCAATCGTAATCATTTATTCAGAACAAAACCCTTGAGATATGACTTCATAATATGAACTTTAACATCCACTCTGATAAGACGATTTCCCTGAAAGATTATGTATGCACATATTTCAGACACAATAGTTACTTTAATAGCTATTTTAATCCCATATTGAGTTCATACTTATGACACAGGTACTGTAACTGCCAAAATAAAGGAAACACTTGAGTAAATGAGGAATACAAAGCATATTGAAAGTAGGTGCTTCCACACAGGTGTGATATTAAATAAGTAATTAAGATCATGCTTAGGGGTCATGTATAAAAATGCCCAGTTCCCCATTATTGGCATTGAAAGAGGGGTCTTAAAGGAGCATAGGGGGTTTAAAGTGTGTGGGTGTGTATATGATGAAATCAAATGAAAATGTTGTACATTCTACCAGGAAATGGCATATTCTTTTTCACGTGTGTATTTTGTGTGATTTGATTTGTGTTTTCTTCTGGAATGTCACTGATGGGATTCAAAAGACCATTGCCGATAATCACTGGAATGTAACAATGGGAGGAAACCGGAGAAACTCACGGCCCGATTGGCAAACCCACCCTCACAAGAATGCAAGTACAATCGTTCAGATGTATTCCCATTGGTTCGTCCTGTATCGAAGCCTGTATTTAAAGCCTTGCAGAAGCAGCATAGAGGCAAAACGACTCCGGGGGCGCAGATGAGGAAGGATCTCAGATGCAAACGAAGAAACTGGAAAGGGGGCGAAGCTGTGGCCCGCATTAAGAAGGTAAACACGGACTGGAGTAATGGGGAAGGGCAGTTTAAAACCTCTTTGGGATAGGCGTGCCGCTAGCGCCCGGCCTCGACAATATCCGGTGAAATTGCAGAGCGCGAAATTCAAATTACAGAAATCGTTATATTAAACATTCATGAAAATACAAGTGTCATACATCATTTAAAAGCTTAACTTCTTGTTAATCCAGCCGCTTTGTCAGATTTCAAAAAGGCTTTACGGCGAAAGCACACCATGCGATTATCTGAGGACAGCGCCCCGCACACAAAAGCAATACATACATTTTCCAACCAAGCAGAGGCGTCACGAAAGTCAGAAATAGCGCTAAAATAAATCACTTGCCTTTGAAGATCTTCATCTGGTTGCAATCACAAGGGTCCCAGCTACATAACAAATGGTCCTTTTGTTCGATAAAGTCCTTCTTTATATCCCAAAAAAGTCTGTTTCATTGGCGCGCCTGACTCAGTAATCCAATGGTTTCCCTCGTTCAAAATGCATACAAATGAATCCCGTAAGTTGCCAATAAACTTCTTCCAAACATATCAAACAATGTTCCTAATCAATCCTCAGGTACTCTAATATGTAAATAAATGATACAATTTAAGACGGAGAATATCGGAGACCATTACCGGAGATAAATAACAAGGTACGCGCACTCACCGGAACGCGCAACAAACACTACAGCCAAAACGGGAGCCACTTACTAAAACTACAAATTCTAGCTCATTTTTCAAAAAACAAGCCTGAAACTCTTTCTAAAGACTGTTGACATCTAGTGGAAGCCCTAGGAACTGCAATCTGGGAGGTATTCCTTTATATTCCCATTGACAGCCATAGTAATTAAGGGTGAGCTGAAAATTTTTTATTCTGGATGGATTGTCCTCAGGTTTTCGCCTGCCATATCAGTTCTGTTATACTCACAGACATTATTTTAACAGTTTTGGAAACTATTAGAGTGTTTTCTATCCAATACTACCAATGTATATGCATATCCTAGCTTCTGGGCCTGAGTAACAGGCAGTTTACTTTGGGCACCTCATTCATCCAAACTTCCGAATACTGCCCCCTAGCCCAAAGAAGTTAACTATTTCCACTGGACTGAACTCACGTGGTTTTGAAGAACAGGTTTTGGATTTTAAGGAATAGACTGGTTTATTGCAAATATATATTCAAAGACCATTGTGTGGCAATGTACTGCTCAATATTTCTTTGTGCCTTAGGCCTAACCCAGAGGTGGATCTGGAGTGGACAGCACAGAAGGAAAACCATGAACAGACTTCCCTACCCCTTAAACTGGAGAAAGATCTTTTCTCTTTTTGTGGAATAAAATTCCAATTTAGCCAAATGTTGAGCAGTACATTTTTCCGTATTTATTTCTGTTCAAAATAAATGTCCATACTTTTTGCTGAAATCTTGCCTCCTGTTTTATGGTTACTGTGGTTTGGATTCAAACCAGCGACCTTTCAGTTAATAGCCCAATACTCTGAACTGCTAGGCTACCTGCCGTTCCCTCCAAGTGCATATGCCCTGCATCTTCGTGAGCTGGCTCAGCACCTACAAAACAGACCCACAGGAACACAGAAATACAAGTGTCCAGTATATCCTTGGCCTGCGAGAAGGGGCCATTCAACAAGAAGAGCTTTGAGGACATAGGGTGAGGTATGAGGACACTTATCACCTCTCCCTCCAGGAACTCTGAAGAGAAAGCTGGAGAACATGCAGCCCAACCCCTCATTGACAGACCAGATACATGACACACAGGAATACCCTTGGGGGCCTAGACAAGGACCTCAACCCTCCCAGCAACCACCCACATACCAGTGGGACCCAAATGGCAGACTGATCTGCCGCAGATGTGGGATAAGTGGACACATGGTCAAGCAGTGCTGTTACCGAACAGCCCAGACAGCTTTACACTAGTAAATCCAACCACGTGACAGGTGACTGGAGATGGGTCAAAGGGCCCCACCATAGCAAATCAGCCTAATCTAGTTGGGACATGCCCCAATGTTGAACTCTCCATTAACATGAGACGAGTGACATTTTTAATGGACACTGGGTCCCAAGTTACCCTTTTGACACAGGCTTGTTTTAACCAACTTGTTCCAGAATAGGATGTTGGCCCCAAAGAGGACCTTGGCTGGCTGACACTGACTGTGGCAAATGGGTAACAAATTCCTTATGTTGGCTATGTAGTAGCAGAGGTAAAGGTTGGAGAGCTTGTGTTGAAGGACAAAGGGATCGTGATTTCAAGGAGTGAACCCCAAAACCCCGATACATTACCTATTCTAGGCATGAACATCATTGCATCATGTTGGGACGCTCTCCTCTGATTCACAGGTTCAAAATGAATGATTGGCAACATCCACTAACCCCTCAGCCAAGGTGGCGTGGCAAGCCACATTTGAGGACTGCTGACAGATCTGGGCCACCACAACCCCCACACATAAAGGGACACTGAGACCAGGGCATCGGCACCCCCTGAGTATCCCTAGCCAGAGTGGTGGTATATGGTCCAGAGCCCCCTCCAACTTAGAGAGCTCAGTGTGTTCTGGTTGAACCCCTACCAACCCCATGTTCTGTAACTGCAGCCATAAATCTAGGGGTAGTAAAGAATGGAAGGATACCTTTCACGGTGAAAAATCTAAAATAATTTTCCAGTCATATTGCCACACTATACCACAATATTGTTGCTTTCTCTGCTGAGCCACACCAGGTACAAGGACCTGAAGGGGTAGTCTTCAAAGAGGTGATACTAAGTGTGGTTGAAGTGGGGTAAGCGAAGAACTCGGTGACCATTTCCCAGGTCCAGAAGCTTTGTCATTACAGAGCGAGGAGCTAACTACCAACCAGCAGGAGGAGATGAGTGGCCTACTCAAAAAGTGGGGGAGGGCGTGTTGTGGCAAATGAAGAGGATTTCGGACGGACGGGAGTAGTATGACAGACCATCCCAACGAGTACTGCAGCCCTGATACGATAACGGTACAGGCCCATACCCCCCACCATGTACCAGGAGATTCGTAGTCTCTTAAGGACCATGCTAAAACCTGGTGTAGTAAGCGAAAGCACAAGCCCCTGGGCAGCACTGGTTGCCTTATTCAGAAAGAAGAACTTTGATTTTGTGTTTATTCTCGGAAATTGAACAATGTAACTCATAAACCCACCCGTTGCCCAGAATTGAGGAAGCACTGATCACACTCACAAAAGTGTGAGAACGCATTCCCTTTGGGTTATGCAACGCCCCTGCAACCTTCCAAAGACTAATGCAAAGCTGTTTGGGTAACTTGGTAGCCGAGTCCACTTTGGTCTACCTAGACAATGTCATTGTGTATTCGGAAGACTGGAGACCTGGAGGTAGTTTTTGAAAGGCTGAAGAAATGTGTCTTGAAACTGCCCTGCCAGGTGTACTTCGTTTGGAAAACATTGTCAAACATTTTCAAACAGAATTGCTCCCGATCCAGAGAAGATTGCCAGTGTCCAGAGCTGGGCTGTCCCTCAGATGGTAAAACAAGTGTGGTCCTTCCTCAGATTCACTGGTTATTACCATAGGTTCATACCTGATTTGCAAGCCTGGCCCAGCTACTCAATTCTCTCCTAGTTGGTGCAGCAAAAGGAAAAAGGCAAATTGTGCCCATATAGTGGAGTGAGCAGTGTGAACAGGCCTACCGTACTCTAAAAGAGAAGCTGGAACAAGCCTTTGTCCTTGCAGATTTTAAACTACCTTTCAGACTGTATACTGATGCCAGCAATATGGGTCTAGGAGTTCAAGATGGCAAAGAGCAAATTATAGCATATGCCAGTGGAAGCCTGTCCCCTGCAGAGCGAAGGGATGTCAACTATAGAGCCGTTAAACTGGAACTCTTAGCACTTAAATGGGCTGTAACAGAAATGTAAGGACTACTTGTGGGGCTCACAGTTCACAGTGTTAACAGCACAATTGGGAGATGTAGAGCAGCGTTGGGCAGCCCAACTTTCAAATTACTGCTTTGATTTGAAATACATGTGCTTTCTACAATGTCGCCACAGAAAAGTAACCACTTCTAGCTCCTGTGCTCATCAGACACAGGGGTCACCATGGTACAAAGTGTCCACATGGGATAGGACCAAGGATACTGGGAGGAGCAACAGGAAAGAGACCCCATAATCAGACAGCTATGGCACTACGTTGCCAGAGGAGCAAAGCCCATCTATGACAAAAGAGAGCAGGAGACTGTGCGCCTCCTCATTCAGCAAAGGTCTCGGCTAGAGCTGGATGGAGTCGTCGTTTAAAGCATCCTGGACTCCAGCACACATGAGGTGTACCGCTAAATCCTTGTCCCCCTATAGGATTGTTGGCCTACTTGGAGTGCATATCATGGAAGGAGTGGCCAAAACATTGTTTGCACTGCGCTGAAGCTTCTATTGTTGGCTTGGACCTTTGCCTGTGAAAGATGTGTGCGATGGAATGCACGTTCTAAAGGTAAAGCATCTTTGGTCCCCATTGAAACCCACGCACCACTACAAATTGTTGCCTCCTTGTGTTTTATGGTTACTGCGGTTCCCAACTGGTCACTAGAACTCGAACCATGTACATTAAAAGTCCTTGTGCTCCAAACCTCTACCAGGTGATGCAGTCAAGTTTTTATGATGTGTGTGTCTCAAGTCACCAGATCTCAACCCAATTGAACACTTATGGGAGATTCTGGAGCAGCACCTGAGACAACCTTTTCCCCACCATAAACAAAACACCAAATTATACAATTTCTCATGGAGAAAGGGTGTCAGAATCCTTCCAATAGAGCTCCAGACACTGGTAGAATCTATGCCAAGGCACATTGAAGCTATTCTGGATGCTCGTGGTGACACTTAAGACACTTTATGTCGGCGTTTCCTTTATTTTGTCAGTTACCTGTACATTAATATGTTACATTATGTTGCATCATGTATATGCTCTCGTTCACATGCCGTCAAAACCTGAACATGTGAAAACTGTAATCTTCAGATTATGTGAGATGTAAACCAAGGGGATTAAGATTAAATAACAGCATGACACAGCATATAGAATTAAGTGTTAATCATGGGCTCAGCAAAAAAAAGTTTTCCTCTGAATGTACTACTCTACAATGAATAGGCAGCTTTTCAAATGGGCAGTTAGACAGACAGATAGACAGATGGACTGGCTAGTGAATTGAAATGTAGTTACGAAAGTTCAGTCAGTAAGGCTGGTCTGAATAGATCGTCACTTTCATTCATCAAGTAAACTCATATAATTCACATCGCTTCCTATCTCACTCATCAGCATAGCAAGTATTTACAGTGCCTTCAGAAAGCATTCATACCCCTTGACTTATTCCACATTTTGTTGTGTTACAGCCTGAATTCAAAATGGATTAACTATATATTTTTTCTCACCAATTTACACACAATACCCCATAATGGGTACGTCTCTAAGAGCTTTCCAAGAGCTTTTTTCTAAGAGCTTTTGTGCAATATTTTGGCAATTTTTCAAATTAGTTGTTGCTAGACAAACATTCAGGTTTTGCCATAGATTTTCAAGTAAATTTAAGTCAAAACTGTAACTAGACCACTCAAGAACATTCACTGTCTTCTTGGTAAGCAACTCCAGTGTAAATTTGCCTTATTTTCCTGCTGAAAGGTGAATTCATCTCCCAATGTCTAGTGGAAAGCAGACAGAACCAGGTTTTCCTCTAGGATTTTGCCTGTGCTTAGCTCCAGTACGTTTCTTTTTTTATCGTGAAAACCCCTCCAGCAACCTTCCACCTCCCGACCAACACCAACTGAAGGCCTGTCAATGGATCCCCGTTCTCCCAGCATAGGGCACCCTGTCATCAGCATCTGGCTCTGAGGAGCATTCCTCTGCGACGAGGCCTACCCCAAACTATTCAATAACATTCCATATTGTATTCTGTCTCTGTTGTCATTCATTTAAGCCTATACTCGATTGAACTGTGGCTGAACAGTTATGGGTGGTGTCACGGGTGTTATGGCCTGACCAAATATCTGGATGGGATGGTGAGGAGCCAAAGAACAAGTGTATATGTAATTTTTTTCGACCTGCACCTGAGACATAGATGTACACTAGCCATTGTGGGATTGTAACTTCAGAAGAATCGTACTGGTAAAGTAATACATACTTCCTGGGTGCAATCTATGTTTGTTTGTTTTGCCAAGTAAAGAACACAACAGCCATGGCAAAGCCTAGCACTGGCATACGACATTGATCCCTCCCCCTATAAGCAAAAAATGTGTAATGCTTTGTCATCATCCCTCGGCAAGACGGAGCTGCTCTTCCTCCCGGGGAAGGACTGCCCGTTCCATGATCTCGCCATCACGGTTGACAACTCCCTTGTGTCCTCCTCCCAGAGTGCTAAGAACCTTGGCGTGATCCTGGACAACACCCTGTCGTTCTCCACTAACATCAAGGCGGTGACCCGATCTTGTAGGTTCATGCTCTACAACATTCGCAGAGTACGACCCTGCCTCACACAGGAAGCGGCGCAGGTCCTAATCCAGGCACTTGTCATCTCCCGTCTGGATTACTGCAACTCGCTGTTGGCTGGGCTCCCTGCCTGTGCCATTAAACCCCTACAACTCATCCAGAACGCCGCAGCCTGTCTGGTGTTCAACCTTCCCAAGTTCTCTCACGTCACCCCGCTCCTCCGCTCTCTCCACTGGCTTCCAGTTGAAGCTCGCATCCGCTACAAGACCATGGTGATTGCCTACGGAGCTGTGAAGGGAACGGCACCTCCATACCTTCAGGCTCTGATCAGGCCCTACACCCAAACAAGGGCACTGCGTTCATCCACCTCTGGCCTGCTGGCCCCCCTACCTCTGAGGAAGCACAGTTCCCGCTCAGCCCAGTCAAAACTGTTCGCTGCTCTGGCACCCCAATGGTGGAACAAGCTCCCTCACGACGCCAGGACAGCGGAGTCAATCACCACCTTCCGGAGACACCTGAAACCCCACCTCTTTAAGGAATACCTAGGATAGGATAAAGTAATCCTTCTAACCCCCCCCCCCCCCCCCCGCCCTTAAAAGATTTAGATGCACTATAGTAAAGTGGTTGTTCCACTGGATATCATAAGGTGAATGCACCAATTTGAAAGTCGCTCTGGATAAGAGCGTCTACTAAATGACTTAAATGTAATGTAAATGTAATCCCTCATTGTCAAGTGGTTCACATCCTTCAGTTCACCCAAGTCCCTGCCAGGCAACACATTCAAGTCAAACACCGACTTCCAATCCTCCAGATACATAATAACTGTATCCCTTGTTAAAGGACTTTGAATTCGAAGCACAGCTCGATTTGAAGGGGGGAATCATTTACAAGCCTACCAACCCTTCATCTGTAGGCAGCCAGGAGCCTGACAGACCAAGAGAGGTAAATCCACTGTATTCCAATTATAGAACTGGGCACTTAACCCCACTTACCGAACTAAGTGCCTTACCCACTAATCAGTGCCTGCCTGTACTCGTTAAGGCATCACCTTTACGCATAATCATGCCAGGGCAGGTTCAGCACCTCCACCTCGTTGATCAGGTAGAGTTATGGAGGATTTCAGTTGTTGTGCAACACTGCCTGACAAAAAAAATGTATAACAAAGGTAAGTACTGTGAAAAACTGTACTACTATAATAGTGTATCTGAAAATACAGTAGATCACATGTGCCTCTCGAGGTCACCCATCATCTAGTACTGGGTCGGACCCCCCTTTACCTCCAGAACAGCCTGAATTATTCGGGGGAATTCTACAAGGTGTCGGAAACATTCCACAGGGATGTTGGTCCATGCTGACACAATGGCATCCCGCAGTTGCTGCAGATTGGACGGCGGTACGTTCATGCTGCGAACAGCCTGTTCCATCTCATCCAAAACATGCTCTTTTGGTTGAGGTCTGGGGACTGCGCAGGCCACTCAAGTAAACTGAACTCGCTGTCATGTTTCAGGCGATGTTTTTCCACTCCTCAATTGTTCAGTGTTGGTGATCGTGTGCCCACTGGAGCCTCTTCTTCTTGTTTTTAGCTGGTAGGAGTGGAACCCAGTGTGGTCGTCTGCTGCAATAGCCCATCCGTGACAAGGATCGACAACTTGTGCATTCCGAGATGCTGTTCTGCACACCACTGTTGTACTGCACCGTTACTTGTCTGTTTGTGACCCACCTGTTAGCTTGCACAATTCTTGTCATTCTCCTTTTACCTCTCTCATTAACAAGCTGTTTTCACCCACAGGACTGCCGCTGACTGGATGTTTTTTGTTTGTCGCACTATTCTCGGTAAACCCTAGACACTATCTTGCAAGAAAAGCCTAGGAAGGTGACCGATTTTGAGATACTGGTTCCGGCGTGCCTGGCACCGATGATCATAGCACGCACAAAGTCGCTTAGGTCACTTGTTTTTCCCATTGAAACGTTCAATCGAACAGTAACTGAATGCCTCGATGTCTGTCTGCCTGCTTTATATAACATACCACGACAACGTGACTCACTGTCTGTAGGAGCGATACATTTTCATGAACGGGGTGGTGTACCTACTAAACTGGCCATTGAGTGTATATCCCTGTACATTGAATCCAAATCGAGCATTCTAAACTGTCATGGGAGGCCTTAGTCTAAATAAATATCCCCAATAAGGGGTTAAAGGTTAAACACATTTTGTACCATAATACCATAATATAACCATTACCAAGGTAGCGAGTACCCTTAAGGCCTTTCATACTGCATTGTTCTTAGTCCCAGGCTGTTTTAACCTCAGCCTACACTGGCCCTGGGCTAGTTTAGCCTGTGTTCAAATCAAATTGTATTAGTCACATGCGCCGAATACAACAGGTGTAGACCTTACAGTGAAATGCTTACTTATGAACCCCTAACCAACAATGTCGTTTTAAAAAATACAGATAAGAGTAAGAGATAAAAGTAACAAGTAATTAAAGAGCAGCAGTAAAATAACAATAGCAAGACTATATAGAGGGGGGTACCGATACAGAGTCACCCCCGCACATTGACTCTGTACCCCCGGTTAGTTAAGGTAGTTGAGGTTGAGGTAGTATTTACATGTAGGTAGAATTATTAAAGTGACTTTGCATAGATGACAACAGATCATCTAGGTTTTGTCGTGCCCTCTTCACGACTGTCTTGGTATGCTTGGACATTGTTAGTTTGTTGGTGATGTGGACACCAAGCTGCTCCACTGCAGACCCGTCGATGAGAATGAGGGCGTGCTTTGTCCTCTTTTTCCTGTAGTCCACAATCATCTCCTTTGTCTTGATCACGTTAAGAGAGAGGTTGTTGTCCTGGCACCACACGGCCAAGTCTCTGACCTCCTCCCTACAGGCTGTCTCGTCATTGTCGGTGACATCGGCAAATTTAATGGTGTTGGAGTTGTGCCTAGCCGTGCAGTCGTGAGTGAACAGGGAGTACAGGAGGGGACTGAGCACGCACCCCTGAGGGGCCCCTGTGTTGAGGATCAGCGTGGCAGATGTGTTGTTACCTACCCTTATAACCTGGGGGCCCGTCAGGAATTCCAGGATCCAGTTGCAGAGGGAGATGTTTAGTCCCAGGGTCCTTAACTTAGTGATGAGCTTTGAGGACACTATGGTGTTGAACACTGAGCTGTAGTCAATGAATAGCATTAGAGATTGCATCATCTGCGGATCTGTTGAGGCGGTATGCAAATTGGAGTGGGTCTAGGGTTTCTGGGATGATGGTGTTGATGTGAGCCATGACCAGCCTTTCAAAGCACTTCATGGCTACAGATGTGAGTGCTACGGGTCGGTAGTCATTTAGGTAGGTTACCTTAGTGTTCTTGGGCACAGGGACTATGGTGGCCTGCTTAAAACATTTTTGTATTACAGACTCAGACAGGGAGAGGTTGAAAATGTCAGTGAAGACACTCGCCAGTTGGTCAGCACATGCTCACAGTACACGTCCTGGTAACCCGTCTGTCCCTGCAGCCTTGTGAATGTTGACCTGTTTAAAGGTCTTACTCACATTGGCTGCGGAGAATGTGATCACACAATCTTCCGGAACTGTTGGTGCTCTCATGCATGTTTCAGTGTTATTTGCCTCGAAGCGAGCATAGAAGTAGTTTAGCTCGTCTGGTAGGCTCGTGTCACTGGGTAGCTCTCGGCTGTGCTTCCCTTTGTAGTCTAATGGTTTGCAAGCCCTGCCACATCCAACAAGTATCAGAACCGGTGTCCCTTCCACGGGACGGTTGAGCTAATGTAGGCTGATGCGATTAGCATGAGGTTGTAAATAACCAGAACATTTCCCAGGACATAGGCATATCTGATATTGGCAAAAAGCTTCAATTCTTGTTAATCTAACTGCACTGTCAAATTTTCAGTAGCTATTACCATGCTATTGTTTGAGGAGAGTGCACAATTTTGAACATGAAAAGTTATTCATAAACAAATTAGGCACATTTGGGAAGTCTTGATACAACATTTTGAACAGAAATGCAATGGTTAATTAGATCAGTCTAAAACTTTGCACATACACTTCTAGTGGCCAAAATCTAAATTGCACCTGGGCTGGAATAATACATTACATTGCATTTCAAAGATGGTACAAAAAAATACAAAATAACATTTTGTTTTTTCTTTATATTATATAGGTTGACCAGACTCATTCTCTCTACTATTATTCTGACATTTCACATTCTTAAAATAAAGTGGTGATCCTAACTGACCTAAGATAGGGAATTTTTACTAGGATTAAATGTCAGGAATTGTGAAAAACTGAGTTTAAATGTATTTGGCTAAGGTGTATGTAAACTTCAACTTCAACTGTATTTAATTAGAAAATGGAAAAAAGAGATTGAAATATAATGAAATGTATGCAAAAAAACAAAAAAGACTGAATATTTACATGGGACAAAAACAAATATGTCTTACTGGTATGCCATCTTGGGGAAAAAAAAGCAGGCCTTGAACTGCAGCAAGTCTTAACAGTGTTTGTGTTCAAGTTCTTTTAGATGTCAAGGTCCATATATCAAGTTGTCATTGGCCATGAACAGCTTTGTACCAGGACTTATTTGTCTTTTAGATTTAGTGAGGAATAACTTGGAGCTGGAAGTATAGAGCCGACAGGAAAGTCATCTTTGAGAATCTGATATTCTAACCTGCAGGCACTAATGTCAACAGCTCCTCTCAACATCAAATTCAATAAAGATATTTCCCCAAAAATACCCCACCAAGAATACAAAGTGAAGAGGTCAAACGGTTTTACACAGATTTGGTATCCCAATGATTATCTGCACATAACCATCATGACACATCCACTCTCAACACATTTCATGAATTCAACCCCAGTCCGGAAAATTTGCCAAGTTTTCAGCAATCTAGGTCAACCTCAATCCTGCTGCAACCTATACTAATCCATTGTCCGTGGTGTGGGTGCTATGGGATTTCTGTCAGTGAGTGAGTGAGAGGGTTGAACGGAGAGGAAGAAGCGGATTTGGCAGAGATCGCCGTGGTGCTGTCAGATGACATGGAGTGCCCAGCCCTGACCGTGGCCTCTTACGCAAGCCCCAACATCCAGCTGTGGATGGGCAGTGCTGCAGTGCATGTTGGGAATGTGTTTACATAACACAGCTCTTGGCCCTACTTTTCCCCTGACGCAGGGATATAGAGTGAATGAATAAGGGGAAAAACCAAGCACTTATAAATTGTTCAAGGAAATATAATTTTAGCAGGTTTGGTCCACATCCATCCAGTTATTATGGTCCTACATGGTGGAAGGACAAGACTGCAAAATATGGTCTAATTTGAGGGCCTCACAAGTCTCTGAAGAGCTGACATCCTGAATTTGTATGATCTTTTTCAGATTTATTATACCCTGCCTGAACCTAAACTAAGATTTGTTTTTATTAGAGTATGCATCATAAATAAAACAAGCTGCGTATGTAGGCCTACATGTTGGCTAAGTGTTATCGGCTCAAATCATTTTTTTGTGGAATACATATCTTTTTCCATTCCATGCTAACTGTTACTCATCTTCATTACATTGACAGTAGCTCAGTGAGCAGTTCAAAGTAAACAGAAGTAAATAGGTGTTGTTCGTGCACTTGAAAAGCAGGGGAACTATCATTGGCGTAGAGACAGTTCTTATGACACTGTGGCCTCATACCCTGAAAAATCTATGGTGTTCTGTTCATGATCTGTTTTATCATTGATGCTTCTGTTTTTTGACGCCAAACTCACCACTGGTGTGTGTTCCCAAAGAGCTCTAGGTTCATGTCATCTGACCATAGCACCAGTTCCAATCCAAGTGCCAATGCTGTTTATCAAACTCCAGGTGGTGCTATGGTCAGATTACATGAAAAAAATATCTCTTTGGCCACGCACACCAGTGGTGGGTTGGCGTTGAAAAACGAAAGCATATGCAGAAAAGTACCTCATACCTACAGTAAAATATGTTGGTGGATCTTTGACGTTATGGGGCTATTTTGCTTCCACTGGTCCTGGGGTCCTTGTTAAGGTCAACGGCATCATGAACTTTAGCAAGTATCAGGACAATTGGCCACAAGTAGATAACAATATCCCTAAGCAATAATCAAAATTCACAAAGAAATGGTTAATTGATCACAAAATCAACAATTTGCAATGACCATCTCAGTCTCCGGACTTGAACCCCATTGAAAACATGTGGTTTGAATTGAAGAGGGCAGTCCATAAGAGCAGACGAAGGATATCAAAGATCTGGTAAGATTCTGTATGGATAAATGGTCTAAGATCCTTCCCAACGTGTTCTCCAATCTCATAAAACATTTTAGAAAAATGTTGTTATCCTTGCAAGGGGAGGATGCTAGAGCATTGCAAATCATTTTTACCCCAAACTTTAGCAGATTTTTTTTTTACATACAATATAGCTTGGTATTTGTATTATTTATTTTATTTAGTCTTTTTCAAGGGTGCCAATAATTATGGACTTAGTGTACAAAACATTAAGAACACCTTTCTAATATTGAGTTTCACCCCCTTTTGCTGGACGGATGGATGTTTTTTGGGTGTTGGACCATTCTTGATACACACGGGAAACTGTTGAGCGTGAAAAACCCAGCAGCGTTGCAGTTCTTGACACACTCAAACCGGTGTGCCTGGCACCTACTAGCATACAACGTTCAAAGGCACTTTTGTAATGCTCATTCATCCCTCGGAATGGCACAGAATCCATGTATCAATTGTCTCAAGGCTTAAAAATCATTCTTTAACCTGTCTCCTTCCTTTCGTCTACACTGATTTAAGTGGATTTAACAAGTGACATCAATAAGGGATCATAGCTTTCACCTGGATTCACCTGGTCAGTCTGTCATGTTTTGTACACTCAGTGTACTGTATATTGGTTGCCAGACAGGGTTTCTAAGTAGTACATGCATGTGTCTCTTCTCCAATATCCCTTTAAAACCTGCATGCTAGACATGCTATGCCCTATTCTGTGTCTCAGTCAGGTAATGCTGCAGCCCTGAGAGCATCAGCTGTTCCGGATGACTGTGTGATCACGCTCTCCGTAGCCGACGTGAGTAAGACCTTTAAACAGGTCAACATACACAAGGCTGTGGGGCCAGATGGATTACCAGGACGTGTGCTCCGGGCATGTACTGACCAACTGGCAGGTGTCTTCACTGACATTTTCAACATGTCCCTGATTGAGTCTGTAATACCAACATGTTTCAAGCAGACCACCATAATCCCTGTGCCCAAGAACACAAAGGCAACCTGCCTAAATGACCACAGACCCGTAGCACTCACGTCCGTAGCCATGAAGTGCTTTGAAAGGTTGGTAATGGCTCACAACACCATTATCCCAGAAACCCTAGACCCACTCCAATTTGCATACCGCCCAAGCAGATCCACAGATGATGCTATATCTATTGCACTCCACACTGCCCTTTCCCACCTGGACAAAAGGAACACTTATGTGAGAATGCTATTCATTGACTACAGCTCAGCGTTCAACACCATAGTACCCTCAAAGCTCATCACTAAGCTGAGGATCCTAGGACTAAACACCTCCCTCTGCAACTGGATCCTGGACTTCCTGACGGGCCGCCCTCAGGTGGTGAGGGTAGATTGCAACACATCTGCCACGCTGATCCTCAACACTGAAGCTCCACAGGGGTGCATGCTCAGTCCCCTCCTGTACTCCCTGTTCACCCACAACTGCATGGCCAGGCACGACTCCAACACCATCATTAAGTTTGCAGACGACACAACAGTGGTAGGCCTGATCACAGACAACGACGAGACAGCCTATAGGGAGGAGGTCAGAGACCTGGCCGTGTGGTGCCAGAATAACGGCCTATCCCTCAATGTAACCAAGACTAAGGAGATGATTGTGGACTACAGGAAAAGGAGGACCGAGCACGCCCCCATTCTCATCGACGGGGCTGTAGTGGAGCAGGTTGAGAGCTTCAAGTTCCTCGGTGTCCACATCAACAACAAACTAGAATGGTCCAAACACACCAAGACAGTCGTGAAGAGGGCACGACAAAGCCTATTCCCCCTCAGGAAACAAAAAAGATTTGGCATGGGTCCTGAGATCCTCAAAGGGTTCTACAGCTGCAACATCGAGAGCATCCTGACTAGTTGCATCACTGCCTGGTACAGCAATTGCACGGCCTCTGACCGCAAGGCACTACAGAGGGTAGTGCGTACAGCCCAGTACATCACTGGGGCTAAGCTGCCTGCCATCCAGGACCTCTACACCAGGCGGTGTCAGAGGAAGGCCCTAAAACTTGTCAAAGACCACAGCCACCCCAGTCGAAGACTGTTCTCTCTACTACCGCACGGCAAGTGGTACCGGAGTGCCAAGTCTAGGACAAAAAGGCTTCTCAACAGTTTTTACCCCCAAGCCATAAGACTCCTGAACAGGTAATCAAATGGCTACACGGACTATTTGCATTGTGTGCCCCCCCCCCCAACCCCCACCAGCCCCTCTTTTTACGCTGCTGCTGCTACTCTCTGTTTATCATATATGCATAGTCACTTGAACTATACATTCATGTACATACTACCTCAATTGGGCCGACCAACCAGTGCTTCCGCACATTGGCTAACCGGGCTATCTGCATTGTGTCCCGTCACCCACCACCCGCCAACCCCTCTTTTACGCTACTGCTATTCTCTGTTTATCATATATGCATAGTCACTTTAACCATATCTACATGTACATACTACCTCAATCAGCCAGACTAACCGGTGTCTGTATGTAGCCTCGCTACTTTTATAGCCTCGCTACTGTATATAGCCTGTCTTTTTACTGTTGTTTTATTTCTTTACTTACCTATTCTTCACCTAATACCTTTTTTTTCACTATTGGTTAGAGCTTGTAAGTAAGCATTTCAACTATTGTATTCGGCGCACGTGACAAATAAACTTTGATTTGATTTAAGCTGATCCTAATGCTATACACTCCCACAGTGGAGGCTGAGCAGGCAGGCCAGCAGCCCCCGAGGCGAGGGAATGGTTGGCTGATCTGTGCTTAGCCCCAGGCCTTAAATCCCTTTCTGACAGACCGCTAATGCGAGCCTCTGTGGGACCACACCAGAGCCGTGTCAGTCTCCTGAGCCCACGCCTTGGCCCCATGTCTGAAAGAGGGATTTTCTCCCTCCTCCGGCCTCAGTTGTTTCCCCGTACTCAAGCCCACCAGTTCACAGACATAGTCCTCCAGAAAACCCAATACTTTTATATTCTCCTATCTGCCACTCCCTCGATTCTTTCTCATTTCACTTCCACAAGCTTGCAGTCAACGCAACACTGATCTGAAAGGACATAGTGGGTGAAAGGAAGAGAGAAGAAACCTACACATACATAGTCATCAGTGGTGATTTAAAACGAAAGCAGCATATCAGGTATTACACCAGAAAGAGAGCATAATATGCTTTGGGGCTAAAGTTGACCTTTGCTTTCATTTCCTGAACTGGCAATCTTAAATGGAGGAAAAGGAGCTGGTGGTTGAAAGCAACAGGGAGGAAAGCCAGTCGTTTTACCTTTCCAATGGCCACAAAGGTCTCTCTCAGTGGGAGAGCCAGCGTCAGTCAGTAGAGCCTCTAAACACCCCGACCAGCTCACACAGAGAAGTAGAGCACATTCCGGAAGGCTTTCACAAGTTGACTAATCCATCTATCCATCCATCGAGGATTTGCACTGCTTTGGATAGACTGAGCTCCTATGTGCAACACTGTGTGCCATTTGAACTTTTGTACATTTATGCAATATGTGTTACATGAACGTAATTTCTATTTAAATTAGTCCTATATTTTCTGTGTTCTCATAATAATGCACATCATGGGGATGAATCAAATGTAATGTTATTTGTCACATGAACCGAATACAACAGGTGTAGACCTTACCGTGAAATGCATACTTACAAGCCCTTAAACAACAATCAAGTTAAGAAAATATAATTAAAGGGGCCTCCTTAGTGGCGCAGCGGTCCAAGGCACTGCATTGCAGTGCTTGAGAAGTCACTACAGACCCGGGTTCAATCCCAGGCTGTGTCACAACTGGCTGTGACAGGGAGTCCGATAGGGCGGCGGCACAATTCGCCATAGCGTCGTCCTTGTTAGGGGAGGGGGGGGCTTTACTTAGCTCATTGCGCTCTAGCGACTCCTTGTGGCGGGCCGGGCTCCTCCAGGCTGACCTCGGTCATCAGTTGAACGATGAATCCTCCGACACATTGGTGCAATTGGCTTCTGGGTTAAGCGGGCGGGTGTTAAGAAGCACGGTTTGCGGGTCAGGTTTCAGAGGGCGTATAACTCAACCTTCGCCTCTCCTGAGCACATTGGGGAGTTGCATCGATGAGACAAGATCGGAATTGGATATCACCAAATTGGGGAGAGGAAAAGTTTTTTTTACAAAAAAATTATTTGGAGTTAAGAAAATATTTACTAAATAAACAAAAAAAATTAACACAAAATAACAACGAGGATATATACAGGGTAGAGTACAGGTACCGAGTCAATGTGCGGGGGTACAGGTCCGTCGAGGTCATTTGTACATGTAGGTAGGGGTAAAGTGACTACGCATAGATAATAAACAGTGAGCAGCAGCAGTGTAAAAACAAACAAGGGGGAGGGGTGTCAATGCAAATAGTCCGGGTGGCCATTTGATTAATTGTTCAGCAGTCTTATGGCTTGGGGGTAGAAGCTGTTAAGGAGCCTTTTGGACCTAGACTTGGCGCTCCGGTACCGCTTGCCGTGCAGTAGCAGAGATAACAGTCTTTGGCTTGAGTGACTGGAGTCTTTGACAATTTTTTGGGCCTTCCTCTGACACCGTCTAGTAGTAGGTCCTGGATAGCAGGAAGCTTGGCCCCAGTGATGTACTGGACCGTATGCACTACCCTCTGTAGCACCTTACGGTCGGATGCCAAGCAGTTGCCATACCAGGCGGTGATACAACCGGTCAGGATGGTGCAGCTGTAGAACTTTTTGAGGATCTGGGGACGCATGCCAAATCTTTTCAGTCTCTTGAGGGGGAAAAGGCGTTGTTATGGCCTCTTCACAGCTGTCTTGATGTGTTTGGACCAGTTTGTGGATAGTTTGTTGGTGATGCGGACACCAAGGAACTTGAAACTCTCGACCCACTCCACTACAGCCCCGTCGATGTGAATGGGTGCGTGTTCGGCCCTCCTTTTCCTGTAGTCCACGATCAGCTCCTTTGACTTGTTCACGTTGAGGGAGAGGTTATTGTCCTGGCACCACACTGCCAGTTCTTTGACATCCTCCCTATAGGCTGTCTCGTCGCTGTTGGTGATCAGGCCTACCACGGTTGTGTTGTCAGCAAACTTACTGATGGTGTTGGAGTCGTGCTTGGCCATGCAGTCATGGGTGAACAGGGAGTACAGGAAGGGACTAAGCACGCACCCGAAGGGCCACCATGTCGAGGATCAGCGTGGCATATGTGTTGTTGCCTACCCTTACCACCTGGGGGCGGCCCGTCAGGAAGTCCAGGATCCAGTTGCAGAGGGAGATGTTTAGTCCCAGGGTCCTTAGCTTAGTGGTGAGCTTTGTGGGCACTATGGAGTTGAACGCTGAGCTGTACTCAATGAACAGCATTCTCACATAAGTGTTATTTTTTTCCAGGTACTGTAGGAGAGGGCAGTGTAGAATGCAATTGAAATTGTGTCATCTGTGGATCTGTTGGGGCGGTATGCAAATTGGAGTGGGTCTAGGGTTTCCGGGATGATGGTGTTGATGCGAGCCATGACCATCCTATCAAAGCACTTCATGGCTACCGCCGTGAGTGCTATGGATGGTAGTCATTTAGGCAGGTTACCTTCGCTTTCTTGGGCACAAGGACTATGATGTTCTGCTTGAAACATGTAGGTATTACAGACTCGGTCTTGAAGCTTTGCCTGTTTGATGGTTCATCTGAGGGCATAGCGTGACGTCTTATAAGTGTTCTGATTAGTGTCCCGCTCTTTGAAAGTGGCAGCTCTAGCCTTTAGCTCGTTGCGGATATTGCCTGTAATACATGGCTTCTGGTTGTACGGTCACTTCTGGTTGTCCGGTCACTGTGGGGATGACGTCGTCGATGCACTTATTGATGAAGCCGGTGACTGAGGTGGTATACTCCTCAATGCCATTCGTTTTTAGTTGTAAGCATGAATCAGGAGGATATCATTTGTTTTTCCTCTGGTTGCACGTAACATGCTGATAGAAAAGAGGTAAAACAGATTTAAGTTTCCAGCAATAAATTCTCCGTCCAGTAGGAGTGCCACTTCTGGATGTGCAGTTTGCTTATGGCCTTATACAGCTCATTGGGTGCGGTCTTAGTGCCAGCATTGGTTTGTGGTGGTAAACAAACAGCTACGAAAAATAGATTAAAACATTATTGGTAGATAGTGTGGTCTACAGCTTATCATGAGGTACTTATTATGAGGTACCTCAGGCGAGCAATACCTCGAGACTTCCTTAATATTAGACATTGCGCACCAGCTGCTATTAAGAAATAGACACACCACTAGTTAGTCCCTCCCGGTTTGTCTGTTTTCTTCCATTTGGTGCTTAATGAATACAACCCTGGTGGTACTGATTGGGTGCCACTATAAGCCACCATGCCCTTTTAAACTTTGCCATACAACACTTCCTAAAGGGGAGTGAAGAATTCCAGCTCAAGTATTGGCTGTATAATAACTGACTCGGTTGAAGCTATTTTTGTTTATTTTTTACCCTTTTAATTGAAAACAAATCACAGTGATGTAATTAATTATTACAGAGAAATTGTTTGATATTGAGATATAAACAGCTGCATTAAGCTTTTAAGGCAACTATGGGGGGAAAAAAGCCATATCACAAAGCCAATAACAACAAAAACTATACTGTATCATAATGACAATTGTGTCATTGTGTGTCTAGTATCGTGTGGTCATTGACTCACTTATTACCTAGAAGCACACATTTTCATGTGATGGTTGAACTCTACAAGTCTTTCCGTGAGACATGATGATGACAGTGCAAAATGGACACTCAATGAGGCGAAGTGAATCACTCTCTGATGATCTGGCCAAACCATGAGATCAACACTAACCACATGCCTTTTCCATTGGTGCACTTTTTGCACAAGACCACTCAAGTGACGCCGTGTTGTCACTGGTTATGTTACAATGTTATGCAGTGTCATGAGACTACATCCGGTGACATTGTATTATTATAATTTTTACTTTCATTCACTTCTCACTCCCACCCCTGCTGCTCCCCCTATGGACATTCCCCAACAGACTCCTATCCTGCCCCCGCAGTTGCAAATGTGTATATATATATTTTTTTATGTATTTTATTTTTTAATTTGGCTTGCTCTGTTGAGCATAATATTTTCACTGTGCCCTGCAATTACATCTGCGTCCTTGTGACTAATAAACTCTATCTACACTTGTATTCACCAGTTTCATAAATAATTTTCAGAAGATGTGGAGATAGGCCACTGTAAACATAAAAATAAGTCACATTTTGTGAAAAGGGAAATAAGGAAATTCTAAGAATAAGAATTGTTCCAAAAGAGTGAATTCTTCTGAATTTTCCTACTTCCCTTTTAAAGTCCTCTAGCCGATGTAAAGACCAGGGATGGAATTGGGTTCTCAAATCAAATCAAATTTGATTGGTCACAAACACAGGGTTAGCAGATGTTAACGCGAGTGTAGCGAAATGCTTGTGCTTCTAGTTCCGACAATGCAGTAATATCTAACAAGTAATCTAACAATTCCACAACAACTACCTAATACACACACATCTAAAGGGATGGAATAAGAATATGTACATACAAATATATGGATGAGTGATGTAAGATATGTAAGCATTATTAAATTGGCATTATTTAAAGTGACTAGTGATCCATTTATTAAAGTGCCCAATGATTTGAGTCTGTATGTAGGCAGCAGCCTATCTGTGTTAGTGATGTCTGTTTAACAGTCTGATGGCCTTGAGATAGAAGCAGTTTTTTAGTCTCTCGGTCCCAGCTTTGATGCACCTGTACTGACCTCGCCTTCTGGGTGGAAGCAGGGTGAACAGGCAGTGGCTCGGGTGGTTGTTGTCCTTGATGATCTTTTTGGCCTTTCTGTGACATCGGGTGCTGTAGGTGTCCTGGAGGGCATGCAGTTTGCCCCCGGTGATGCGTTGTGCAGACCACACCACCATCTGGAGAGCATTGCAGTTGAAGGCGGTGCAGTTGCTGTACCAGGCGGTGATACAGCCCGACAGGATGCTCTCAATTGTGCATCTGTAAAAGTTTGTGTTTTAGGTGACAAGCCAAATTTCTTCAGCCTCCTGAAGTTGAATAGGCGCTGTAGCGCCTTCTTCACCACACTGTCTGTGTGGTTGGACCATTTCAGTTTGTCTGTGATGTATACACCAAGGAACTTAAAACTCTCCACCTTCTCCACTACTGTCTCGTCGATGTGAATAGGGGGGTGCTCCCTCTTATCCACATCAGAACACAAAGGAATTTATTTTGGGTGTTGAAAATATAATCTGCTGCAACACCTCATAACTCCCAATATAATCTCTGTATCAGTTTTTATTGACTTTGCTGTTCTATGAGGCCCTCATTTTATGAGGCCCTCAGATAATCTCACTAATCTTTTTTTGTGCCTCTATACATCCAATTTCAGTGTATACATTGGGCCTACAACCATCTCACTAAAACGATCAATTTGTCAATACATTTGAGACACACTGGGTCAACAATATGGTGTACATCAACATACAGTGCCTTCGGAAAGTATTCAGACCCCTTGACTTTTTCCACATTTTGTTAAGTTACAGCTTTATTCCAAAATGTATTAAATAAAAATATGTATTAAAAATAAACTGAAATACCTTATTTACATAAAACTCTTAAGGATCAGACCCTTTTTTTCCCAATTTTCTCCTAAAATGACATACCCAAATCTAACTGCCTGTAGCTCAGGACCTGAAGCTAGGATATGCATACTCTTGATACCATTTGAAAGGAAACACTTTGAAGTTTGTGGAAATGTGAAATTAATATAGGAGAATATAACACAGATCTGGTAAAATATATTATTCCCATCATCTTTGAAATGCAAGAGAAAGGAGCAATTTCAATTTTGGCAATGTATGTGCAAAGTTTTAGAGTGATCCAATGAACCATTGCATTTCTATTCAAAATGTCGTATCAAGTCTGCCCAAATGTGCCGAATTGGTTTATATATATACATTTTAAAGTTCATAACGGTGCACTCTCCTCAAACAATAACATGGTATTCTTTCACTGTAATAGCTACTGTAAATTGGACAGTGCAGGTAGATTAACAAGAATTTAAGCTTTCTGCCCATATCAGATATGTCTATGTCCTGGGAAATGTTCTTGCTACTTACAACCTCATGCTAATCACATTAGCGCACGTTAGCTCAACCGTCCGGCGTGGGGGACACCGATCCTGTAGAGGATAAGTATTCAGACCCTTTGCTATGAGAATCCAAATTGAGGTCAGGTGCATCCTGTTTCCATTGATCATCCTTGAAATGTTTCTACAACTTGGAGTCCACCTGTGGTAAATTCAATTGATTGGACATGATTTGGAAAGGCACACACCTGTCTATATAAGTTCCCACTGTTGACAGTGCATGTCAAAGGAAAAACCAAGCCATGAGGTCGAAGGAATAGTCCGCAGAGCTCCGAGACCGGATTCTGTCGAGGCACAGATCTGGAGAAGGGTACCAAAAATTTTGGGGCAGCACTAAAAGGTCCCCAGAAGACAGTGGCCTCCAACGTTCTTAAATGGAAGAAGTTCAGAACCACCGAGACTCTTCCTAGAGCTATCCGCCCAGCCAAACTGAGCAATTGTGGGAGACGGGCCTTGGTCAGGGAGGTGACCAAGAACCTGATGGTCACTCTGAAAGAGCTCCGGAGTTCCTCTGTGGAGATGGGAGACCTTCCAGACAAACATCTCTGCAGCACTCCACCAATCAGGCCTTTATGGTAGAGTGGCCAGATGGAAGCCACTCCTCAGTAAAAGGCACATGGCAGCCCACTTGGAGTTTGCCTAAAGGCACCTTAAGGACTTTCAGACCATGAGAAACAAGATTCTCTGGTCTGATGAAACCAAGATTGAACTCTTTGGCCTGAATGCCAAGCGTCACGTCTGGAGGAAACCATGCACTATCCCTACGGTGAAGCATGGTGGTGGCAGCATCATGCTGTGGGGCTGTTTTTCAGCTGTTTTTCAGCGGCAGGGACAGGGAGATTAGCCAGGATCGAGGAAAAGATGAACGGAGCAAAGTACAGACAGATCCTTGATGAAAACCTGCTCCAGAACACTCAGGACCTCAGACTGGGGTGACGGTTCACCTTCCAACAGGACAAAGACCCTAAGCACATAGCCAAGACAACGCAGGAGTGGCTTCGGGACAAGTCTCTGAATGTCCTTGAGTTGCCCAGCCAGAGCCCGGACTTGAACCCAATCTAACATCGCTGGAGAGACCTGAAAATAGCTGTGCAGCGACGCTCCCCATCCAACCTGACAGAGCTTGAGAGGATCTGCAGAGAAGAATTGGAGAAACTCCCCAAATACAGATGTGCCAAGCTTGTAGCGTCATACACAAGAAGACTTGAAGCTGTAATCGCTGCCAAAGCTGCTTCAACAAAGTACTGAGTAAAGGGTCTGAATACTTATGTAAATTTAATATTTAAGTTTTTATTTGTAGTAAATTAGCAAAGATTATGGGGTATTGTGTTAACTGATGAGAAATAAAAATGATGTTATCCATTTTAGAATAAGTCTAACATATCAAAACGCTAAATAGTCAAGGTGTCTGAATACTTTCCGAATGCACTGTATATACACTGTATGCTTTCAAAGCCATCATGTTCAGCGTTACTGGGGGAGGGAAAAGAACAGAACAAATGAAAAGCTGCCAGTACAAAATCCCTAAGCAAACACTAGAGCTAACGGATGGATTGTAAACTCCAACCTCTGGACTCTTTGCTATTTCTGTGTAAGAATCTTGAGCACTTATGGCGCAATGGGAGCTCACCCAGGACACACGTACAAATATACACACACAACACACACACAGAATGCAATGCAGAGGGACTTCTCTCTTCTAATGCATTTTCTCACCCACCGTTTATTTATAAAACTATTTATCTAACAGAGTACGCTTACTCCTATATAATTCTATATACTACATAGCTTCTCCTCCTTTTGTGTGAATGGCCAGCCCAGTTCTTTCTGTCTAAAGCCTAGGCAGTATTAATTGAAACATGCAGAATATGGGGGTTGGGGTTAGGGCTTGGCGGATTCCCAAGTAACAAAATGCACCTGACCTACGTCCAACGGCAGAAGTGAATAGAAGCCAGAGAGAATTTATCCTCCTCTCATATTGCATGCCTACAGAGGAACTGTGTTAGAGGCATGCGGACAGAGACAACTAGCATTCCACACCACACCAATCCTTCTCCTGGGGCTGT
>NC_138291.1:158977500-159092500 GCF_965601325.2 Salmo salar | reverse complement strand
GGTAGGCAGTGTTGGGTTTTCGCCAAACATAATGGTATTGATAGTGACCAAAAAGGTCAATTTTGGACTCATCGGTCCAGAGAATGGATTTCCAGAAACCTTCAGGTTTGTCCAGGTGGTCTCTGGCAAAGTAAAGATGGGCAGTTTGGTTATTTTTTGACAGCAGAGGCTTCTTCCTAGCAACCCTCCCATGAATGGCATTTCGATTCAGTGTTCTTATTGTTGAAGCATGCACAGTTACCTGAGATGCAGTAAGGGAGGTCTGCAAATCTCTAGTTAAGTTTTGGTTGGTTTTTACTGATTTATTATTGTTCATTGTGGATCTTGGGGATATTTTGGAAGAGTGTTCACTTCTAGGCCTGAGTTGCTGTCATGTAAAATGCTCTCCAGTTGTAAATGATTTGCCTCACAGTGGACTGACGGAGCTCAAATCTTTTTTTAGATGATTTTATAGCTCTCACTACCCTCGTCCTGATGTCCTCTGAGATCTCCTTTCCTCTCTGCATGGTGTCCTTTGCATTCACCTGGATGGGTAACACCAAACTGACCAGGTTTCTTATCTCTATTTATCAGAGCCACCAAACTCTTTCCTAATTATCGCTCCTTTGATTGGTTAATTTGGTACCCAATTATTTACCCACCTGATTCTTTCCTACTTGATTTAACCTGTTTGGGATAGGGGGCAGTATTTTCATGGCCGGATAAAAAACGTACCCAATTTAATCTGGTTACTACTCCTGCCCAGAATATGCAAATAATTAGTAGATTTGGATAGAAAACACTCTAAAGTTTCTAAAACTGTTTGAATGGTGTCTGTGAGTATAACAGAACTCATATGGCAGGCCAAAACCTGAGAAGATTCCATACAGGAAGTGCCCTGTCTGACAATTTATTGTCCTTCTGTAGCATCTCTATTGAAAATACAGCATCTGTGCTGTAACATGACATTTTCTAAGGCTTCCATTGGCTCTCAGAAGGCGCCAGAAAGTGTAATGGGGTGTCTGCAGTCTCTGGGCGAAGAACAGCAGGAGTATTTGTTAGTGGTCAGGCTGGGAACAGTGACACTGGAGATGCGTGTCCACGAGACTACTCCATTTTTTTCTTTCAGCCTTTGAATTAATACAACGTTGCCCGGTTGGAATATTATCGCTATTTTACGAGAAAAATAGCATAAAAATTGATTTTAATTGAATTTTTTTGTCACGGAATGCGCTCGCGCGTCACCCTTCGGATAGTGACCTCAACGCACGAACAAAACGGAGCTATTTGAATATAACTATGGATTATTTGGAACCAAAACAACATTTGTGGTTGAAGTAGAAGTCCTGGGAGTGCATTCTGACGAAGAACAGCAAAGGTAATCCAATTTTCCTTATAGTAATTCTGAGTTTAGTGAGCACCAAACTTGGTGGGTGTCAAATTAGCTAGCCTGTGATGGCCGAGCTATCTACTCAGAATATTGCAAAATGTGCTTTCGCCGAAAAGCTATTTTAAAATCTGACACCGCGATTGCATAAAGGAGGTCTGTATCTATAATTCTTAAAATAAATGTTTTTTGTGAACGTTTATCATGAGTAATTTAGTAAATTCACCGGAAGTTTGCGGTGGGTATGCTAGTTCTGAACATCACATGCTAATGTAAAAAGCTGTTTTTTGATATAAATATGAACTTGATTGAACAGGACATGCATGTATTGTATAACATAATGTCCTAGGAATGTCATCTGATGAAGATCATCAAAGGTGAGTGCTGCATCTTCTAGCGGAACATCTGTCCCTAAAAGGTTGCAACTTGGGGTTCACTTATTTTTGCACCTGCACTAATTCCTTTTTAATTTAGTTTTTCTACTACACGCATAATTTCCTCTACACAAACATATGGTATTGGTAAATATAAACCTGTTATGTCAGATCAAAAAGACTGGGGGGGGACCTCCGACGTTGTAAGGGTCCAGAGAAACTGCGTTATGTAAGTGGTTGCTCAACTTCTCCGCTGTTTTTGACCCTGGCTACAATGCTGTATGCTGTACAACGCTACAACAGATTGAAGCGAACCCATGCGGATACTGTGTGTGACTGCGCGAGAGCGAAGTCTTGCATCTCGCTCATCTCAATATCTGCAGTCTACCTTTAATACCTGCTTGTTTCATTGTAAGAAGGGACTAAATGATTATATCAAAAGGGGAAACATGTATTTTCTTTTTGTACACAGGAACATTCAAATGAACAAGTGGCACGTGAAATAGGGATTGCATATTAATTTACAACTGACCTGAAAAGTTTAGCTAAATCTGGTGTCCATCCCAAATGGCAGAGCCACTAAAACGTGACTCTCACAAACTGTCGCTTGTCCTTTGCTAGGGACAGCCTACCGTATGGCAGAGCTCCCATTGTTAGTGAGAAATGACAAACTCAAAGCATTTGTTCTTCCCAATCCCTTGATGTGGGCTTGGTTCCAGTTTTAATGTGCCGACTGCTCTGGGCACATACACACATCATATCCCTAGGAGTGACAAGATACACTCACAGACAGAGCCCTGGGGGGGAAAAAATACTTTTGTTCCAGACAATGGAGACATCATTGGCATTTTATTGTAATCTCACCGCAGTGTTGCACTTGCAGCTTCCCTTTACGCCTATGGAGAGCTTGGGACTATAAGGTTCTATCTGCATTTGTCAAAATTGAGTTGACAGAACATAACAAAATAAAGCTACCTTTTTACAAAAAGTGGGTTTAATCCTGAATGCTCCTCTGAACATCAGTGTCCTGACGAGTGAGCACATTTTCTATGCCAGCCGAAATCGCGCCTCATTAGCTCATTGTTATGGATGTATCCAAATAAATGTCTATAGAAAACAGCTTATACAAATACAGCTACTTTTCTGTTATTCTGGTTGCACTTTTTGATGTGACTGTATGTTAGCCGTAGCTGGCTAGCTAGCAAGCAATTGATAAGAACGTTGCCAGCCAGTATGGCAATGAAACACTTAGAACGAACGTCCACCAAACTGATACAAACTGACACCAAACCCACTTTTTCCAACTCGTTTAGAAGCCAACTATCACATATTTCAGAGCAGGCCCAAAATTCACACCCTCATGGAGTCTGTTTCTGACCGTTTGAGCAGACAAATGCACATTTGTGGCCTGCTGGAGGTCATTTTGCAGGGCTCTGGCAGTGCTCCGCCTGCTCCTCCTTGCACAAAGGCAGAGGTAGCGGTCCTGCTGCTGGGTTGTTGACCTCCTACGGCCTCCTCCACGTCGCCTGATGTACTGGCCTGTCTCCTGGTAGCGCCTCCATGCTCTGGACACTACGCTGACAGACACAGCAAACCTTCTTGCCACAGCTCGCATTGATGTGCCATCCTGGATGAGCTGCACTACCTGAGCCACTTGTGTGGGTTGTAGACTTCGTCTCATGCTACCACTAGAGTGAAAGCACCGGCAGCATTCAAAAGTGACCAAAACATCAGCCAGGAAGCATAGGAACTGAGAAGTGGTCTGTGGTCACCACCTGCAGAACCACTCCTTTATTGAATCAAATCAAATCAAATTGATTTATATAGCCCTTCGTACATCAGCTGATATCTCAAAGTGCTGTACAGAAACCCAGCCTAAAACCCCAAACAGCAAGCAAAGCATGTGAAAGAAGCACGGTGGCTAGGAAAAACTCCCTAGGAAAAACTCCCTAGAAAGGCCAAAAACCTAGGAAGAAACCTAGAGAGGAACCAGGCTATGAGGGGTGGCCAGTCCTCTTCTGGCTGTGCAGGGTGGATATTATAACAGAACATGGTCAAGATGTTAAAATGTTCATAAATGACCAGCATGGTCAAATAATAATCATCATAGTAGTTGTCGAGGGTGCAACAAGCACGTCCGGTGAACAGGTCAGGGTTCCATAGCCGCAGGCAGAACAGTTGAAACTGGAGCAGCAGCACGGCCAGGTGGACTGGGGACAGCAAGGAGTCATCATACCAGGTAGTCCTGAGGCATGGTCCTAGGGCTCAGGTCCTCCGAGAGAAAGACAGAAAGAGAGAAAGAGAGAATTAGAGAGAGCATATTTAAATTCACACAGGACACCGGATAAGACAAGAGAAATACACCAGATGTAACAGACTGATCCTAGCCCCCCGACACATAAACTACTGCAGCATAAATACTGGAGGCTGAGACAGGAGGGATCAGAAGACACTGTGGCCCCATCCGATGATACCCCCGGACAGGGCCAAACAGGCAGGATATAACCCCACCCACTTTGCCAAAGCACAGCCCCCACACCACTAGAGGGATGTCTCCAACCACCAACTTACCGTCCTAAGACAAGGCCGAGTATAGCTCACAACGATCTCCGCCATGGCACAACCCAAGGGGGGGTGCCAACCCAGACAGGAAGACCACGTCAGTGACTCAACCCACTCAAGTGACGCACCCCTCCCATGGACGGCATGGAAGAACACCAGTAAGCCAGTGACTCAGCCCCTGTAAAAGGGTTAGAGGCAGAGAATCCCAGTGGAAAGAGGGGAACCGGCAAGGCAGAGACAGCAAGGGCGGTTCGTTGCTCCAGCCTTTCCGTTCACCTTCACACTCCTGGGCCAGACTATACTTAATCATAGGACCTACTGAAGAGATAAGTCTTCAGTAAAGACTTAAAGGTTGAGACTGAGTCTGCGTCTCTCACATGGGTAGGCAGACCATTCCATAAAAATGGAGCTCTATAGGAGAAAGCCCTACCTCCAGCCGTTTGCTTAGAAATTCTAGGGACAATTAGGAGGCCTGCGTCTTGTGACCGTAGCGTACATGTAGGTATGTACGGCAGGACCAAATCGGAAAGATAGGTAGGAGCAAGCCCATGTAATGCTTTGTAGGTTAGCAGTAAAACCTTGAAATCAGCCCTTGCCTTAACAGGAAGCCAGTGTAGGGAGGCTAGCACTGGAGTAATATGATCACATTTTTTGGTTCTAGTCTGAACTGAAGTTTGTTTAGTGCTTTATCCGGGTAGCCGGAAAGTAGAGCATTGCAGTAGTCCAGCCTAGAAGTAACAAAAGCATGGATTAATTTTTCTGCGTCATTTTTTGACAGAAAGTTTCTGATTTTTGCAATGTTACGTAGATGGAAAAAAGCTGTCCTTGAAACAGTCTTGATATGTTCTTCAAAAGAGAGATCAGGGTCCAGAGTAACGCCGAGGTCCTTCACAGTTTTATTTGAGACGACTGTACAACCATCCAGATTAATTGTCAGATTCAACAGAAGATCTCTTTGTTTCTTGGGACCTAGAACAAGCATCTCTGTTTTGTCCGAGTTTAAAAGTAGAAAGTTTGCAGCCATCCACTTCTTTATGTCTGAAACACAGGCTTCTAGCGAGGGCAATTTTGGGGCTTCACCATGTTTCATTGAAATGTACAGCTGTGTGTCGTCCGCATAGCAGTGAAATTTAACATTATGTTTTCGAATGACATCCCCAAGAGGTAAAATATATAGTGAAAACAATAGTGGTCCTAAAATGGAACCTTGAGGAACACCGAAATTTACAATTGATTTGTCAGAGGACAAACCATTCA
Source organism: Salmo salar (assembly GCF_965601325.2). Taxonomy (NCBI): domain Eukaryota; kingdom Metazoa; phylum Chordata; class Actinopteri; order Salmoniformes; family Salmonidae; genus Salmo; species Salmo salar. The sequence goes on along the minus strand of NC_138291.1, from coordinate 159,086,941 downwards.
CAGAGACAAACTGATATCTTTCCGACAGATAAGATCTAAACCAGGCCAGAACTTGTCCATGTAGACCAATTTGGGTTTCCAATCTCTCCAAAAGAATGTGGTGATCGATGGTATCAAAAGCGGCACTAAGATCTAGGAGCACGAGGACAGATGCAGAGCCTCGGTCTGACGTCATTAAAAGGTCATTTACCACCTTCACAAGTGCAGTCTCAGTGCTATGATGGGGTCTAAAACCAGACTGAAGCGTTTCGTATACATTGTTTGTCCTCAGGAAGGCAGTGAGTTGCTGTGCAACAGCTTTTTCTAACATTTTTGAGAGGAATGGAAGATTCGATATAGGCCGATAGTTTTTTATAATTTCTGGATCAAGATTCGGCTTTTTCAAGAGAGGCTTTATTACTGCCACTTTTAGTGAGCTTGGTACACATCCGGTGGATAGAGAGCCGTTTATTATGTTCAACATAGGGGGGCCAAGCACAGGAAGCAGCTCTTTCAGTAGTTTAGTTGGAATAGGGTCCAGTATGCAGCTTGAGGGTTTGGAGGCCATGATTATTTTCATCATTGTGTCAAGAGATATAGTACTAAAACACTTTAGTATCTCCCTTGATCCTAGGTCCTGGCAGAGTTGTGTAGACTCAGGACAATGGAGCTTTGGAGGAATACCCAGATTTAAAGAGGAGTCTGTAATTTGCTTTCTAATGATCATGATCTTTTCCTCAAAGAAGTTCATAAATGTATTACTGCTGAAGTGAAAGCCATCCTCCATTTGCGAAGGCTGCTTTTTAGTTAGCTTTGCGACAGTATCAAAAAGAAATTTCGGATTGTTCTTATTTTCCTCAATTAAGTTGGAAAAATAGGATGATCTAGCAGCAGTGAGAGCTCTTCGATACTGCACGGTACTCTCTTTCCAAGCTAGTCGGAAGACTTCCAGTTTGGTGTGGCGCCATTTCCGTTCCAATTTTCTGGAAGCTTGCTTCAGAGCTCGTGTATTTTCTGTATACCAGGGAGCTAGTTTCTTATGACAGATGTTTTTAGTTTTTAGGGGTGCAACTGCATCTAGGGTATTGCGCAAGGTTAAATTGAGTTCCTCGGTTAGGTGGTTAACTGATTTTTGTCCTCTGACGTCCTTGGGTAGGCAGAGGCAGTCTGGAAGGGCATCAAGGAATCTTTGGGTTGTCTGAGAATTTATAGCACGACTTTTAATGCTCCTTGGTTGGGGTCTGAGCAGATTATTTGTTGCGATTGCAAACGTAATAAAATGGTGGTCCGATAGTCCAGGATTATGAGGAAAAACATTAAGATCCACAACATTTATTCCATGGGACAAAACTAGGTCCAGAGTATGACTGTGGCAGTGAGTAGGTCCAGAGACATGTTGGACAAAACCCACTGAGTCGATGATGGCTCCGAAAGCCTTTTGGAGTGGGTCTGTGGACTTTTCCATGTGAATGTTAAAGTCACCAAAAATTAGAATATTATCTGCTATGACTACAAGATCCGATAGGAATTCAGGGAACTCAGTGAGGAACACTGCATATGGCCCAGGAGGCCTGTAAACAGTAGCTATAAAAAGTGAGTGAGTAGGCTGCATAGATTTCATGACTAGAAGCTCAAAAGATGAAAACGTCATTGTTTTTTTTTTTTTGTAAATTGAAATTTGCTATCGTAAATGTTAGCAACACCTCCGCCTTTGCCGGATGCACGGGGGGTATGGTCACTAGTGTAACCAGGGGGTGAGGCCTCATTTAACACAGTAAATTCATCAGGCTTAAGCCATGTTTCAGTCAGGCCAATCACATCAAGATTATGATCAGTGATTAGTTCATTGACTATAACTGCCTTGGAAGTGAGGGATCTAACATTAAGTAACCCAATTTTGAGATGTGAGGTATCACAATCTCTTTCAATAATGGCAGGAATGGAGGAGGTCTTTATACTAGTGAGATTGCTAAAGCGAACACCGCCATTTTTAATTTTGCCCAACCTAGATCGAGGCACAGACACGGTCTCAATGGGGAAAGCTGAGCTGACTACGCTGACTGTGCTAGTGGCAGACTCCACTAAGCTGGCAGGCTGGCTAACAGCCTGCTGCCTGGCCTGCACCCTATTTCATTGTGGAGCTAGAGGAGTTAGAGCCCTGTCTATGTTCGTAGATAAGATGAGAGCACCCCTCCAGCTAGGATGGAGTCCGTCACTCCTCAACAGGCCAGGCTTGGTCCTGTTTGTGGGTGAGTCCCAGAAAGAGGGCCGATTATCTACAAATTATATCTTTTGGGAGGGGCAGAAAACAGTTTTCAACCAGCGATTGAGTTGTGAGACTCTGCTGTAGAGCTCATCACTCCCCCTAACTGGGAGGGGGCCAGAGACAATTAATCGATGCCGACACATCTTTCTAGCTGATTTACACGCTGAAGCTATGTTGCGCTTGGTGACCTCTGACTGTTTCATCCTAACATCGTTGGTGCCGACGTGGATAACAATATCTCTATACTCTCTACACTCGCCAGTTTTAGCTTTAGCCAGCACCGTCTTTAGATTAGCCTTAACGTCGGTAGCCCTGCCCCCTGGTAAACAGTGTATGATCGCTGGATGATTAGTTTTAAGTCTAATACTGCGGGTAATGGAGTCGCCAATGACTAGGGTTTTCAATTTGTCAGAGCTAATGGTGGGAGCCGTCGGCGTCTCAGACCCCACAACGGGAGGAGTAGAGACCAGAGAAGTCTCGGCCTCCGACTCCGACTCGCTTAATGGGGAGAACCGGTTGAAAGTTTCTGTCGGCTGAATAAGCGACACCGGTTGAGCATTCCTACAGCGTTTCCCTCCAGAAGCCATGAGAAAGTTGTCCGGCTGCGGGGACCGTGCGAGGGGGTTTATACTAACGTTACTATCTGTACTTACTGGTGGCACAGACGCTGTTTCATCCTTTCCTACACTGAAATTACCCTTGCCTAACGATTGCGTCTGAAGCTGGGCTTGCAGCACAGCTATCCTTGCCGTAAGGCGATCGTTCTCCTGTATATTATAAGTACAACGACTGCAATTAGAAGGCATCATGTTAATGTTACTTAGCTTCGGCTGTTTGAAGTCCTGACGAACCATGTCCAGATAAAACCTCCGGGGAGAAAAAGTAGAATGAAAAAAGTTGAGTGAGGGAAAAAGTAAAAATATACGGTAATGAAATAGTAAAAAACCGTAAGGTAGCAAAGTAAGATCGGCAACAAAACGCACAGCAGCGTAAACAAGTCTGCAAGTTGCTAATTGCCTATAATTTCCACCTGTTGTCTATTCCATTTGCACAACAGCATGTGACATTTGTCAATCAGTGTTGCTTCCTAAGTGGACAGTTTGATTTCACAGAAGTGTGATTGACTTGGAGTTACATTGTGTTGTTTAAGTGTTCCCTTTATTTTTTGAGCAGTATACGTATGTATCATCATTGGGGTAGGCTTTTACAGAATCCTGAGTTTAAAGACTTTACAATAAGAATTGACTGATTTACACAGGGTTGAATGCAGTGATTTTCACAAACTGCAGGTTTGGTACGTCACATCACCTATAGGGTGAATTTAACCACTTCCGGTTGCTCCAGGAAGCTTAGAATCAACACAGGTAGACCTCATAGTGGCCTGATGAATTGTCATCGAAGACAGGTTCATAAGGCATTCATAACCCACATAGGCTTCAGGTTGAATTTAGGGGAGCAGGCAATGTATTCCAATGGGGAGAGAAGTCATTGCAAACTGTTTGATGTAAACACCTTTTCACTGTTAAGGGTTAATGCCACATGGTCAAGGTTAGGCTTGCATAGATCGGGTGGACCTCAGGAACGTTCCTGAGGTCGAATTGTGCTTCTAACCCTAACTGTCACTCTAAAGCACCTGAAATTTAGGCCCAGGCTTCATTTTGGGCCTTTTTTTCACGGTCGCTGCGAGCTACGGTCAAGCGGGGCATCTCGTTGAACTCGGCACAGCCTAGAGATTATGGTAATGCCATTGCAGGCTCTGTGTGTCTAAGCCCTGCACTGTGTCACTCATTTACATTTAACATTTAAGTCATTTAGCAGACGCTCTTATCCAGAGCGACTTACAAATTGGTGCATTCACCTTATGATATCCAGTGGAACAACCACTTTACAATAGTGCATCTAAATCTTTTAGGGGGGGGGGGGGGATTAGAAGTTTTACTTTATCCTATCCCAGGTATTCCTTAAAGAGGTGGGGTTTCAGGTGTCTCCGGAAGGTGGTGATTGACTCCGCTGTCCTGGCGTCGTGAGGGAGCTTGTTCCACCATTGGGGTGCCAGAGCAACGAACAGTTTTGACTGGGCTGAGCGGGAACTGTGCTTCCTCAGAGGTAGGGGGGCCAGCAGGCCAGCGGTGGATGAGCGCAGTGCCCTCGTTTGGGTGTAGGGACTGATCAGAGCCTGAAGGTACGGAGGTGCCGTTCCCCTCACGGCTCCGTAGGCAAGCACCATGGTCTTGTAGCGGAAACGAGCTTCAAGTGGAAGCCAGTGGAGAGAGCGAAGGAGCGGGGTGATGTGAGAGAACTTGGGAAGGTTGAACACCAGACGGGCTGCGGCATTCTGGATGAGTTGTAGGGGTTTAATGGCACAGGTAGGGAGCCCAGCCAACAGCGAGTTGCAGTAATCCAGACGGGAGATGACAAGTGCCTGGATTAGGACCTGCGCCGCTTCCTGTGTGAGGCAGGGCCGTACTCTGCGAATGTTGTAGAGCATGAACCTACAGGATCGGGTCACCGCCTTGATGTTAGTGGAGAACGACAGGGTGTTGTCCAGGGTCACGCCAAGGTTCTTAGCACTCTGGGAGGAGGACACAATGGAGTTGTCAACCGTGATGGCGAGATCATGGAACGGGCAGTCCTTCCCCGGGAGGAAAAGCAGCTCCGTCTTGCCGAGGTTCAGCTTGAGGTGGTGATCCGTCATCCACACTGATATGTCTGCCAGACATGCAGAGATGCGATTCACCACCTGGTTATCAGAAGGGGGAAAGGAGAAGATTAATTGTGTGTCGTCTGCATAGCAATGATAGGAGAGACCATGTGAGGATATGACAGAGCCAAGTGACTTCGTGTATAGCGAGAATAGGAGAGGGCCTAGAACAGAGCCCTGGGGGACACCAGTGGTGAGAGCACGTGGTGCGGAGACAGATTCTCGCCACGCCACCTGGTAGGAGCGACCTGTCAGGTAGGACGCAATCCAAGCGTGGGCCGCGCCGGAGATGCCCAACTCGGAGAGGGTGGAGTGGAGGATCTGGTGGTTCACAGTATCAAAGGCAGCAGATAGGTCTAGAAGGATGAGAGCAGAGGAGAGAAAGTTAGCTTTAGCAGTGCGGAGAGCCTCCGTGACACAGAGAAGAGCAGTCTCAGTTGAGTGACCAGTCTTGAAACCTGACTGATTTGGATCAAGAAGGTCATTCTGAGAGAGATAGCAAGAGAGCTGGCCAAGGACGGCACGTTCAAGAGTTCGAGAGAAAAGAAAGAAGGGGTACTGGTCTGTAGTTGTTGACATCGGCGGGATCGAGTGTAGGTTTTTTTAGAAGGGGTGCAACTCTCGCTCTCTTGAAGATGGAAGGGACGTAGCCAGCGGTCAAGGATGAGTTGATGAGCGAGGTGAGGTAAGGGAGAAGGTCTCCGGAAATGGTCTGGAGAAGAGAGGAGGGGATAGGGTCAAGCGGGCAGGTTGTTGGGCGGCCGGCCGTCACAAGACGCAAGATTTCATCTGGAGAGAGAGGGGAGAAAGAGGTCAAAGCACAGGGTAGGGCAGTGTGAGCAGGACCAGCGGTGTCGTTTGACTTAACAAACGAGGATCGGATGTCGTCGACCTTCTTTTCAAAATGGTTGACGAAGTCATCCGCAGAGAGGGAGGAGGGGGGGGGGGGGGGGAGGATTCAGAAGGGAGGAGAAGGTGACAAAGAGCTTCCTAGGGTTAGAGGCAGATGCTTGGAATTTAGCGTGGTAGAAAGTGGCTTTAGCAGCAGAAACAGAAGAGGAAAATGTAGAGAGGAGGGAGTGAAAGGATGCCAGGTCCGCAGGGAGGCGAGTTTTCCTCCATTTCCGCTCGGCTGCCCGGAGCCCTGTTCTGTGAGCTGGCAATGAGTCGTCGAGCCACGGAGCAGGAGGGGAGGACCGAGCCGGCCTGGAGGATAGGGGACATAGAGAGTCAAAGGATGCAGAAAGGGAGGAGAGGAGGGCTGAGGAGGCAGAATCAGGAGATAGGTTGGAGAAGGTTTGAGCAGAGGGAAGAGATGATAGGATGGAAGAGGAGAGAGTAGCGGGAGAGAGAGAGCGAAGGTTGCGACGGCGCAATACCATCCGAGTAGGGGCAGAGTGAGAAGTGTTGGAGGAGAGCGAGAGGGAAAAGGATACAAGGTAGTGGTCGGAGACTTGGAGGGGAGTTGCAATGAGATTAGTGGAAGAACAGCATCTAGTAAAGATGAGGTCAAGCGTATTGCCTGCCTTGTGAGTAGGGGGGGAAGGTGAGAGGGTGAGGTCAAAAGAGGAGAGGAGTGGAAAGAAGGAGGCAGAGAGGAATGAGTCAAAGGTAGACATGGGGAGGTTAAAGTCACCCAGAACTGTGAGAGGTGAGCCATCCTCAGGAAAGGAACTTATCAAGGCGTCAAGCTCATTGATGAACTCTCCAAGGGAACCTGGAGGGCGATAAATGATAAGGATGTTAACCTCTCTAGGGTCGGCGGGACGAAATCATCCCACCTACTCAACAGCCAGTTGAATCCCGTGGCGCGTTATTCAAATACCTTAGAAATGCTATTACTTCAATTTCTCAAACATATGACTATTTTACACCATTTTAAAGACAAGACTCTCGTTAATCTAACCACACTGTCCGATTTCAAAAAGGCTTTACAACGAAAGCAAAACATTAGATTATGTCAGCAGAGTACCCAGCCAGAAATAATCAGACACCCATTTTTCAAGCTAGCATATAATGTCACATAAACCCAAACCACAGCTAAATGCAGCACTAACCTTTGATGATCTTCATCAGATGACAACCCTAGGACATTATGTTATACAATACATGCATGTTTTGTTCAATCAAGTTCATATTTATATCAAAAAACAGCTTTTTACATTAGCATGTGACGTTCAGAACTAGCATACCCCTCGCAAACTTCCGGTGAATTTACTAAATTACTCACGATAAACGTTCACAAAAAACATAACAATTATTTTAAGAATTATAGATACAGAACTCCTCTATGCACTCGCTATGTCCGATTTTAAAATAGCTTTTCGGTGAAAGCACATTTTGCAATATTCTGAGTAGATAGCCCGGCATCACAGGGCTAGCTATTTAGACACCCACCAAGTTTAGCCCTGACCAAAGTCAGATTTACTATAAGAAAAATGTTATTACCTTTGCTGTTCTTCGTCAGAATGCACTCCCAGGACTTCTACTTCAATAACAAATGTTGGTTTGGTTCAAAATAATCCATAGTTATGTTCAAATATCCTCTGTTTTGTTCGTGCGTTCAAGACACTATCCGAATGGTAAAGAATGGTGACGCGCACGACGCATTTCGTGACAAAAAAATTCTAAATATTCCATTACCGTACTTCGAAGCATGTCAACCGCTGTTTAAAATAAATTTTTATGCCATTTTTCTCGTAAAAAAGCGATAATATTCCGACCGGGAAAGCGTGTTTACGTTCAAAGAGAGAGAAAATAAAAACATGGGATCCCCTCGTGCACGAGCCTCAGTCTGATGGTACTCTGACCGGCCACTATCCAAACGCGCTAATGTTTTTCAGCCAGAGGCTGGAATTACATCATTCAGCTTTTTCCCGGGTTCTGAGAGCCTATGGGAGCCGTAGGAAGTGTCACGTTACAGCAAAGATCCTCAGTTTTCAATAAACAGAGCCAAGAAGAACAAGAACTTGTCAGACAGGCCACTTCCTGCATGGAATCTTCTCAGGTTTTGGCCTGCCATATGAGTTCTGTTATACTCACAGACACCATTCAAACAGTTTTAGAAACTTTAGGGTGTTTTCTATCCAAAGGCAATAATTATATGCATATTCTAGTTACTGGGCAGGAGTAGTAACCAGATTAAATCGGGTACGTTTTTTATCCGGCCGTGTCAATACTGCCCCCTAGCCCTAACAGGTTAAGAAGAATGCATTTCGCTAACTCACCAACTTGGTGTATGTAGATCTTAGTGGTAATAAACTAGATGTAGCCAGTATGAATGCATTCTCCACACTGAATAATGTCATGCTAAATTTAGCCATGAATCAGATAGAAATGGTTGACGTAGACTGTCAAAGCTTTAACAGAAAAGAGCAAAATTGACCTGAGTGACAACCCTTTGGCATGCAACTGTTCCAATATTCAATTAATTGGTTGGGTTCAGAGCAATGCCAATAAAGTGATTAACATTGATAGGACAATGTGTTGGTTCAAAGGAAAGGTTATCAGATGTGCATTTGAATTTATTTAGGATTTTTTTTTCTTTTTTCGCAGGCATGTTAGCATTTGGACTTGTCGTTATGTCAATGGCAATTTTAACAATTTCATTTGTCATCATTACGGAAGAAATACAGAGGATCCGAACTGCTTTGAAAGGTAACACGTTATTAGGATATAGTCAAGTGCAGATGGTAACAGTTCAACCAACTTTCCAATAACCCTAGCCCAACCCTGAACTTCACCTCCAAAGAAAGCGCTTACAGATTATAGTTTCAGCATTTATAGATGATCTTAAGGGGACAGAGCAAAGTTTAGTTCACTGACTAACAATCAGGGTAGTTCAATCACATGCCTTACAGCTGAACTTAAGGTTAAATACAACTGAAGAACTACATTAAAATGGCATATGCCATTTTAATGTAGCTCTTCATAATCTCTACATCACAATGCAAAAAAAATTAAGCATTTTCAGATTTATGATCATTTCATTAAATCAATAAAAAGAAAAAGTGAGTTTTATCATGCTTTTTATTCTCAGTGTTATGCAACTTTAGAAGTATAAATATCTGTTTTAATATACAACATCTATGACATCCATAGAGGTTCCTTGGGCGAAATACCAAAACTCAAACATTTTTATTGCACAGATCCTAAAAGACAAAACATAGTAAGCAAGTTCATCTAATGCTAGTTTCACACAAAGGAAAAACGAAGAAAAAAACTAGCAGGACCATGTGGGACCCGACGGATGTTGAAACAGAGACAGTCTAACAGCACAACTGGGTGGCTGGGTAGGTGAGGAAATCACAAACATCAAACATATTTCCTGTGATGTAGTACACAGATTTGGCAAATCAATTACACAATATACAAAATATACATCCATGAAGAATTTGTAAACAAACATTGAATGTGCTTTTTTTAAAGGATTTAAATGTCAATCGTCAGAAACAAAAGGCATGGAGACAAATATATGCTCCGTCATTCAAAGAAAGTGTTTTCGATTAATTTATGTCTGTATCCAGAGCCTGTTTGACAGGGGACAAGATGAGCTCCATAAGACATTTATCTCAATCATTCTTATCCTACTCTCCCCCAACTACTACAACTAGGAGGGGAAAGGTGTCTAATATTAAAGGTGAATTTCTCTTCTGCCCAAATGTTTGACAATACATTTACAATAACTAATGAGAATAGTAAAACTTCAAATTCGGTTAACACATTTAAAAAATCTCTACAATCAATCTTATTTGTCTACAATGTGCCTTCTTGGGTACAGTATGCAATTTATGTAAATATATTATGTCCAGTTTATAGTATTTTTTGTTTGCCTCTAAGATACAGTAGATTGTTTATTGTTATGACATATCCTACATTATAGAGTTAATATTGTATCGCCTAATTAGAAACCTACTTTGTTTGATATTTAGGGTATGCAATCAAAAGGCTTGACAGCTGAACTACAGGACATCCCTATGTCAGTGTAAAAGAAGTCAACTGTTTTCTGATACACAAAGCTAGTATCATCATCTAAACATCAACTGTCTAGAATAATGACATTTATGTATATGAACTAAGATTTGTATATTGGTGCATTTTGTTTTTACAAAATCCGTCCTTTCAAGCCTATTGTTAGCTAGACATTTAACTGGGCAGTTTCATCTGGCCGATCTGGTACATAAATGTAGGCTACTGCATCACTTACGGAAAAAGAAAAGTCTGGAGAAGAACAAAAACGACAAAAACAATACAAGGCTAGAACACAACTTCAGTACTGTAACTGAAATCGAATCTCTTGCAACCCTGACATTCTCAATACATTTGCTTGGCGTTTACTTGAATTGAAGCCCTTTTTAAATTGACCATACCCGAAAATACATTTCACATTGTATGAATGTCTGTCCGTACAAATATAAACACAACTGGAAAACACCCAATAGATGCAGACTCCTTAAAAACAGACTGACAAATCTCTTCCATAGTGTGGCAAACATACTTACAATTATTGGTTTATTCTAACTCCTTGGAGCTTGCATTCTACACATTGTCATAATAACATACATATTTTCTCCTGGGCTCAGCGAAGTATCAATTTTACACGGTCATTACAATTCTTCATACATCATCACGATTGAACGCATTCTTGGGAACCACTTGCCCCTCACAGTTGTTTTTTGTTTCATTTTCAACACTACATTTGAGGAAAAGCACAATTGCCCATGTAAGCTGTTTTCTCCTCAAGTATAATTCTGAACATATCAGAATGTGTTAAAATGACTGTTAGAGAGAGGATGTATTTTGGATAGATATAGATAGACATTACATTAGCTTATTCTAGACCACAGAATTATCAAGCGGAACTTTATTCTGAAATGACATATCATTGAGTATACAAACATGACATTGCAAAATATATATATACAAAACAAACACATATTCACTTAAGCCCATGTATTCCAATTTTTACAGTTAGTTTTGTCATACTTATGTACACAATTGCATAAAAATCAAAGGTTTAGAAATGTAGAGATGTGAAAGGAATGTGAATTACACCATAACCTGCTAAGAACAGCAAGTTTTTTTTTTTATTCCCCCTTAACTCTAAGGCCCCTTCCACTAAATAGGATTCCAGAACCGTAAGATGATTCCATATTAAATAGTTCTAGGTGAGAAGCACAGGACATAGTGCATTCCTGCTGTGCACCGCTACCCAAAACAAAAAAAACACACTTCACCTCTAGGTAATAATAAAAAAAAGTGACAAAGTATCTAAACAAACTTTTGGTGATATTTGACTTGTGTATGACGCTTGCCAGTGAATGATCTGCATCACTGTCACACAACTAAAATGGTTCATCGGATGACATGCCATGACTAGCGTATTTTCACCTCACAAAGCTTTTTGAGTGGGAGTGAAATAGTTCAGTCTACACGCATCGAAAGTCTGCTACCTTCAATTTCAGGTGCTCTTAACCCAGAACTCTAAACCCAGAGTGCAATTCAAAACCTTGGAAAAGGCTACTTCCTTACTGCCCACTGACATTTTGATTGCACATTGCACTCCGCTGTCGATTAAAAAATAAAACCTCAACAATCACAGGATACAAATTTGACACTTTTTCTTCACACAGCAGAGGACCACAAATGAGCAGCAAATCATTGTCTACATTCCGTCCAAAAACATTACACATTTACAGTATTGCCCAAGCATACGCTTACACCACTACATACACACACACACTCTCAGGATAACACACCTCTCTCACGCCATATAAACACTGAAGTAACAGCTACCCGGTTCACAAAAAAATAAGGTATGATGACACTATGAACAACTAAAATGTCTGCCTTGTCTTATCTTGGACATACCGCAAAAGTAAGGGTGGCTGCTGTCTTATTTTTTAAATTCCGCATTTCCTTTTTTTGCAGGGCCGCGTGGCGACTCCTTGGTTTGCTTGTGTCGGGCCGAATCTTTGTCTGAACCGGAACCCTCTTTCACCACGGTAGCCACTCTCAAAGTCTCTCTCTTGGTGTTTTTCTGTGTAGACGCTGCCTCTTGACCAGACTCCCTTTTCTTCTTGTCAGCCTGTTCTTTTTCGCTGCAGGCTACCTGTTTATCAGAGTTAGTGACCCTGGATTCAGCTTTACTGTGTTTGGCCTGGGGGGTGCTGTTGCTGGTGGAGGTGGGTGTTGGCCCTGTGGTATCCACCCCACCCAGACTCTTATGAGAGTCTGATCTAAGGCCCTCTGACCTGGGAGCCTCTACCCTCGGTCTCCCCTGATCCTCCCTGGAGGTCTGGACCACAGCCTCCTGTCCGGTGCTGCCGCTGGCCCTGCCTGAGAGAGCTCCACCGTTGGGTGGGTGTGCTTCTCTTCTCATGGCTAGGGCCGGCAGGACTGGTACAGGGGTAGACTGGGAGGGAGCGCTGGCTCCAGTCGGAGGCTCTTTTTGGGCCTGCTGTTGGGGTGCAGCAAGGACCGGCGCTGGCTCTTTCATTACCGGGGTTGCAGTTGGGGCAAGAGTTTTGTGAGGGGGGGATTTCTGTTTTGAGTCTATGATTTGTCTAACAGTTGAAGTAGTGATTTCCTTTTGTTTTGAGATCATTGAGGTTGAGGCAGAGGTTTTGTGAGGGGGTGATTTTTGTTTTGAGTCCAGGTTATCTTTGATGACTTGGGCTGGGGTTGGGGCAAAGGTGTGGAGTTCTGGTTCTTTCTGTTTTGGGTCAGAGTGGTGTCTGACAACTGGGGTTGGGACAGGAGTTTGGCACAAAGATTTGTTTAGTTTGGAGTCTGAACTTTCTTTGACGATGTGGCTTTGGACCGAGGTTTTGAGTAGGGGTTCTTCCTGCTTTGAGTCTGGGATTTCTTTGACCATTGAGACTGTAGTTTCTTGCTGTTTTGAATCCAGGCCTAAATTGACGACTGGGGTGGGAGTTTTCACTTCATACCTCTCCCTCTCTCCCTCAGATCTTGGCTTAGTTTTGGGATTGAAGGTTGTTTGATTTGTTGAAGCAGGACTTGGTGGTGATTGTTTCACTATCAGCACAGGACTCGTCTCTTTGGTATTCACATCAGCAGTTAGCTTTTTAGGGACTCTGATTTCTGCCCCAAGAGCCCCTTTGACCCAAGTCTTTTCAGTTTCAGCAAGTCGGTGTGTTAAATATGGCTTCTCTCGCTCTCCAGTCTTTGCAATGCTACCCTTTGTCTTTGGTGAAGTGGGACCTTGTCTAATTTGCTTTGCTACACTACTAATAGCTACCTGACTGCCAATGGGACAAGCATCTTCACAACACCTCTGTGTTGCTTCTGTTTTAGCAGTTGCAGTGTCCAAAATTCCTTTAGATAAGACACATTTTACATCCACTTTAGGACTTGTCTCTCTGACTTCAGCCATTTTATCTCTTGCTGCGTTTGCAGCTTTGAGCTCCTCAACAGCAGACACACTGGCCGGTTCACTGTCCTTGTTTAGTACTGGCCTGTTGCTTTGAACCTTGTCCGAGTTTTGGGTTTTCCCTGTGGCGTCCTGTCTTGGAGACATTTGACCACTTGTTCGGTTCACATCTCCAAGACTAGAGATTGGAGCAGGGATGGACGTTTGTGTTGTGGTCACTGTCGAGGGACTGCTGTATACCATCTGCTGCTTTGACAGGTATGAAGTCTGCTCTAAATTATATTTTACAACTGTAGTGATGCTACTTGTATTCTCAGCTGGTCTTTGTTTCTCATTGCTCTGCAGGTAACTGGGCCCTGACTGACAATCTGAACTTTGCTTCACTGGTACAGCTGCATGAGGGGCTGTTGCTTGAACCTCCACCTTTGAGGCAGGGAAGGATGCTGCAGTATTTTTGGGACTCTCCGTCTTTGGAACGACAACTGTATCCGATGTCTTGGAGATATCGGTGTTGTTTTGCTGTGCGGGGGCTGGGGTCTCTTGAGGTGGCTCCACCTCCTCCTCCTGGTCTTCGTTGCTGACCTCCCGTATGGAGGGCGTCTTCCCACAGTTGGAGAAGTGGGTGCTGTGGCGGAATGCCCTATGATCGTGAGTTATCATACTGGACCTGCTCTCTTGTTTCCCCCCAAAGTCTGAGACCTCCGCCTTGGAGAGAGCCGTTGGGGGTTCATGGTGACTAGGTCTGTCGTGTGGCTTCTCACCACTGCTACTGAATTTAAGCCCAGTGTTGGAAATACTAGCCTCCTCGTTGGCGGGAATTGGATTGCTAAGGGCCACAACAGCTCCAGGGCTTAGTATACTGGTGGGGGGGCTCTTCTGCTTGTCTGATGGTTTTAGCAGGGGAATCAACACCTGCCGCTCAACTGGGCTTTGCAGCCACGTGGGCGTCCCTATCGAGCCCATATCACTGTCAGACATCTTAGAGAGGCAGGTGTCTGTTTTAGACACCCTTGGCCCGGAGAGCAGGCCAATGTCTAGGGTGCCCTCCAGGGGTTTCAGGGAGGAGACCAGACGCCCCTCCAGCTTGTACTCTGAGGAGGTCTTCCTGAGGGAGCCTTCACTGGAGGAGATGAGCTGGAGTTTCTCCACTGCACTTCCCTCTCCTCTCCCAGCAAATATCTTGGGGTTCAGGCCCTCAGGGCTGGAGTGGACGCTACCCATGGTACCCTTGACGTGGTCTAGAGCCAGGGCCGAGTCCAGCTGAAGACTCTTGGACCGGGTGGACCCAAAATGGAGGCTCTCATGGATGACGGGAGAGAGTCGACACATGCAGTCTTCTCGCTCCTCGAATGACTGCCTCTTCCGGGCAAACTCCATGTTGGGGGCCTTGAAGTCAAGCCTGTCTGGCTTACCACCCTCCTTGCTCTGCCTGGACAGCTGCCACTCAGTCTTCTGGGGGCTCCAGTCAGGGTGGATGGAGCACAGTGGCGAGTCAGAGCTATTGCCCACTAGTGGTTCAGGGCTGCCTTCACTGGCCCGAGTGTTCAGCTTCTTGTACAGGACATCTTTTACAGTGGTGCTGGCAGTTTTGCCTTCCAGTGAGACTGTCTCTGAGCCTTGGCTTCTGCCCTGGCTTCTTCCTCCTTCAGCACCAGACATATCAGATTCCTGTAGTGCGTCCTGCTTCTGCAGGGACTCTCGCCTCTCTGACCAGTCCTGTCTTTTCATCACCACCTTGGCTTTCAGTTTCTCCTTCTCCAGCTCCTCCATAGACTCCTGGCGGCCCACTTTGCGTCCAACAGGCCTCTTGAGGCAGCCCTGCTCTGCCGGCCGGACCCGGGTGATGGCCGGAGGTTCGCAGGACGTCTCCTCCAAACTCTGCAGGGTGTGGTGGTCCCTGTCCCCAGGCATCAACTCTTCTCCCTGGGACTCTTCCTGGGTCACCTCCAGGTTGTGCTTCCTGGAACACATGTGCTTCTTGTCGCCCGTGTAGGAGGGCGACAGCTTCTCCTCCGACTGCACCCGCTTAAGGAGCGGCGAACGGGGAGGCTCTGCGCTCTTGGGACGTGCCATGTGGCGGACAATGGTAGGGGGTGAGTGCATCTTGACCGGGAATGCTTGGGTGGTCTTGGAGATCCCCATGGACCCATGGCTAAGTAAAGGAGAGGGTGAACGCTGCGGGGAGGTGGGCTGGGGGGTCGGGGATGGGGTGCGGGCCAGAGGGGAGAGGGGAATGCTACCGACAGACTTGCGACGGCCCTGTCGGAGCCTCTGGCCAGTCAGTTTGGGGCCCAGGCCGTGCAGGGTGCTGGGACGGATGTGGCCGGAGCCTGCGGGGGAGTTTGGAGCGCTGGAGCTGGGAGAGCTACTCTGAGAGGAGTTGCCACCTGGAAACACAGAGGGAAGGACGTTATTCAACTATAATATTTAATAGTGTTAAATATTGTACATTCATCCTAATTTAACAAACATTGATTGTTTTACTGACACACACCACATGTATTTTATTGATTTAAAATCAATTTTATTCCATAAAATGTAAATGAAAGACGGTCACTCTCACCTGACTGATTGAAGTCAGGGGTGGGTCGGAAAGCTGCAGTGGGGGAGCGGGGAGACATGCTGTGAGTAGGGGAAACTGGGAGACTCTCCCCAGAGGACAGGGAGCGGTTGAAGGATGAGAAACTACGGCTGGTGTGGAGCAGAGGGGAGGGCTGCATGGCAAAACGCCTGAACACAGACCGCCGCCTGTGGGGAAAAAGGAGAGAAGACACGGTCAGTCTATCACTATGAGGCCCAGGCACTCCCATGATTAGATTTGTGGTCTAGACTCTAGATAGATTCATCTAAGAGAATTATACTTCAAATGGTGTTATTACTATATATGCGTTCTGGCAAAGAGCGCAAAGAGAGAAGACACTGAATCAGTCCACCACTATAGGGCCAAGCAAGAATGTTCCACAGAAAATGCAATTTTTGTAGGTAGAAAATAGATGTGTAGTGTTGTGACATCTATGATCATTGTTCTTAAAATGGTGGTAAACAATGTACATAATATTCCTGAGTAATCAATTAAACAATTCAGTGAAAGAAAAAGGAAAGCCAGAGTAAGATCTTTGAAAGTAAAAACTTAAGACTGACATGTGACGAGGGTTGACATTGTCAAGCAGTGACAGAGTTTTAGCACCGTTGCAAGGAGCCACAGCTACACCCTGTGGTTATACTGTATATGACTAAATCTGGACATGTAAGCTGTTCAAATTTACAAGCAACCTCTACAGAGCAGACTAATAGAGATTTACTTCATTTGTATTTATTATGGATCCCCATTAGCTGCTGGGGTCCTGCAAAATTAAGGCAGTTTATACAATTTAAAAAAACATGACAATATATTCACAGATTTCACAACACTGTGTGACCTCAGGTGCCTACTCCATCACTACCACATATCTACAGTACTAAATCCATGTGTATGTGTGTGTATAGTGAGTATGTTATCGTGTGTGTGTGTGTGTGTATGCATGTGTCTATGCCTACGTTTGTGTTGCTTCACAGTCCCCGCTGTTCCATAAGGTGTTTTTTTTACCAGTATTTTTAAATCTCATTTTACTGTTTGCATCAGTTACTTGATGTGGAATAGAGTTCCATGTAGTCATGGCTCTATGTAGTACTGTGTGCCTCCCATAGTCTGTTCTGGACTTGGGGACTGTGAAGAGACCTCTTGTGGCATGTTTTGTGTGGTATGCATAGGTGTCTGAGCTGTGTGCCAGTAGTTTAGATAGACAGCTAGGTGCATTCAACATGTTAATACCTCTCATAAATACAAGTAGTGATGAAGTAAATCTCTCCTCCACTTTGAGGCAGGAGAGATTGACATGCATATTATTATTAGCCCTCTGTGTATATCCAAGGGCCAGCCGTTATGCCCTGTTCTGAGCCAATTGCAAAAAGCCCTTTTTTGTGGCAACTGACCACACGACTGAATAGTAGTCAAGGTGCGACAAGACACAACTAGGACCTGCCTTGTTGATAGTGTTGTCAACTATTAGATATAGTTCATATCTAATAACAAAATGGTTTCTCGTATAGAAAATAACACTAAACCAAACACGAATTTCTTGCCTTTCTTGCGTCTTCTCCTTCTTGGGCTTCTTGGTGCGTCGGACCATCTTGCTCCTGTAGCTGTTCCTCCTGGCAGGCCCTGTTTTGATGAAGGTGTTCTCAAACGCAGTGGTGGAGATGGCTACCCTACTGCCACTCTGGAAAGGAAGCAAATACAGAGATCCATAAGATAAACTGGCCCAAAATGAATTAGCTCCATTGTAAGAGTATGAAGTTACAAACAGGGTTGAGTTAAAAAAGTGGGCTCGACTGTAAATTACCGCTAGATAAACAGTCTATTATAAATTGGGTGGTTCGAGCCCTGAATGCCGATTGGCTGACAGCTGTGGTATATCAGACCGTATACCACAGGTGCGACAACACCTTTATTTTAACTGCTCTAATTACGTTGGTAACTAGTTTATAATAGCAATAAGGCACCTCGGGGGTTTGTGATATATGGCCAATATACCACGGCTAAGGGCTGTGTCCAGGCACTCCGCGTTGCGTCATGCTTAAGAACAGCCCTTAGCCGTGGTATATTGGCCATATACCACACCCCTTCTAGACTTATTGCTTAAATATATGAGCTCCATCATGAGAGTATCAAGTTACAAACTCCAGATACCTTATGCTTATACGATTACGTCATAACCTTTTGTGGATATAATGGTGGACAATTGTTACTAGCAGTTATATCTGATGAAAGCTTTATATCTAATGTTCTCTGACCTTGAGCAGCAGTTCCACCACCTCAGTGTGGACCAGGCCGTGGACCGTCTCTCCATTCACATGAGTGATGAGGTCACCAGCTTTCAGCCCTGCCTTGTGGGCCGGACCCAGGTCCTCCACACTCTGAACACCACACAGAAACACACTGTTAGCTACTGTATCTATAATCACGCCGTAATGAAACATTGCAGTACAAAAACAAAACATTGTTTTCCCATGGTGCAGGTTTAATTGAATCCAGCCACTCAACCTATTATTCAGTATCTAATAACACAGATGAAAGTGACCACTTGTTGTACCAACAGAAATGTACTATTTTACCAGTGCTTCATTAGATATGACTGTGCTTGTTTGAACATGATCAAACACGAGGCTGTGAAAAGTCACATTCTCAGTGCCACCCAGAAGCTCCTCGACCCATTTCAGTTTGACTATCAGCCCAGCAGAGGAGTTGATGATGCCATTCTTACTCTCCTCAACATGGTCTATAGACATCTAGAAGGTGCCAAAAATCCCATGTCAGGGTTCTGTATGTTGACTTCTCTTCTGCCACAATCCAGCCTTACATTCTGGCACAGAGACTCATAAGGGACTTCTCCTTAGATTGGGGGGCTGGTTTTGTGGCTGTTGGACTTCCTGAGACTCATAAGGGACTTCTCCTTAGATTGGGGGGCTGGTTTTGTGGCTGTTGGACTTCCTGAGACTCATAAGGGACTTCTCCTTAGATTGGGGGGCTGGTTTTGTGGCTGTTGGACTTCCTGAGACTCATAAGGGACTTCTCCTTAGATTGGGGGGGCTGGTTTTGTGGCTGTTGGACTTCCTGAGCCAGAAGTCACAGCGGGTCAAAGTAGGTCCCCCACCTGTCAGACATATGCACCACCAACACAGGCTCTCCTCAGGGATGTGTTTAGTCCCCACTCCTGTACATCTTGTACACTAATAGTTGTACTAGTTACCATCCTGACAGACACCTCGTTAAGTTCTCTGATGACACTGCCTTGATCAGCCTGTTGCATGATGACGAGGAACACCATGGCCCGGTCCTAAAGGACTTTGTAGAGTGGTGTGACCAATCACACTTGGTCCTCAATACCAATAAGACCAAAGAGATGTGCATAGACTTCAGGAAGCGTACAACACCTACCTCAGCAACAAATATCAGAGGTCAGAACATAGAGATTGTAGAGGAATACAAATATCTGGGTGTCCTCTTGGACAACATGCTTCAGTGGAGTAAATGTACAGACCTGAGACTGTACTTTCTCAAAAAGCTGGGATCTTTTAAGGTTGACTGTACTAAACCGACTCTGTTTTACAAATCTTTCATTTGTAAAAAACAGTATTTAAACTTTTTGTATTGTTTGTTGGTTTGGGAATGCCACTGTCAGCCAGATAAATATGCCAAGGGATTATCACCACAGACAGGCCTGGATGGTCAAACAGACAGGATGGTCAAACAGACAGGCTGGTCAAACAGACAGGATGGTCAAACAGACAGGCCTGGATGGTCAAACAGACAGGATGGTCAAACAGACAGGATGGTCAAACAGACAGGATGGTCAAACAGACAGGATGGTCAAACAGACAGGATGGTCAAACAGACAGGATGGTCAAACAGACAGGATGGTCAAACAGACAGGATGGTCAAACAGACAGGCTGGTCAAACAGACAGGCCTGGATGGTCAAACAGACAGGCCTGGATGGTCAAACAGACAGGCCTGGATGGTCAAACAGACAGGCCTGGATGGTCAAACAGACAGGCCTGGATGGTCAAACAGACAGGCCTGGATGGTCAAACAGACAGGCCTGGATGGTCAAACAGACAGGCCTGGATGGTCAAACAGACAGGCCTGGATGGTCAAACAGACAGGCCTGGATCAGATCTTTAAGGTCAGGGCCCTCAGCAAGACTCAGGATATGGGTGGCTGGTGAATCGTATGGGGGACACTGGAACACGTATGGGGGGCTGGTGAACTGTCATTTTAGACCCAAGCCACCCCCTGTACCCAGACTTTGAACTACTCCCCTCTGGGTGCAGGTATAGGGCACCCCCCCGGCAAGAAAAACAGAACAAGACAATAATTTGTGCCAGGTGTGATATCCCTCCGAAACAGCTCGGGCTAATGTTCCTATCGACCCAGTAAGGCCAGCAGGCTAATGTTCCTATCGACCCAGTAAGGCCAGCAGGCTAGTCTCTTTTTATTGGTATGTAACCGTTATGAAAGTTGTATTGTGAATGTGTTTTGTATTTAAACATGTACATGACACTGTAACAACATTTCCTCATGGGGACAATAAAGTCAGTAAATCAAAGTAAAGTTCTTACCCAGACTGTGTGGTAGACAGTGTAGACATCACGATCGCATGCGTACACCGGGATGGCCCGCAGCGTAAAGCCAAATTTCTTCCCCGAGCTGTGAATGATGATTGGATGCCTAGGGTTGATGACGCTGAGGGAGGAGTCTCGGCTGGGTGAAGAGTCACGAGAGGAAGGGTCAGAGGAGAGAGAGTAGGGGGATATGGGGCTGGCCAGTGGGGACACCCCGAAGATATCTGGAACAAGACAGACAAATATAGATTATCATTTGAAATGACTAAAAACGTCTGTAAATATCACAAAGTCGGCCTTTAAGATATCTGGAACAATGAGAAACACAATTCTAATGATATCTGTACCACTAAGAGACACATTAATGAAGGGCATTATTCCTTGGGAAAATAATGTGGGCATTGTGATACAATCAAGGGACTAGTCTGGAATGTGCCAGATACATTGTGAGAGGAAAATACATGTTGCCATAGACGTATTTATATAGCACACCATCAATGTTTATGCTAATTTTATAGGGTGAATTTTCCAATTCTTCAAACCAAATTACCCAGTGGGGGTTCATTTAAAGGTTAACACACAGACACGCATACAAAGACCGCTATTGTCATTTTTATTGATCTGTCTTCCTGTAGCCAGTTGTTCCTATACAGCCTGGAATCACTGTGCCCCTGCTGGGAGTGAGACATGAGGGATTTACCCTTAGGGGGTGTTTTTCTCAGCTACTACCTCAGTTACAGGCTCCTCTTCTGTGCTACTGCATACATAGCCACTCCATAAACAGTAGCCTCTTCCCAGCAGCAGCCGTGCCGGGCCAATTTCACACAGATCTAATGGCCTCTCATCGCTTTCACACTCGGCTCTTTAACCATCCTTAAATAGAAATGCTGGAGATCGCAGGGGTAGGGTGTGTGTATTATCTGACTCACCTCCAGGGATCATGAGGGAGAGGGCACTGGCTGAGACAGACTTGGGGACTTTGGCAACAACACCATGCTTCTCCCCATGTCTATCGGGCCGCAGGCCGCCATGCTGGCCTCCCGGGTCCATGGGGGTCTTGGAGGAGGAGTCAGGGCTGTCTAAGCCCTCCCCTCTGGAGGGATGCAGGTCCAGGTGCTCAGAGAAACTACCTACTGACCAAAGAACAACAGGTACAATGTCCCATCATTTTTTTAGTTACAGTCAGGCACAGTAAAAACATTGAAACACAACTCCACGTGATACCCGTATCATTACTTCTCTGCTCTTGAATATCAGCTGAACCAGTATTCAACAGCCAACATGATGCCAATTCTTTAACACTATCCCTACATCTTCTACCAGCTTTAACCAGTGCTCGAGGCCTCCATACCAGAGAGAGTAGCCCCGCTGTGGGTGCTCCCGGGGGTGGTTGCGTCAGCCTCATCCTCTTCTATGGAGAAGGCCAACTTGGTGGGGTCCCTTAGGGCCAGGGACTCCTCGTCTCCGTCCTCAGCCGAGATGGCGAACTTGGGGAGCAGGCGAGGGCCCATGCTGGGGCTCTCTGTGTCTGAGGATTGGGTGAGGGAGGGCCTGGGGGGAGAAAGGAGGAATGGATAAATATCAACCCCCGTCAGAAAAAACATTCAGAACATACTGGCTAACTGTATTATAGATGTGGTACTGACAAAATAGCTTAATATAAGCAGGTTATGCACTGCCATCTTTGTCTTAAGGTATTCTGAGACCCTGCAATAGTGGGGGAACTTAAATAATACCAAAAGTGTGTGAAAACAATAGATAGTTTGAGTATAGCAGAAGGGATGTTGTGAGGCGTACATTTCAGTGAACTCTGGTGTCCAGCTCAGAGAGTCTACAGTCAGAGGGCTCTCACTCTTCTTCTCCTCAGGCTCTCCCTTCCCCTCCAGCTGGCCACGGGACAGGTCCAAGCTGCTGTACACCTACACACCACACAGACAGACAAACAGTTAACCCTTCACACGTTTACTCTCTCTTAGCTGTATTGTTGAGGATTTAGAGCAGGGGTGTCATTTTGGTGCGCATAGAAAGGAGTCATGAGCGCATTCAGGTGCGTGTGCCACGGTGAATTTTCATAACAATAGACAATCATAGGCTCCTTCTGTTCAGAAAAACCCAGGGTATGACAGCATGTCATCTTGTAAATGTACATCAAACATAGTGATCATAAACGTTGACACTGTATATGACGAGTTATATGGAAATGTAAAGTGCACATTTAGACTCAATATGTTTGGCTTGCTTGTATGACAGAGGTATTTATTATAATCCTCAACATCTTTCAAAATATATCGAGTCCTCTTAAATTTACAGTATTTCCCTCACTCAGACAAAATATTTGCAAAAGTTGACCAATTAGAGGGAGGGATGGGGCAACTTCTTGTCGCGTGCTGTGCTCACGTTCAGAACGGTTGCAGTCAAAACCCATACAGAGCTGTGAAGTTATGTATAGTATGGCCAGGATGACACCAGTATCGCGAAACTCATTAGTATCGTGGCAAAGAAACAAAACACAAAGCGGATTCGACTTCTTCAGGAAAACGGCCATAATGTTGGAAACAAACATCATTATGATGTCATCCAGTTTTCCAAGCTATAAGCACACAGTATTTTACATACAGCTGGTTTTTAAAGGACCAAAGACTTTCAACTGCTTCGTGCTTTCATTTTTGCCATGGAAACAAGACTTTGATACGGGTATTGTCACAGCCATAATTTATAGCATGTTACTATACTTCCACTGTGTTCCAATTTAGTCCTTTATCAGTGCCCAAATCTTCAATTTTCAAACCGTATATGGGTACGAGGGCTACATACCTGAACACCATGCAGGGACAGACACACAGAGACTTTACAGTCTTTCCTCATAGAGGACAAGATTACTAGACCTAAACACCATCACTATCATCAATATATCCCTTGAGTATTGGGACACAGAGTCTGATACCATAGAAACAGTCAGTGGTTCCAAAATAGTGGCAGCAGCCACTGGTTAGCCACGGGTAAGACTATCAGGCTGTGCACAAAAAACTGGTGGGTAACAAAAACTCTAAACGATCTAGGTAGGTAAATGAACAAAAACTCTTCCTCTGAGACATTCTTCTGCCTTAGAAGGCACTTTGTGCATTATTTTCAGAGGCAGAGCGTACTGCAATGCAGCACAACAATGTGTGCAAGTCTGTGTGTGTGTTTGCATTGTGTTCTAAGTTCTACCAAAATAGATCTGATTTGCAGCAGAAAATTTATGCAAAGCCGAGCTCTACATAACAGGCTGCAGGGGGGTTGGGGGGAAAGACGCAAAGAATGTTATGGACCAAAAATCTATCATGTTGGGTTTTCATTGAAAGCTGCAGATATTTGTATGAACTACATACATTTTCTGTTGAGGGTAACTACCTCATTGATCCACCATTGTTTTTCAATCATATGGAGTAATATGGAAGTGAGTGAGCAGTAATGCCTTGAGCGAATCTTTTGTAATTTATCGAGACAGAGAGAGAGCGAGAGGGGGGGTTGGAGTGTGTGGGGGGGAGATAGAGAGAGAAAGGTACAAAGAGAAAGACAACCCACCTTGGAAAATCTGTGAGAGCAGGACGAGAACTGACGTAGCTCCACGTTGAAGTCTTCATCATTGGTATCCTCCTCTTCTTCCTCTGTCTCCAAGTGATGGTACCTATCTGATCGAGCTGTGGGGATAAAACACTAGTTACCATCTTTACTAACTATCACTTTTGAAGTGGCTGTATTCTATAGTATAGGTTAGTGTACATTTTGAGAGCAGGAAGTAAACTCACTGTCAAAGTAGCTGGTGTCGTCCTCTGACTCCAGCTGAGGGATGAACTCAGCCTTCTGTCTCAGCAGACTGTCCCAGTCCAGAGTGTGGAAGAACTGGTGGTGCTTCACCTCATATGCACCACCTAAGGATGGATGGACATACAGTACACATACAGACACTCAGAGATACACAGATATCTTGCACACAAAAGCACTCAAACACACTTCCGCTCCATCCAAAATAAAGGTTGACATTGGACAGCGGTGGCACTGCCCCAACACAAAAGGAAGAAGTGCAGACGCTAACATTTCTTCCTCGCTTTATCATTGGCCGGCACCCAAAAGTCGTATCACCGGCCATAAATTATGCAGTGCAATTTCCTGCCGGTGACCTTTGAGGAAGAGACGGAGGGCCGCCTGCTGAATGGGTCGACTCGACCCAGGGGATTGGCTCTGATGAATGCAGTCCTGTGTAACCTGATTAGATTGAATCTGCTACACAGGAGACAAAGTCTACATCCTAAATGGCCCACTATTCCCTATGCTGCACTACTTTTGACCAGAGCCCTATGGGCTATATAGGGAATAGGGTGCCATTTTAGACGTAGTCAAACAGTGGGCGGCCCGTGGTCTCCGGTCAGGGACAATGTTTACGATCCGCAGACTCTGATGATGCTTTGACCTTGCCCAGGTCGACATTCCTGAGGGGGCCCCATTTACAAGGCAGCATTTGTTATGTGATAAACTGATCTGCCTATTGGTTGACCCAATTTATCCCTCTGTATGTTTAAATAATGCGCTGTGATGAGAAGGCACATGGACAGTTATGGCAATATACCACTGTCTGTACCTGGACTATTTTATCTGAGGGGAGAGAATGCTCCCTGGTAGGTCATAACTGGTTGTAAACCTCTTAACAGTAAACAGGTTCCTTTGTGCCCTGTGCTGAGTTTCAACAAACTAAAAGTAACCCACATAAATGTGCCAGAACTGTAGGTTCTTTACACATTGTCCTTTCCAGCACGGTTCCATCAACTACGGTGAATGTGAAACCAGGCCAGCCCAGTACAGCTTGGCTTGGCTCAGTAGTGTGAAAATGGTATTTGTGTGTGGCATGTGTTGTGCACAACTTGTACCTACCTGTGCCCATCCTCTCCAGAGGGTTCTGTCTGAGTAGGAGGGTGATCAGTTCCTGGGAGTCAGCAGGGGGAGCGTCCTCTCCCTCAGGCCAGTTGATCTCATCTGGGAAACAACACATACTCAGTTCGTTAGCACTTAGTAATATCCCAGAAACAACATATACTGCGTTAGCTAGCAGATAGCAATATCCATGAGACAACACAGTGAGTTAGCGAGCAGTTAGCAATATCCCATAGACCACACATACAGAGTTAGCTAGCAGTAAGCCACAGTTTTAACAGTCCCACAATTATAATCTGATTAATGCATGCTATTGTGCACTTCCTTAGACAAAGGTCATATTGTCTATTATTCACATTATTGAATTTGGAAACTGACAACCTTCACTACCTCAAGGATGAGAAATTCAATTCATGAGTGTCTGGTCTCCAGTACTAAAATAATGTGTTACCAGGTCTGAAAAAAATAATAATGATGTGATAAAAAGATCCTTGTGTCTGCATGTTTGTGTGTGTACCTCAATGTGTCTGTGTGAGTCTGTTCATGTGTGTTTGACCAGTGTAGACCGCTAGCACCAGTTGAGAAATACCAGTGTACACCAAACCAGTAGAATCTGTGCCATGCCACGGTTGTCTCTTTGGCGCCATGAGGCCCCCATTTTAATCAAATTTGGTAGTCGGGCATGAATATGCATGGTGGCCCTCAGGCCTGAGCAGCGTGGCATTCAGCTCAGTGTGTTCAGAGCCCTTTAATTAACACTGGGTCCCTATGGCCTGGTATGATGGAGAGCACACCAAATCTGTCATGGCACCACATTAATTAACATAGGATAGATCGAGCTTATGTGTAAAGGATCAGTTTACAAAGAACATCGCATGCTGACATTTTAAACTATTTTTTCTTATTCGTTGCATAGAACAAGTAGGCGAATACACCATGTCTGTGCTACACACTTAAAATGGCTAGAAAACATTTACATTTAAGTCAGTTTTTTCTGTGCTGCCCCCCGTGGGAATCGAACCTACAACCCTGGCATTGCAAACACCATGCTCTACCAACTGAGCACAATATAGAGCACACCAATTCTGTCAAAGCACACCATTCAATTTCATAGGATAGATAGAGGGGGCTCTGAGGTTCCCTGTATCCTGTATAGACTAAGAATTTCCACTGCTGACATTTTTGTAAGTCTTATTCCTTTATTCAGCATAATGTGCTGTAAATGTAAAAAGACAACAGCCATAAGGAAGTACGTTATCATAAATTGGAACATGAGAAATGTCTTTAGTTCTAATGTAGAGCAACATCCCACACAATCGGGTTTGTGAATAACATGCCTTGATCCCAAATAAATCGGAAAGATTGGCAATATCTAACTAAATAGTATGGAATTGGACGGTGCCAACCTTTCCGATTCACTGGGGATAAAGGCCTTCAGATTTTTCTCCTACTTAGTCATGCATTGATGTCAATGGTAAGTGAAACTTCAACATAATTGGAATTTAGGATTCACTCTAAATGTCAACTCAAAAAGAGAGAAGAGTGAGACTGACCACTGATGACCTGTCCGAACAGTTCTTCTGGTGTGTCTCCAAAGAAAGGTACGCAACCCACCAGGAACTCATAGAGGATGATGCCCATGGCCCACCAGTCCACTGGTTTCCCATAACCCTGTCTGAGGATCACCTCTGGAGCGATGTACTCTGGGGTCCCACACACCTACACACACAGAAGGAAACAGGTACTAGTAGTACGTTTTGGTGAAACATTGAGGCTTGAAAATGTCATATTTGATAAACAACCTGAAAGCTGTAGGTATTCAGTCTGAGCACGTCAAACAGTGTTCAAACTGGATACCATAACGGTCATGTTCTCTCTGCTTGCTTGTTTTAATTATGAGAAACTATAAATGAGTGAGAAAGACTGGCCTATACTGTAGGTAGAATGCCAATCCATCTCCACACACTGTACCTGTTTATCAGAGAACTCTCGGGCGTCCTTCTCTATGTGTCCCTCATACAGGTTAGTGGTCATGTTCATCAGGCCCACCTTGGACAGCCCAAAGTCTGTCAGCTTGATGTGACCCATGGAGGTCACCAACAGACTGGGGGGTGGGGGAGAAAGACACAAGCATCACATAGATACCAATGAAGATAGATCTCCAAATCTGGCTCAGAATACAATAAGTAAATGAGTGACATCTGTGCCTCGTCATCTGCTTTGCTTGCTCTTTGAGATTTTAGGCTGGGTATCTGTAATGCACTTTGTGATAACTGCTCATGTATAAAGACATCAATGACCAAAGCGACTGTGACTATTTTAAAAACGTAAAGATCAGCAGTCTGAAGGGTGTCTAACCAGATCTGTTCATGCAGTCTTGCCAACTACTATGACATGTGTTGTCTTACCAGGGTAACTAACAGATCTGAGATTAGACTATATCCATCTACATTCCCAGTGATAGTAGCTGACTATACTACAGAGATATTAGAGACTGACTTGTCTGGTTTGAGGTCCCTGTGGACGATGCCATAGTTGTGGAGGTACTCCAGAGCCAGCACCGTCTCAGCAAAGTACATCTTGGCCATGTCCACAGGCAGGGGGCCCATGTTCTTTAACAGGTTGGCACAGTCACCGCCTAATGGCATACAGACACACAATTGTCTTACTGAGTTAATTCTGACATTAGAATACTGTATACTACAATGAAGTACATTCAACATATGATTAATCCCAACCCAAAATTGGTAATACTTTTGGTAAATAATGGGGCTGAACAACATTAACCAGTATTTCTAGAGCAGTTTATCCCCCTGGTGAGCTTCCTGTCCTTCCACAGTTTTGGTAAGAAAGAAATAGTAAGAAAAAAAGAATGGCTGCCTACCTTCCACATACTCCATGACCATGCAGAGGTGTCGTCGTGTTTCGAAGGAGCAGAACATTGAGACCACGAAGGGGTTCTCAGCGAAGGTCAGGATGTCTCTTTCCACAAACGCCTGCTGGATCTGGTTCCTCAGCATCAGGTTCTGTTTGTTGATCTTCTTCATGGCAAAGCGCTGCTTGGTCTCCTTGTGGCGCACCAGATACACAGCCCTATTACAGAGACAAGACAATACATCAGACACACAGTTCAGGCTGAGGTAAATCAAGCATATATTGCTCAGTCAGAGAATGACATTGTTAGTCATATACAGGTAACTGCCAAAATAAAGAAAACACCAACAAAGTGTCTTAATAGGGTGTTGGGCCACGAGTCAGCAGAACAGCTTCAATGTGCCTTGGCATTCTACAAGTGTCTGGAACTATTGGAGGGAAACGACAATCATATAATTAGGAATTAGAATAGTAATTTAATAGGATCTCTATGGCGACACCATACTTCCACAATACATTCCATCATTTGTTTTTTTGTTAATTGCGGTGGGAAAAGCTGTCTTAGGTACCGCTCCAGAATCTCTCATAAGTGTTCAACTGGGTTGAGATCTGATGACAGACACACACCATTTAAACTCCCTATGTTCCTTTGAGACCCCCTTTTCAAAGTCATGGCAGCCAAAACTATGGCCAAACGGGCATTTTAAAACATGACCCTAAGGATGATGGGAAATTAATTGCTTAATTAACTCAGGAAACACACCTGTGTGGAAGCACCTGCTTTCAATATACTTTGTATTCCTCATTTACTCAAGTTTTTCCTTTACTTTGGCGGTTACCTGTACTCTATAAAGATGGATTGAAATCACACATTCATAGCTCTGTTGAGAGGGAATACATTCTGTCAGTCCCGTGGTAGACTTAATCACGGCTTAGGAAGAAAACAGGACAGGGCCATGAATTGGAGATGGTAAACATGAGTGAAAAATGCCCTTTGTGTAAACCCAAATCACATACCCCATTCAAATACTAAATAACAGCTGAAACAGATTAGAATTCCATCAGAACCGTCCTCACTGATACCAGAGAGGATGCTCTCACCCGTAGGCTCCGTTGCTGATGAGTTTGTTCATCTCAAAGTCTATCTCGCAGGGCTTTCGTCGGGATCGCAGGACCGCGTTCAGACTCTGGGACTGGGAGGACAAGAGGAGAGAAACTTTATTCTACTGAAATACATCTAACCTGCAACTAAAAACTTGAATAATATATGCTGAATACTCACAGAGTCATCTGTCTCGGGTGTTTCAGCTATCCCACTATCATAACTGGTCATCTGAGCAATTTCTATAGGAGCAGGACCAAGAGAAACAACATGTCAGCATTTCATTCAACTTTGCCATTTCAGCATTTTCACCTTCAAACACAAAACAGTGCCCTTTGATTCCAGATGTCTTCTATGTACTCCAACATTTAGTCAAAGCCTATAGAGAGTACTGTATATTAACACACTCTTTCTTTATTTGGCAGTTAAGAAACAGTCTGTTGAGCAGAGTCTGAGAAATCCTAAAGGATGGGAAATTACATGGACACCAGAAGAGGCAGCAACACAAACATGTCGGACATCCATTAAGAAAACCACAACTCCAGAACACTCCTGTGTGTGCGCGCGTGTCTCTTGCGTGTACATTCAGGTATGCACATGGACGTGTGTGTGCATCCCCTCCCATCAGCGCTGTATGAACAGCAGCAGCTAGCGAATCAGGAGTGGATTGTTTGGTCGTCCCAACAGTGACCCTAAACACATTTCTAATGTAACTTAGCATCTGTCCCTGCCTAGGAGGCTGCTTCCAGTGCTCCAGGCTACTGGGCAAGAAAAACACACAGGATAGGCCCAGGGGAAATGAGTCAAGAGACATTGGCCAATGAGAACGGAGGTTAGTGAGCCAGTCTGTGTCGTTCTGTTTCAGCTCTATAGGGAGACCATTCGTTCCTAATTAGTCAGAATGAACGCTGGGGTTTGAGTGGAGAGAGGAGAGGCACAATAAGATGGCAGTCAGTTCAGTACATTACTCTACGCCACCTTCGTCTTACAACTTCTCTATTCTTGTTATATTAGCCTTGCTAGTTATATTAGCCTTGCTAGTTATATTAGCCTTGATAGTTATATTAGCCTTGCTAGTTATATTAGCCTTGCTAGTTATATTAACCTTGCTAGTTATATTAGCCTTGATAGTTATATTAGCCTTGATAGTTATATTAACCTTGCTAGTTATATTAGCCTTGATAGTTATATTAGCCTTGTTAGTTATATTAACCTTGCTAGTTATATTAGCCTGCTAGAAAGGTTAGCTGTAATGCTGACAATATTTTGGTCATTGGGTAGCTGATACTTCTAGTACTAGTTCTTCTGTAGTAGTAATACAAGCCATTCATCTGATCTAAAAAAAACTCCTGCTCCAGCAATGCTTTCAAAACGTTAAAGACCAATATCGAAAACATAATTAGGATTTATTTTCAATTATCATAGAAGTATTTTCTCTCAGTACATTACGGAGGGAGTTTCACGCGGACGTTAACGTTAATTAAAATGTGATAAATGATTTGCCGATGATTCCTCTCCTCCACTGAAACGAGATCAAGAAACCAATTTAGACTGTAGTGTTCTGATGAAACTGGTTGGGTGAAGTAGATTCACGATCAGAAATCTTATGCTTATATTCTCATCAGGTCATCAATGTAGCGTTGACAGGTGCTTCGAGAACAAAGCGTGAGAAGTGATTGGATGATATACAATACAATCTATTCACCTCACTGAATAATTGATTAAAAAACACTGTTTTGCAATGAAGTTCTACAGTAGCCTCAACAGCACTCTGTAGGGTAGCACTATGGTGTAACCGGAGGACAGCAAGCTTCCACCCTACTCTGGGTACATTGACTTCAATAAAAAACCTAGGAGGCTCATAGTTCTCACCACCTTCCATAGACTTACACAGTAAGTATGGCAACTTCCAATGGACATCCTCCAATCCTATCAGAGCTCTTGAAGCATGACCTGACATGTTGTCCACCCAATCAAAGGGTCAGAGATTGAATCTAGTACTGAAAGCATCAGCTACATCTAGCTAGCACTGCAGTGCATAAAATGTGGTGAGTAGTTGACTCAAAGAGAAACAATCTGTGAACAAAATAATTTCTTCAAAAATGGAGGAGCAAGAAAGGGCTAGCTATATTTCAATATAATTGCAAATGCAGCTAGCTAGTTTAGCCTAGTCAAACACCCGGCTCAAACAGAGAGATGCTATGTTAGCTAGCTGGCTATGACTGTCCAACAAGGATCTCTTCCAAGTCAAGGTAAGCTTTTGGTTTTATTAATTTTATTGTCAACGGAGCCCGCCGGTGTAACTGCTAAACTGCTTACTGACTATACAGCATGTTTGTAGCGGGTTTACTAACACATTCTAGTAGCTATGTTGACATGACGTTAACTAATATGGTGACAATGATATAGGCTGTGTGTAGCGGTTATGATATGAAGGTTTGGCTTTGAAAGGTTTTTTCGCATGGTCACAGACAGCTGATGTGTCATGCATTGAAGTCCACAAGTAAAGGTAAAAGGTGAGAGGAGGAGAGCACGTAGATGCAAGAAGGACTACACCGAGCTGTTTGTATGTGGCTCTGAAAGGGAACTGTTTGCATGTGATCAGGGGTGTATTCAGTCCGCCAATTCTGTTTAAAAACGTTTCTTAAACGGAAGCAAACGGAACGAAACGGGGATAAACATACCTGAATTTACCCAATAGAAACTCTCGTTTGCAACTGTTGGACTAATGATTACACACTAGATCAGTCTGAATTCAATCTCTGGCCCTCCGATCCCGACGAAAGCCCTGCGAGATGGACTTTGAGATGAACAAACTCCTCAGCAATGGAGCCTACGGGTGAGAGCATCCTCTCTGGTATCAGTGAGGACGGTTATGATGGAATCCTAATCATTTTCAGCTGTTATTTAGGATTTGAATGGGATCTGTGATCTGGATTTTACTTAAAGGGCATTTTTCACTCATGTTTACAATCTCCAATTCATGGCCATGTCCTGTTTTCAGCTATTTAAAAAAAAATCTTTGATATATTGAATGAGCTAATTATTTCAAAAGACATACAATGTATTTGGTTGTAATGTTATGTAATCAAGGGGGGTCAACCATCCTCCAGGAGAGCTAATGTGCAGGCTTTTATTCCAGTCCACTCTAACAAACCACATTTCAAATCAAAATCAAATAACATTTTATTAGTCACATGTGCCGAATACAACAGGTGTATACAGTGAAATGCTGACTTACGAGCCCCTAACCGACAATGCAGTTTACAAAAATATGAGTAAAAAATAAAAGTAAGAAGTAATTAAAGAGCAGCAGTAAAATAACAGCGAGACTATACACGGGGGTACAGGTACAGAGTCAATGTGCGGGGGCACCAGTTAGTTGAGGTAATATGTATATGTAGGTAGAGTTAAAGTGACTATGCATAGATGATAACAACAGAGAGTAGCAGCGGTGTAAAACGGGGGGGGGGGGGGGGGGGGGGGGGCAATGCAAATAGTCTGGGTAGCCATTTGATTAGATGTTCAGGAGTCTTATGGCTTGGGGGTAGAAGCTGCTTCATCTGAACACTTTTTTATAGACCGAGTCACTGGTGCTTCCTGCTTTAATTTTTGCTTGTAAGCAGGAATCAGGAGGTTAGAATTATGGTCAGATTTGCCAAATGGAGGGCGAGGGAGAGCTTTGTACGAGTCTCTGTGTGTGGAGTAAAGGTGGTCCAGAGCTTTTTTCCCCTCTGGTTGCACATTTAACATGCTAATAGAAATTTGGTAAGACAGATTTAAGTATCCCTGCATTAAAGTCCCCGGCTACTAGGAGCGCCTCCTCTGGGTGAGCGTTTTCCTGTTTGCTTATGGCAGAACACAGCTCCTTCAGTGCGGTCTTAGTGCCAGCATCAGAGACTTCCTTAGATATCGTGAACCAGCTGATACATAGTCCGCCGCCCCTTCTCTTACCAGACGCCGCTGTTCTGTCCTGCTGATACAGCGTATAACCAGCCAGTTGTGTTGATAATGTCGTCGTTCAGCCACGACTCCGTGAAGCATAAGATATTACAGTTTTGAATGTCCTGTTGGTAGTTTAATCTTTCGCCTAGGTCATCGATTTTATTTTCCAAAGATCGCACGTTTGCTAGCAGAATGGAAGGAAGTGGGAGTTTATTCGATCGCCTACGAACTCTCAGAAGGCAGCCCGCCCTCTGGTCCCTTTTTCTCCCCGCCTTCTCTTCATGCAAATGACGGGGATCTGGGCCTGTTCGCAGGAAAGCAGTATATCATTCACCTCAGGCTCGTCGGACTCGTCGCAATGTCCCATACATTGGATGCCCAAATAAACTGGAAGTATCTACAAAACAAGTTTTGAAGCCACATAATCCAAAAGAAAGGCTACATTAAAAAAAATCCTAAAATTACTGTTTGCGATTCACAAACTATTATTTGGATTCATCGAGATTGAACCGAATCCCAGCTAATACAATGGTGAAATGAATAATTTGTTCAGTCAAAAATAATTGTTTAAATGAATTGTTCAAGAATGTATATCAACTTTGTATGACCTTATTCACGAGTGTCGGTGGAAAGTTTTAGGGATAAGAAAACAATTATGCTTATAATAGTTAAACAGTTAATTACAGAGTACAATATATGTTTTGAATTGGCTACCTAGCTATTAGTTTGTTCTCTATCATATTTTATAGGCCTACCTGCCTGCTGCTGCAATGTCCGACTGTCTCTCTCTCCTTGAGCAACGGCCCACTCCTCTCGCACACATGCAGGTGATGTGCGCAATCACAGACGCACTAAAGTGCATTCCGATCCTGGCTTATATGTTGATTTTTTTTTTTTTTTATGTTTAACTGTGCCTAAAAAATGTACATCAAGATGAACTATTTGATATATTTCCATGACTTTTCCAAAACGTTTTAGATTTGATCATTTTCCAAAACTTTTCCCGGCCTGGAAAACCCAATTTTAAAAGTCCAGGATTTTCATGACCGTATGAATCTTGTTAAAAGCATTGGATTGGTGCAAGCGTGGCTGGAGGGAGTTTCCACCATATTCCTCACACCAGTCCATTCCTTTTAAATCAATGAGGGGGTGTGTACACTTTGGGAGACGGGTGAAAAATTGGAACGTAGCCAGTGTCATCTGTAGAGCATGAATATCAAGGCTAGCACATCTTAGGTTTTACATCACGAAATAAGTTACTTTCTACATACTCAGAAACTTCTTGATTACTTGAATAAAGCAGGCCACCACTGGAATGAGTTCACAGGCCCTTGCAGCAGAACGCATTCTTTTCAATCTGAATGTGTGATGTTGGTTTAGGCACTGTCTACCTGCCCAACTCCTAAAAGGTCAAACCTGGCATACCTTCCAGGGGGTCCCGTGTGAGCCCCAGCTGGCTGATGATGTAGCGGGGGATGTCAGTTTTGATGCCCTGGCCCTCTTTGGCGTGACCCTCGGCAGCCTCCAACAGATGGTAGAACTCCTCTGGATCAAACTCCTGAGGAGAGGACAACACAGGGACACAGGTTTCACTACAACACTTCTGGAACTCTAAGTTTTAAGTTTCAATAGGCATTGTCTGAGTACTGTTGGTTTTTCTCTGGGTTGATAATGTAACAAATCAATCAATAGAAGGAGCGCGAGGAGGATGTATTGCATCTGTATGGCTCGTCAACAGGTCGCAAGCCTCCTCTTTATACAACAGAGACATGGATGGGATGTCTGTCAAATGACTCACATAACTGAAACCTAGTTTAGATAGAGCTACATGGTCATTTGTGTAGTTCTGATTAGCCGTGGGACAGAAATAAGTCATATTTAGTATTAACCTGTTACGGCTAGGGGGCAGTATTGACACGGCTGGATAAAAAAAACATACCCGATTTAATCTGGTTACCACTCCTACCCAGTAACTAGAATATGCATATACTTATTACATATGGATAGAAAACACCATAAATTTTCTAAAACTGTTTGAATGGTGTCTGTGAGTATAACAGAACTCATTTGGCAGGCAAAACCCTGAGACATTTTCTGACAGGAAGTGGATACCTGATGTGTTGTATTACCTTTAAACCTATCCCATTGAAAAACACAGGGGCTGAGGAATATTGTGGCACTTCCTATTGCTTCCACTAGATGTCACCAGCCTTTACAAAGTGTTTTGAGTCTTCTGGAGGGAGATCTGACCGAACAAGAGCCATGGAACGATGATGTCCCATTAGACACCTGGCGCGCGAGTTCATGTTGGGTACCCTCGTTCCAATACGTTATAAAAGAGTATGCATTCGTCCACCTTGAATATTATTCATGTTCTGGTTAAAAAAGGCCCTAATGATTTATGCTATACAACGTTTGACATGTTTGAACGAACGGAAATATATTTTTTCCCCTCGTTCATGACGAGAAGTCCGGCTGGCTTAGATCATGTGCTAACAAGACGGAGATTTTTGGACATAAATGATGAGCTTTTTTGAACAAAACTACATTCGTTATGGACCTGTGATACCTGGAAGTGACATCTGATGAAGAGAATCAAAGGTAATGGATTATTTACATAGTATTTTCGATTTTAGATCTCCCCAACATAACGACTAGTCTGTATCGCAACGCGTATTTTTCTGGGCGCAGTGCTCAGATTATTGCAAAGTGTGATTTCCCAGTAAGGTTATTTTTAAATCTGGCAAGTTGATTGCGTTCAAGAGATGTAAATCTATAATTCTTTAAATGACAATATAATATTTTACCAATGTTTTCTAATTTTAATTATTTAATTTGTGACGCTGACTTGACTGCCGGTTATTGGAGGGAAACGATTTCCTCAACATCAATGCCATAGTAAAACGCTGTTTTTGGATATAAATATGAACTTGATAGAACTAAAAATGCATGCATTGTCTAACATAATGTCCTAGGAGTGTCATCTGATGGAGATTGTAAAAGGTTAGTGCATCATTTTAGCTGGTTTTATGGTTTTGGTGAACCTGTCTTTGAATTGACAAAACATTACACACAACTCTTGTAAATGTACTGTCCTAACATACTCTAAATTTATGCTTTCGCCGTAAAACCTTTTTGAACTCGTAAAACGTGGTTAGATTAAGGAGATGTTTATCTTTCAAAGGGTGTAAAATAGTTGTATGTTTGAAAAATTTGAATTTTGACATTTATTTGGATTCAAATTTGCCGCTCTTGAAATGCACCTGCTGTTGATGGAGTGCACCACGGGTGGCACGCTAGCGTCCCACCTAGCCCATAGAGGTTAATGCCCAGAGATTTGACTAGTCACCCCACATGGTCAGGAAACACTCCTGGCCCTAGTATAACTAGTGTAATATGTGTGAGTGAGAAGTCATTGCCATGTGCTTGGTAGCTAACTAGCGACAATCAGGCGAGACATACCAGGCATTCCAGGAGGCGCGCTGGCCTGGCGATGACGATGAGGATCTTCTTTACCAGCTCTTTGATGAAGGTCACCTCCTGGCTCTCCGACCGGGACGTGGACTATACACACACAGAACAGAACACACTCGCTCAACATTTTATACAGACCTGTGAGCTGATCAGTGCTCGGGACTGGAAGTACCATTAAGTAAGAGGGAGGGATTATCATAGTTAGCCTGCATGAGGGGAGAGGACACTGAGCAATACAGAATATCTATATTTGCAATAGTGCTTAAAAAATGACGTTGAATGCCGTAGAGGTAAGAGAGCACTGTAAACCAAATCATTTTGGTGAAAGAATCTGTTTGATTGTATCACAGTCCTATGCAGTAATGTATATCGATATTGTAATTACACTGTGCTTATTACTATGGTAAAAGGTTGATGTATTTTAAAGTGGGGCAGGTGGCACCACACTACTCTTTATTGCTTTCTTTCCTCGTCTACTTTCCTTCATTATGCCAGATTATAAATATGGGAGTAGACGACACAAGGAAAGGTAACCACTTAACATTATTGAGCTGCACCAATAGTGTCACCCACCTCCTGGAATAGCTTCTCCAGTTTGTCGGTGAGCTCACAGAAGTAGCGCGAGGTGACGTGGCCCAGGCGGCTCTTCTCCAGGCAGTCGCGGACCAGCTCGATGATCTGGTGGTGGGCAAACCCCAGCACACCGTCCGCCAGTGGCAGCACGCTCTCCGGGGAGCTGGTCCGGATGATCTCCTGGATCCTCTCCTCCATCTGGGCCGTGGCCTAGAGACATGGAGGGGTGGAAAAGGTTAGAAGGAGAGGACATGAGAGAGAGAGAGAGGGTAAAAAGGTTTAAAGGTGGTAGAAAGTGGTGGCAAAAGTGGTCAGAGAGGGTAAAAAGTTTAGAAGTGGCTAAAAAAGAGCAACTCCTTTGTCACTGTGTAATAAACCGTATGTAAGACATTGGCATTTTGTTTTGATACCAAATGACAAATGTTAAGGTGATAAGGCATTATTAGTTCTACTCCTGTTGGCCCCTCACCTTAGGAAAGCGTTCCTTGTAGACATGGTTCATCATAATAATCTCATGATCACAACAGGATGGGGATCTTCCAGGGCTGCAAACAAATAAGAATATAAAGGAAAGATAAGTACTTATATTACAACACATACTGTATCTTACAGCAAAAAAATGCATTGATATACAGTGCATTCGGAAAGTATTCAGACCCCTTGACTTTTTCCACATTGTTGCTTTACATCCTTACTCTAAAATGTACTAAACAGATTTTTTCATCAATCTACACACAGTACCCCATATTGACAAAGCAAAAACAGGTTTTTAGAAATGTTTGCAGTTATAAAATTGTTTAAACTGAAATATCACATTGATATAAGTATTCAAACCCTTTACTCGGTACTTTGTTGAAGCACCTCAAGCTCTGTCAGGCTGGATGGGGAGTGTTGCTGCACAGCTATTTTCTGTTCTCTGCAGAGATGTTCAAATCGGGTTCAAGTCCAGGCTCTGGCTAGGCCTCTGAAGGACATTCAGATACTTGCCCCAAAGCCACTCCAGCATTGTCTTGGCTGTGTGCTTAGGGTCGCTGTCCTGTTGGAAGGTGAACAATCACCCCAGTCTGAGGTCCTGAATGCTCTGGAGCAGGTTTTCATGAAGGATACCTGTACTTTTCTCTGTTCATTTTTTCTCAAACCTGACTAGGTTCCCAGTCCCTGCTGCTGAAAAACATCCGCACAGCATGCTGCCACCACCATGCTTCACCGTAGGGATGGTGCCAGGTTTCCTCCAGACATGACGCTTGGCATTCAGGCCAAGGAGTTCAATAGACAAGATCATCTTGATTCTCATCGTCTTTTGGCAAACACCAAATC
Organism: Salmo salar; assembly: GCF_965601325.2. NCBI lineage: Eukaryota > Metazoa > Chordata > Actinopteri > Salmoniformes > Salmonidae > Salmo > Salmo salar. The sequence continues at coordinate 159,048,244 of NC_138291.1, read as the reverse complement.
AAAACAAATTGTATTGGTCAAATGCGCCGAATACAACAGGTGTAGACCAAGAGCAGCAGTAAATAATAGCGGGGCTATATACAGGTTCAGAGTCAATGTGTCAATGTGCGGGGGCACCGGTGACGAGGTAATTGAGGAAATGATGTACATGCAGGTAGGGTTATTAAAGTGGCTATGCATAGATAATAACAGAGAGAAGCAGCAGCGTGGGGGAGATGCAAATAGTCTGGGTAGCCATTTGATTAGCTGTTCAGGAGTCTTATGGCTTGGGGGAAGTAGCTGTACAGAAGCCTCTTGGACCTAGATTTGGCGCTCCGGTACTGCTTGCCGTGCGGTAGCAGAGAGAACAGTCCATGACTAGGGTGGCTGGAGTCTGACAATTTTTAGGGCCTTCCTCTGACACCGCCAGGTATAGAGGTTCTGGATGGCAAGAAGCTTGGCGCCGGTGATGTACTGGGCCGTACACACTACCCTCTGTAGTGCCTTGCGGTCGGAGACCGAGCAGTTGCCATACCAGGCAGTGATGCAACCCGTCAGGATGCTCTCGATGGTGCTGTTAAACCTTTTGAGGATCCTTTTCCTGTAGTCCACAATAATCTCCTTTGTCTTGAACACGTTGAGGGAGAGGTTGTTGTCCTTGCACCGCACGGTCAGGTCTCTGACCTCCTCCCTATAGGCTGCCTCGTCGCTGTTGGTGATCAGGCTTCCCACTGTTGTGTCATCAGCAAACTTGATGGTGTTGGAGTCGTGCCTGGCTGCGCAGTCATGAGTGAACAGGGAGTACAGGAGGGGACTGAGCACACACCCCTGAGGGGCCCCCATGTTGAGCATCAGCGTGGCGGATGTGTTGTTACCTACCCTTACCACCTGGGGGCGGCACGTCAGTAAGTCTAGGATCCAGTTGCAGAGGGAGGTGTTTTGTCCCAGGGTCCTTAGCTTAGTGATGAGCTTTGAGGGTACTGTGCTGTTGAACACTGAGCTGTAGTCAATGAATAGCATTCTCAAATAGGTGTTCCTTTTGTCCAGGTGGGAAAGGGCATTGTGGAGTGCAATAGAGATTGCATCTGTGGATCTGTTGGTGCGGTATGCAAATTGGAGTGGGTCTAGGATTTCTGGGATAATGGTGTTGATGTAAGCCATGACCAGCTTTTCAAAGCATTTCATGGCTACAGACGTGAGAGCTACGGGTCAGTAGTCATTTAGGCAGGTTACCTTAGTCTCTGTGCCCAAGAACACTATGGTGGTTTGCTTGAAACATGTTGGTATTACAGACTCAGACAGGGAGAGGTTGAAAATGTCAGTGAAGACACTTGCCAGTTGGTCAGTGCATGCTCGGCGTACACATCCTGGTAATCCCTCTGGCCCAGCGGCCTTGTGAATGTTGAACTGTTTCAAAGTCTTACTCACATCGGCTTCGGAGAACGTGATCACACAGTCAACCGGACGAGCTGATGCTCTCATGCATGTTTCAGTGTTACTTGCCTCGAAGCGAGCATAGAAGTTATTTAGCTTGTCTGGTAGGCTTGTGTCACTGGGCAGCTCTTGGTTGGGCTTCCTTTTGTAGTCTGTAATATTTTGCAAGCCCTGCCACATCCGACGAGCGTCGGAGCCGCTGTAGTACGATTCGATCTTAGTCCTGTATTGATGCTTTGCCTATTTGATGGTTCAGAGGGCATAGCAGGATTTCTTATAAGCTTCCGGGTTTGAGTCCTGCTCCTTGAAAGCAGCAGCTCTACCCTTTAGCTCGGTGCGAATGTTGCCTGTAATCCATGGATTCTGGTTGGGGTATGTACGTACAGTCACTGTGGGGACGATGTCCTCAATGCACTTATTGATAAAGTCTGTGACTGATGTGGTGTACTCCTCAATGCCATCGGAAGAATCTCGGAACATATTCCTGTCTGTGCTAGCAAAACAGTCCTATAGTTTAGTATCTGCTTCATCTGACCACTTTTTTTGACCACTGCTTGAATTTTTGCTTGTAAGCAGAAATCAGGAGGATAGAGTTATGGTCAGATTTGCCAAATGGAGGGCGAGGGAGAGCTTTGTACGCGTCTCTGTGTGTGGAGTAAAGGTGGTCTAGAATTTTTTTCCCCCTCCGATTGCACATTTAACATGCTGATAGAAATTTGGTAAAACTGATCTAAGATTCCCTGCATTAAAGTCAACGGCCACCAGGAGTTCCGCCTCCGGATGAGCGGTTTCCTGTTTTCTTATGGCGGAATACAGCTCATTGAGTGCGGTTTCAGTGCCAACTTCGCTCTGCGGTGGTATGTAGACGGCTACGAAAAATACAGATGAAAACTCTCTAGGTAGATAGAGTATCTCATGATAAGCTGTAGACCACACTACCTCAGGTGAGCAAAACTTTGAGACTTCCTTAGATATCGTGCACCAGCTGTTGTTTACATAAATGCATAGGCCTCCGCCCGTGTCTTACCAGAGGCTGCTGTTCTGTCTTGCCGATAGAGTGTATAACCCGCCAGCTGTATGTTCTTAATGTCGTCATTCAGCTACGACTGAATGTCCCATTGGTAGGATATACGTGCTTTCAGTTCGTCCAAGTGGACTGTCATGTGCATTTTACTGAGTGGCTTCCGTCTGGCCACTCTACCATCAAGGACTGATTGCTGGAGTGCTGCAGAGATGGTTGCCCTTCTGGAAGGTTCTCCCATCTCCACAGAGGAACTCTGGATCTCTGTCAGAGTGACCATCGGGTTCTTGGTCACCTCCCTGACCAAGGCCCTTCTCCCCCAATTGCTCAGTTTGGCTGGGTGGCCAGCTCTAGGAAGAGTCTTGGGTGTTCTAAACTTATTCCAATTAAGAATGATGGAGGCCACTGTGTTCTTGGGGATCTTCAATGCTGCCGACATTTTTTTGTAGACTTCCCCAGAGCTGTGGCTCGACACAATCCTGTCTCAGAGCTCTATGGACAATTCCTTCGACCTCATGGCTTGGTTTTTGCTCTGACAACTGTGGGACCTTATATAGACAGGTGTGTGCCTTTCCAAATCATGTCCAATCAATTGAATTTATCACAGGTGGACTCCAATAAAGTTGCAGAAACATCTCAAGGATGATCAATGGAAACAGGATGCATCTGAGCTCTATTTTGAGTCTCATAGCTAAGGGTCTGAATAATTATGTATAGAAGATTTCTGTTTATTTAGATTTTTTTTTATAAATGTTCAAACATTTCAAAAAACCTGTTTATGCAGTATTGTGTGTAGATTTTTAAAATCCATTTTAGAATAAGGCTGTAAACGTAACAAAATGTGTAAAATGGGTCTGAATACTTTCCGAATGCACTCTGTGATATATGGTTGGACCAGGTCTCTTGAAAAATAGATTTTTATCTCAATGAGACGAACATGGATAAATAAAGATTAAATAAAATAAATATATATATATATATGGTATGAATCATATCAATTTTTTTATTTTTAGAAAACTAAATAAAAAGGACTGTCATTTTCAGCAACTGTTATACCCAGCATCCTTAACGGTGTATGACCTTGCCTGGCCTCCGTACATACCTGAGACTGCGCGAGCGGGGTCGCATGGGCGCTGTCCCCCTCCGTCGGTCGTCCCCGGCGATGCTCTCAGTGCAGAAGTGCTTGGAGAGAAAGTGCAGCTCATCCGGCGTGGGCTGGAAGGGTAGCTGGTGCAGCTTCTCCTGTGATGAACAGGACGACTGGAAATGAAATGAATATACATTGAACGAGAAAAGAAAAGATAAAAAGGAGAGGCTAATGCTTTGATTAATGTTTTATCACGAGAGAATGACAGATACCAGGAGAGTAGCATGTTCTTTCTGACTGTTGTGTTTATTTGATTGGGTAAATGTTCATTACGGTATTGATGCCCTTTTAGTGTCTTGAAAATGAAGGACAAACTTATGGGTGCCAAAATGGTTGCGACGGTACAGTAGATGAAAGCTAACAAATTGTGAACATTCCCATTTCTCCTCATTAGATTGTTCTCAAATCCAATCCAAATAGGGATTCAATTTAAACTAAGCTGTAAACATATCCTGGACAAACAACACAGTTGCTGGTGTTAATCCCGCTCTATGGTAGTTCCCCTTAACCAGTCATCCTCACCAGCCTCTGGCAACATGTTAAGTATTTATCAGCTCTAATTGATGGTCCTCAAAAAACATGGCCGTTAACAAACAACCCATTACTTTGTGTGTGACAGCTTGTTTACTTGGTTGTGTAGTCTGCCATGGGGCCTGTTTGTGTGTGTGTGTGTGTGTGTGTGTCAGAGAGTTGACCATCGCCTGCCTCTGTGATTTGAGTTTGTCAGTAAACAGAGCAGAGTTATGTGTTTGTGCGTGTGTTTGTGTGTGTGTGGGTGGCCTAGCTGTGTGCCAGGGCCATATTTACTCCAAAACAAATCTGCTGGCCCTAAATACAGCGTCTGGTGGTATGAGTCATCCTGCGAGAGAATGTGATCACTATGGCACCCCTCATCTCTGACTACCAGTAGCCTACAGTACAGTACATTACAGTACAGTACAGGCCTGGTGACTGAAGTACAGACTAGAGGATGCCCATCAGATGATCATTTCACATTGAAACATCTTTATTTGAATGATTCTTGAATATCCAGTGATCTGGTACAGTATATGTATTTTTAGATTGAAAGGGTTTTCCATCAGTATACTGTATGTGAAAAAGTTAGGTTTAACAACCTTTTTGGCATTACTTTTAAAAAATCTAGCTAACACATAATATATTTTGTTTTCATGGCCTTTAACAAATTGAGTGGTATGGTACATACAGAAACAGTGGAGCTGGGTGTGTTGGTGCCATAGCCAGAGGAAGGCAGAGAGGCCAAAGACCAGCGTCGTCCATCAGTCCTGCTCAAACACACAGACAGAGATAGAAAGAGACAGACGTCACGATAAACTCAGAACCCATCCATAACTAATCAGTAATATGAGAACTGTAGTTAACAAAATATAAAAATAACTATGAATGATATTCAAAACAAGCGCCAGGATTTTGAATAAACATACCTACACTACAAATGCACAACGTTCTGGATGACCTTTGACCTATGTGCAGAGTTAGGTCATTTGCAAACTTTACCTTTCCGGAAAAATAGGTAGGAAAGACTGCTTTTCAATAGCCTACTGCAGCATTTACACTGGATTACGTTTTAGTCATTTAGCAGACACTTTTATCCAGAGTGACTTACAGTAGTGCACACATTTTCGTACTGGTCCCCCGTGAGAATCGAACCCACACAGGACACCCAGTTTTCTTGATCTATGTTACCTGCCACCCACACCTTTTTTATTTTATCTTTATTTAACGAGGCAAGTCAGTTAAGAACAAATTCTTATTTTCAATGACGGCCTGTTCAGATTCAGAACGACAGATTTTAACCTTGTCAGCTCGGGGATTCGATCTTGCAACCTTTCGGTTACTAGTCCAACGCTCTAACCACTAGGCTACCCTGCCGCCCCAACCTTCCCTGCCGCCCCAACCTACCGAGTAGTGAGATGTCTTCTGTTGCACTAACACTGAACATTGATACAAACTCAGAGAAATAACTTGTGGGGTTAGATGTAGGGACAGCTAGAAACACATCAAACAGGATTTTCATGATTCGGTATAATGGCAGGGTAACAATGACATTGTGTATTCATACACATTGCACAAACGGACATGTGCATTACAATGACGTTGTGTGTATTCATAGACATGAGTAACAGGAAGAAGAGCTATGACGTTTACATGACAAAACAGAGGCCTAACATGACATTACATGTCTGGTCTGTGGCACTGACGGAATCATAGCGATAAATAAAAAAGCTGTTAAAATAAAGTTGTTTTGAGTGAGGGTAGAACAAAAAAGATTTCAGGCTTTTTGTGAAGACGTGGAGAAAAGCACTTCAGAAAACGCGAGGAGTTTGAGTCGGATGATGGTAAAAGACTGAACCCTTGAACCTGCCTGTGATTTCAATCTCTGTATAGAGAGCCTGTCAGAACACAGTGAGATCCTGCCTTCGCTTCTCAAAAGAACCGTTGCCTGTCTGCTGCAGACAATAATAGCACCACAATTTGGCTTTGTTGTTTAAAAAAATATAAATGTTTCTTTTAAGATTCATATTTCCTATGTATGCCTCATTTCTCATACCATTTGTCAGATAACCACCAAGATAAAGTACTACTACTTTCTGGAAATTCTTAAAAACAATAAAACCTGCCCATAAGCATTTTATTGCAAACTATTGGCATGCTAGTTGAGTGGAGTTACGGATAAAAGGTTCAACTGGCATTGACTTTTACTTTTATTAATACCTTCGTGCAAATGAGAAGTGGGCTGAGGCACTAGGAGAGAAGTTTCTGGGGCTGTCTTGAGGACTCGTTCCTGTTGTTCAGAGAGGAAGCAGAGAAACAAGGGGAGATTAGAAGTCATTAAAGAAAACATTCCATAAACTTGAGACAAAAGCATTTTAAATGAATCAGGGAAATAATAATACTAAGCCTACAGCATAGAATCAAACCCATACCAAACCTATATTAGGATTTTTTTTTAAATAAGAAAGTGTAATAAGCCAGCATAGATAAAACACATTTCTTCATCAATTTACTCTCAGCTATTGTACTTTACACAGCATTTGACATTTTATTGTGTTTCATTGGCTCTTATCTGAAGGAGCTTAATCTAGTAAGAGTGAAATGGGACTGATCTGCTTGAAGCAGTAATTACATAATTAAAGTTACCCAGTAAAATACTACTTGAGTAAAAGTCTAAAAATGTTTCTTTTAAGATTCATATTTCCTATGTATGCCACATTCTCATGCCATTTTTCAGATAACCACAAAGATATAGTGTAAATTACTTTCTGGAAATAAATAAAGCCTGCCCATAAGCATTTTATTGCTGACTATTGGCAGCAATAAATATTTAAATATACTTCAGTATCAAAAATAAATGTAATTGCTAAAACACACTTAAGTATCAAAAGTAGAAGTAAAAGTGTAAATCATTTCAAATTCCTTATATTAAGCAAAGAAGACAGCACCATTTTATTGTTTTTAGCCAGGGGTACACTCAGAGATTATTTACAAAAGATGCATGTGTGTTTATTGAGTCCCCTAGACCATAGGCAGTAGGGATGACCACGTGTTATCTTGAGAAGTGAGTGAAAATCACAATTTTCCTGTCATGCTTAGCATTCAAAATGTAACACGTACTTTGGGTTGTCAGGAAAAAATGTATAGAGTAAAAAGTACAACATTTTCTTTAGGAATGGAGTAAAAGTATGGAGTAAAAGTTGTCAAAAATATACATAGTAAAATAAAGTACAGATATCCTCAAAAACGACTTAAGTGTACTTTAAAGAATTTATACTTAAGTACTTTACACCTAAATTTTTCCACACTGAATTCTCATAAATTGCCATCCAAAAGAGCAATTGTCCAATAACTATGCTTCAAATGTTTATTTCATACATTGTGACAATGACATGAGAATGGCCGCAAATGTTCAGAAAAGCAAGAGAAAAATCCCTTTTTTTCATCCTATTAATAATATATCGTTTATCGGTGGTGTTATCAGCTACTGTAAGAGTAACCTTTAGGCTAATACCGTAGTCTAAATAGCTATGTTACACAATGGTGTTATTCAAACAGACAGTCTGGGTGAAGACATCTGGCGATAAAAGACATTTACAACAGTCCATAAGATGTTAGTTAGACCTTAGCTAACAGTTGCTAATATTTTGGGTCTTGGGGTTTTATTGCACAACTTGAAGTCCTATAGTGGAGCCTGAAGCATCCTCTACCAGGTAGGCCCACCAAATGATCCCACCATCTCTCAATCTCAACATCCATATGGACAGCATCCACTTATTACCCACAGGCCTACTGTTCTGTGGTCCTGCCTCAGGCTACTGAACACATCAAACTGCGGGGCTTTCCCCAACAGCAGCAATTAGGCCTTGTGTTCCCTCAGAAATAAGGTAAAGAACCAACCCTTGGTCCAACGTTAATTAACCACAATTAACTCTGTAGCCAAAGGCTGGAGTAAACAGTTAATTAACTAAGGGCAACGATGGCAACCCCTGAGACAAATCTGATGATATCGAGAGGGCTATGCGATACTGAGGAACAGAGAAGAGAGAGGCTGGTTACATGGTGATGTAATTTAACTATAACTGATGAGCGTAGATAAGTAAATCACCAGGATGGGATAGAACACACATCTTTTTTTTATATATATAAATGTTATATATTTTATAAACAATACAAAACATACAAATAACTACATCGTACAAACATCACACCTCCTTCACGTGAACGATGGAGGATTGGCTGATTTCCAGTTTGAGTATACGTTTTTTTAAAGATAATTGATGAGAAGAGTATTGTCCAACCTATCGGATATCTCACTGCACCCTCATATGTCATGTCTTGACAGACAGACTCATTAAAAGTACATTTACATTGCAATACCTCAGACATCCATCTTCCCAACTCCACCCATAAACTTTTGGACTTCATAACATTCCCAGAAGGCATGAATTATTGAGTCATTAGTAGTTTTAAACTTCAGACATGACTCTGCCGTTGTGTTGTAGAATTTGTACATTTTGTCTCTTGTATAATACATTCTATACATTCATTTATACTGGATTAAGCATACATTTTCTTTAACTGTAATATTGTTAGTTATCTTGCAACATTCCCTCCATCTTGTGCCAAAATCAGTTATTTTTTAATCTTGGTTCCAATAGTTCATATTTTTTTCTAAGAGATTGTCTATTGTATAGACTTGAGGGGAAGGTTTTCTATAGCTTACCTATCATATCAATATCCTTTTCTGACTTGAATAGGATTTCCTCAAGAATGCGCTGATGCCCAAAATATTTTAAAAGACAAAGTAACTGTACTGTGACAATCTCACTTTTAAAAGTTCACATTCTGTTAACTCATACCCAAATAACGTTGTTGACTTGTTCTGTATTTGTGGGCAAAGCATACATTGGAGAAAAAAACACTTCAAAAACCCCACCTCAAACTTGTATCTCAAACAAATGCTTGATATTTCCTCATAGAACATGATGGCACCTTTGCTGAGTTCGCCAATCAACGGTCTTTCAATAATATTTTTAATAACCGATATACGCACCATTCTGTTTGGGTATGCCCACACCATTCAAACACATAAAAAAAACGCTTTTTAACATACTTAATTACCAATTTTAGTAACCCTCTTTCAGATCAGAAAATGGATGGTCTTGAGGTTGCATGGGTAGATATACTTCTTCCTAAATGTCATCCTATACTTGTTGGTGTGTGCTATCGGCCTCCTAAGCAGAATCATTTCTATGATTTACTTGAATCGAATTGCTGTGATCACAATGTATCTGCTGATAGAGAATGTATTCTGCTTGGCGATTTTACTACAAATATGCAGTTATCACCCAAGAAAAGTATGAGTAAATGCCCTGTATATCTTTAATCAGTTATTTGGACTAAAACAACTGCTTGTTGAGCCAACCCGGGTGTGTATTGACAGTAAATCAACTTTGGATTTGATTATTGTATCAGATCAAGAGAACATCTGTCAGTCAGGAGTCTTAAATATTGGTTTTAGTGATCATATGGTAACCTACTGTACCCGTAAGACATCCAAAATGCTACTAGAGGCAGGTAATAAATACATGAAGGTACGGTCTATGAAACAATACTCAATGTTTTGTAGAAGTACTTGGAATCTTGGATTGGTCTCATGTACTAAACTGTGATGATTTTGATCAAGCTTTGAATCTTTTTAAAGATCTGTTTCTGTCTGCACTCGACTCTGGCTTCAATGAAACAAATTTGAATCAAACAGTGGTCAGGGAAAAGGATCACTTCCAAGATCTTAGACCTCATAAGGAAAAGGGATCGCTACCTGGCCAGATTCAGAAGGACACATCTACAACAAGATTATGATGGTTATATTAACTGTAGAAACCAGGCAAAATACAAAATGGATAAGGCCAAATCCCAACATTATATAGACGCCGTTAATGACAACTTACATCAGCCTCGTAAACTGTGGGAAATTTTAAAGGACATTGGCTCAAAAACTTCCCATAAGGTAAAATCCTCTTGTATTGGCCTGGATATTGATGACGTTTTATGCTATGACCAGGCAAAGGTTGCAAATTATTTTAACACATTTTTTACCACTATAGTCTAATCTCTGGTTAAGACATTATCCACCTGCTCTGGACACTACGGCCAGTCTTTCATTAACAACTTTTACCACAGCAAAGGTATCACAAATGATTTGTTTGAGCTGGGCATGGTACTAGAGGACAAAGTTTCCAACCTACTATGCTTAATGAGCACAAACAAAGCAACTGTGCTGGATAACCTTCCGCAAGATTCATAAAGGATAGTGCTTGTGTCACTGCTAAAATGATAATGCATATTGTAAACCTTTCTATTAGTAGTGGTACATTTCCCAAGGATCTCAAAATAGCCCGGGTGGTTCCACTACACAAGAAGAGCAGTAAAACAAATGTAGGAAACTACAGACCTGTGTCAATAACCCTTGGAGTACCGCAGGGATCAATTTTAGGGCCTCCTATTTCTTATATACATTAATGATATGCCAGATACAGTAAACTCTTGCTTTATGCTGATGATTCAGCCATACTGGTATCAGGGAAGGATGCAGTTTACATAGAGGAGACCCTGAGTAAGGAATTGCATTTTGTTAGAGATTGTAGTGACAATTTGTTGTCAGACAACCATTTGGGAAAAACCTAATTGACTTTGTTTGGTACAAAACGTAGATTGCTTAGCTGACAAGATAATGGTAAATTGTACAGGCAAGGAGATTGAATATAAAACAAGTGTATCTTATCTTTGTGCATCCCTAGATCATTCCCTTTCTGGAGACCTGATTGCAGCTGTAAACAAAATCTAAAATGGAGAACAAATTGAAATGTTTATATCGTAACACTAGATATTTTAACATTCAAGTTAAGAAACTGATTGTCTCAACCTTAATTCAGTGTAATTTTGATTATGCCTGCTCTGCTTGGTATAGTGGGCTATCAAAAAGCAGAAAAAGAGAATGCAGGTCATGCAAAATAATGTTATCAGGTATATGCTGAATGTCCCCCCTAGGACCCACATAAGGGTACAGGAATTACAGGAGGTGGGCTTGTTGCCTTTGGAGTCCAGAGTGGACCAACCAACTTAAATCATATGTTTGACATCTTAAATGATCGTGCCCCAGGTTATATGAAAAACCACATTGATAGGGTCTATAACCAACACAGTCCCAATACCAGAGCTAGTGTTAGGTCTTGTAAAATCCCAAGAGTAAACAGTACTGCGAGGAACACGTTTTTCCATACAGGCATTTGTCTATGGCAGTGGTTCCCAAACCTTTATAGTCCCGTACCCCTTCAAACATTCAACCTCCAGCTGCATACCCCCTCTAGCACCAGGGTCAGCACACTCTCAAATGTTTTTTTTTTGCCATCATTGTAAGCCTGCCACACACACACTATACGATACATTTATTAAACATAAGAATGAGTTTGAGTTTGTCATCACAACCTGGCTCGTGGGAAGTGACAAAGAGCTCTTATAGGACCAGGGCACAAATAATATAATAATAATCAATAATTTTGCTCTTATTTAGCCATCTTACATATAAAACCTTATTTGTTCATCAAAAATGGTGAATAACTCACCACAGGTAATGAGAAGGGTGTGCTTGAAAGGCTGCACATACCTCTGCAATGTTGGGTTGTATTGGAGAGAGTCTCAGTCTTAAATAATTTTACACACAGTCTGTGCCTGTAATTAGTTTTCATGCTAGTGAGGGCCGAGAATCCACTCTCACATAGGTATATGGTTGCAAAGGGCATCAGTGTCTTAACAGCGTGATTTGCCAAGGCAGGATACTCTGAGCGCAGCCCTATCCAGAAATCTGGCAGTGGGTTCTGATTAAATTCAATTTTCACAGAACCGCTTGTTGCAATTTCGATGAGGCTCTTTTGTTCAGATGGTGGACTGGAGGCATGGGCATGAAAGGGATAACGAATCCAGTTGTTTGTGTCATTCGTTTCTGGAAAGTACCTGCGTAATTGCGCACCCAGCTCACTCCGATGCTTTGCTATATCACATTGTCCGGAAGCTTGAGTTCATTTGCACACAAAAAACATACAATGATGGAAAGACCTGTGTGTTGTCCTTGTTAATGCAGACAGAAAAGAGCTCCAACTTCTTAATCATGGCCTCAATTTTGTCCTGCACATTGAATATAGCTGTGGAGAGTCCCTGTAATCCTAAATTGAGATCATTCTAGTGAGAAAAAACATCCCCCAGATAGGCCAGTCGTGTGAGAAACTCGACATCATGCAAGCAATCCGACAAGTGAAAATGTGAAAGTGAAAATTGTCAGTAAAGAAAATGTTAAGCTCGTCTCTCAATTCCAAAAAAACGTGTCAATACTTTGCCCCTTGATAACCAGCACACTTCTGTATGTTGTCAAAGCGTTACATGGTCGCTGCCCATATCATTGCATAATGCAGAAAATACACGAGAGTTCTGGGGCCTTGCTTTAACAAAATGAACCATTTTCACTGTAGTGTCCAAAACGTCTTTCAAGCTGTCAGGCATTCCCTTGGCAGCAAGCGCCTCTCGGTGGATGCTGCAGTGTACCCAAGTGGCGTCGGGAGCAACTGCTTGCACGCGCGTTACCACTCCACCCATGTCTCCCTGTCATGGCTTTTGCGCCATCAGTACAGATACCAACACATCTTGACCACCATGGATTTTTAAGGTTAGGGAGAAGTGCAGTGAACAGTGCCACTTTTTAGGATGTCAACATAAATGAATGTATTTATGGTTGTTTGTAATTTTGTCTTGCCTTTTAATCATTATGTGTTATTGTTTTTACCGTCGAGGATCACTTTGGAAACAAGTGTTTTAATTAAGACTTTCAAGTGATATCCTCTGGGTCCAAATTGTACATTTTGTTGTATATGTCTGTTACCCAAAATAGGTCAAGTCCATTCTTCGACATGAATCGTATTTAGTCCAATTTTAATAGCAATGTAGACACAGGATAATACTGATGAATCTTATGCGTTTAGAGAAGACACTGGGATTGCTTTGATAAACAGCAGCAGTCGTAATAGAGAATACCGAGCAGATTTAAATCTAAATTAAATACCATTTAGAAATCATGTGAAAAACAATCACTAATGATCCAACATTCGTAATAGGGGAAAAAAAATAGCTATTTTCATGAAAAGAACAGTTAACAAAATGTAAAATTACAGTGGGTAATGTTGACACACTCTCCAACTTGGCTATCAACCAAATGCCAAAACAACTGCGACAGTCTGCAACAATGTACAGTAACTAACAACTACCGTATGAGAACTGGAAACAATGCTCTTACCGAATGTACATGCACCTGCAATACGTCTGTGCCAGCCAGTGAAGTTCTCCCATAGTTCAACATTGTTATTACAGTCACTATTTCTTACATAGTTCATTTTAAGGACCAAGTTCTTTAGCAAGGTTAGAAAGTCTGACTGCGCAAACGGAGGGCCATTATCAGTGATTGGCCTGTCAGGAAATAAAACGCCCAAGCTGGAATAAATGAAGTCCACCCTCCCCTCTTTACGCTCCTGTACATTTCCTTCCTGAGGCCCGCCACTTCAGGATCCATTACAATCACAATCACAGCTGGCTCCAATGTCAGCGCTCTGATAGCGCAGTACACTCACCCTTTAAACCATGGCATCAAAGACTGGTCTTTAGAAAGGCAGTAGCACTAAACGTTGACAATGAAAAAGTATTTTTGCTGTTGAAGACTGGTTGTTAACATTTAAGACACTTGTGTGTTGTTGTGGTAAAGGTTTACAGAGAGAGAGACTGAGGATGATCTTGTGGGTGGCTAATGAACCACAAAGAGACTACACTTCAGAGACATAGTTTTTCCAGACCTCTTCTTCATTTACCCACAGACAATGGCCTTCATTCAGGGATAGAACACTCTGGCCAACCAAAGCCACTTTGCATGCGAGCAAGCACAACAACATGAATTGTGTCTGTCACTCATTGGGGCACTTCACACATATCAAAACAGATGCCTGTACAAAGATGATGGGCACACACACACACACACACCTTACCTGTATGTGATGAGAGGGGGGAGTGAGGTCGCGGAAGCACTGAAGACTGACCACTTCCTATCAGGCTTTTTCTGTTGCTCGTCCTGCAGCTATGAAAACAGACAGTAAGAGGTTAGACAGCTAAACAGGGAGAGCGAGACAAAGCCAGCCAGTCACTCACAGTGCTTTATTATCTAAGTAAACATGCCAGATGTAATCATAGCTACTTAACATGCACTACACATTCCACTGCACATAGTTCACTTATACATCACTCACATCAACAAAAATGACTTCCAGTGCAAAGACATGGAAACTCTTTTCAACCTTTTTTCCACATTCTTGCATTCATATAGGTTAGCACTTGGAGTACGATGAAGTTGCCCAAGATGCCATTCTTCCCCAGGGGAAGGCTAGTACTGGAGCAGAATAAGGTGACCCTACAACTGTAGGGAACTTCTACCTGGAAGCCTTGCAATTCCACATAATTCGATTCTAGAGGCCCAGATCTATTCTATAGGTCAATCCGCCCCAGAAGGTACCACCAGATCTTCTATATCTTCCACCAGATCTCTCCTATAAAGCCAATGTGACCCACCAGATATCTCCTATAGGCCAATCCTGCCCCAGCAGGCCCCAACCAGCAGGATCCATTAAACATCATATAAACCCTCCAGCACTCAACGACCAGGCCGTCTCAGCAACATGAGTACTGTAACTGATTAATGATAATTGTCCTCATTAGCACCTCTGATTAGCCCGAGGATGGACCTTTTCTGTGGATTATTAAACACAGCACTCAAGACCTGATTCTACACCCGGAGGAAGCTAAGAATACTGCACTGGTGGTATTGAGCAAATTCAGTTAACAGGGACTCATGTAGAAAGAGGTAAGTGCTGATTCTATTTGAGAAAGACAATTTGCATATTCAGTGAACACAAAAGTGTAATAGGTCTAGTTAACAATAGTTTTAAAAGATGGATTGTTCTGCTTACTCAATGAAAAAAAAAATATTGTAGCCACTCCCTGAATTATTAGACAAATCAAACTGGACTTTGACCAACATGCACAT
Source organism: Salmo salar (assembly GCF_965601325.2). Classification (NCBI taxonomy): domain Eukaryota; kingdom Metazoa; phylum Chordata; class Actinopteri; order Salmoniformes; family Salmonidae; genus Salmo; species Salmo salar. The sequence continues at coordinate 159,033,013 of NC_138291.1, read as the reverse complement.
TGGTCACCAAATAAACATTGAACAGCAAAAAGCGTTGTCTGGCTACTCAAACTCCTTGCTCGGGCCAAACGCTACGCCACGCCCACGGACAATGTTAGTTTCTTCTCCTCAATGAGTCTGGATCTGAGTACCACCCCACGATTTTCGAGAACGGAAATCCATTCTAGACTGTCTGATTAGTCCCAGAAACCGACAGGTTAGGCCAGAGCCAGAATACATGTCGGTAAAGCAGCATTTTGAAAATTCGTCATTGGCTTGGATACTCTGATTGGTTAGAGATGATCCAATCGCTCAAGACATTGTTTTGTACAACACCCCTCATTTTAACATCACCACAAAAAACTAATGGCTGTCTCAGACTGAAGTATGCAGCCAACGATAGAGCAACAGAAAAATTCAGTTTGAGTCGTCAATATAGGCCTACAAACATTTCATAAACAACTGTTAGTACATTTTCTTTGGCCTGGCATACCGTCCTCTGCACCGTTTCCACAATCTGTACCACTTATGGTTGCCAGAATCCTGCATCCCATTCACTCTAGGTATTCAAACTATGCTCTCCTCAGTTCCAACAATGTTCATATTCTCCATTAAAACACATGGAAGCTTCCAACTCCTTAGTCCGGGTGTAACAGTGGTACTAGTAAAACATTTTACTTCTATAGCAGTTTGGAAAACATTAAAATCCCTTTACAGACATCAATAAGAGAAGTGAAAAATATATATATTATTAAATGATATCCATAAAAAGTGTCGCTTAAAGAGCATCTTGCTTGGGTGACAGCCTCAGGAGGAAATGAAGGACAGACCTGTGCCGGGTACAGTAGCTATCTAATGTCACGCCAAGTGCTGACAAAGGAGATCCTCTTATTTAGCCGGGCTTAGCTAGCGAAGACGTAACAATAGCCTCAATCCATTCTGACAAAGCACTTTAGCCTACTGCTACCGAGCGGAAGAATTGGGATGCCTATTGTGTATTTTGTAATCGCAACATCTGATGACTTTGATATTACTCACATTAGTAATTAATTCATGTTATTATTGTGACTCATAAGGGTGGGATATTTTGAATCACAACAGGGGAGTTCAGTCATTTAGACGGGAAAAGGTTTGAAGGAACAATTGCTCCATGACTCAATCTTAGGGGAAAATGCACTTGGGAATGTACAATGTTTCAATCTTTAGAGAACATGAATTGAACATATACTGAACCAAAAAAAAACGCAACAAAGATTTTACTGAGTTACAGTTCATAAGGAAATCAGTCAATTAAAATTAATTCATTAGGTCCTAATATATAGATTTCACATGACTGTGCAGCACCACAGCCAAAGGTGGGCCTGGGAGGGCATAGGCCCACTCATTAACAGGGATGTAAAACAAATTTGTGCACAAAATTTGAGATAAACTTTTTGAGCGTATGGAAAATGTCTGGGAAATTTTTTTAGCTCATGAAAAATGGGACCAACACTTGACATGTTGAGTTTATATTTTTGTTTGGTATATATTTCACTACAGACTTCAATACCCACATCACACTGCAATATATAGACAATGTGCTTTTCCCAGATGGCACAGACTGAAAATACCTCATTCTTAAAAACATTCACTGCAAGGTCGGACCTCAATGAGACTGTCTGTGATTGTGTAACCTCCTGCTCAGCAGAGCCATGTCGTTTCACATAGTATTAAGCTGACATTGAAGCACATTTCATACATTGTACTGTAGCCATGACTAGATCTTGTCCCTTGCAGTGTCTTAGGATAAGAGCTGAGGCTTTGCTAGAGAGAATGGCGCAGTGTGTCACATCATGGCTAGAGGACCATGTAGTTTCATAGAGGCAGAGATAGAGGAGTAGAAAAAGCAGGGTGTGTGTTTCACACTTGCAGAAGCGCACATGCACACAAACTGGCAGTCTGTCAGGTCCCTGGCGAGGCAGCTGCTACAGGTGACATTGCAGAGCCCTTGGTGCTCTGAACTTAATGCTCTCTCAGTGAGGAGGCACTTTCATGTGAAAAGACTGCATTAGGTGTGCATCAGGCATTCACATTGTTCACTTCTCCTCTGAACACTAGAAAATGTTAATGTTCAAGCATTCTCAACATATTATGGGGTTCCAAATCGGTTCTTAGCCCCTAAAACGTTACATACAGTTAAAGTCGGAAGTTTACATACACCTTAGCTAAATACATTTAAACTCAGTTTCACAATTCCTGACATTTAATCCAAGTAGAAATTCCCTGTCTTTGGTCATTTAGGATCACCACTTTATTTTAAGAATGTGAAATGTCAGAATAATAGTAGAGAGAACGATTTATTTAAGCTTTTATTTCTTTCATCACGTTCCCAGTGGGTCAGAAGTTTACATGCACTCAATTAGTATTTGGTAACATGGCCTTTAAATTGTTAAACTTGGGTCAAACGTTTTGGGCAGCCTTCCACAAGCTTCCCACAATAAGTTGGGTGAATTTTGGCCCATTCCTCCTGACAGAGCGGTGTAACCGAGTCATGTTTGTAGGCCTCCTTGCTCGCAAACGCTTTTTCAGTTATGCCCACAAATTTTCTATAAGATTGAGGTCAGGGCTTTGTGATGGCCAGTCCAATACCTTGACTTTGTTGTCCTTAAGCCACAACTTTGGAAGTATGCTTGGGGTCATTGTCCATTTGGAAGACCCATTTGCGACCAAGCTTTAACTTCCTAACTGATGTCTTAAGATGTTGCTTGAATATATCCACATAATTTTCCCGCCTCATGATGCCATCTATTTTGTGAAGTGCACCAGTCCCTCCTGCAGCAAAGCACCCCCACAACATGATGCTGCCACCCCGTGCTTCACGGTTGGGATGGTTTTCTTCGGCATGCAAGCCTCCCCCTTTTTCCTCCAAACATAACGATTGTCATTATGGCCAAACGGCTCTATTTAAGTGTCATCAGACCAAAGGACATTTCTCCAAAAAGTAGGATCTTTGTCCCCTCGTGCAGTTGAAAACCGTAGTCTGGCTTTTTTGGAGCAGTGGCTTCTTCCTTGCTGAGCGGCCTTTCAGGTTATGTCGAAATAGGACTCGTTTTACTGTGGATATAGATAAGTTTGAACCTGTTTCCTCCAGCATCTTCACAAGGTCCTTTGCTGTTGTTCTGGGATTGATTTGGAACTTTTCGCACCAAAGTACATTCATCTCTAGGAGACAGAACCAGTCTCCTTCCTGAGCGGTATGATGGCTGCATGGTCCCATGGTGTTTATACATGCGTACTATTGTTTGCACAGATGAACGTGGTACCTTCAGCCGTTTGGAAATTGCTCCCAAGGATGAACCAGACTTGTGGAGGTCTACAATATTTTTTATGAGGTCTTGGTTGATTTCTTTTGATTTCTTTTTCCCATGATGTCAAGCAAAGAGGCACTGAGTTTGAAGGTAGGCCTTGAAATACATCCACAGGTACACCTCCAATTGACTCAAATTATGTCAATTAGCCTATCAGAAGCTTCTAAAGCCATGACGTCATTTTCTGGAATTTTCCAAGCTGTTTGTAAACTTCTGACCCACTGGAATTGTAATACAGTGAATTATAAGTGAAATAATATGTCTGTAAACAATTGTCTGAAAAATTACTTGTGTCATGCAAAGTAGATGTCCTAACCAACTTGCCAAAACTATAGTTTGTTAACAAGAAATGTGTGGATTGGTTGAAAAACGAGTTAATGACTTCAACCTAAGTGTATATGTAAACTTCCGACTTCAACTGTAGATCTGAAAAGCTTGGTAGAAGCAATATCTCCATCTTACCCTCCGATATAGACCAGGTGCAATTTTACACATATTGAAAAATCCAATCCAACTATTTGCAATCTACAAAAGTGCCTACGGCAAGTTGCTGGCTAGTAGTAGATTTGGAAGGCAGCCTACGAATATGTCTCTGTCAGAGACGGGATGAAACCTTAACGCTGCTAGACGACAGTGCAATAAGCACACAGTGCAATGACTAATCTAACTCTGAACAGATTCTATACAGCCTCAAATCTCAGAGAAATTGAAAGAAAAAAGCTCAGAATCTCAGGATCATGGTTGTCATGGCTCCAAAGTACAGGTTTTATAAGAACAGAAACGTAGGAACTGGAAAACCTTATTTTCAAAGAACACTCAGACTACAGTAGATTACTAGTATTCAGTATTTTATTAGGATTGCCATTAGCTGTTGTCAAGGCAGCCGCAACTCTTCCTGGGGTCCAAACAGGAACAAAACAACACATTACAATGTAAAATGTATAATAATACAATGTGTGAGTGTGTGTGTGTCTCTTCACAGTCCGTGTTGTAACGTGAGGTGTTCTGTGTTTTTTAAAATAGATTTTCCTACTAGCTTGAAGTTACCCGATGTGGAAGAGAGTTTCATGTAGTCATTTAGTACATTTCCCAGCCTCTGTTTTGGACTTAGAGACTGTGAAGAGACCCCTGGTGGCATGGCTTGAAGTTTAAATAATGATTAGTTACTAATAATAAATGAAATACACTTTCTATGTTATGTTTTTTATTAACATCTCAAAACACTGTTACAAAGGCACTAACTATAAAATGTGAGTTGGCCAACTCCAACTTGTCTAAATACAGTATGTGAACATTCTATAGGCTATGGGAGACCGAGGTGGGAAGACCTGGTTCACCAGCGACCCCCAATCCCCCTCAGACGTGGCCGACGCACCTACCCACAGCCCGTGCGGAAAGGGGAAAGGGGGAGAGCCGGTCAGGCATAACCCAGGCGACATGGGGAGATGCGGGGAACCGCCCCATCCTGGCCCAGAATCCCACACCAAGAGAAAGGCAGGGGGCATGAGCCCCCTACAACTACCTAGCCCACAGCAGAATTTTGTTTTGGAGCACAGCCCCGCACCGGCAGCTGGCAATCCGTTAATGATCCTTCCACAGGTTCACCTACGGAAACCAATCCACGCCTCTCGGCGAAGGGTAGACACGCCAACCGGCTCAGTGTGGCGCGCGTGCAGCCCCAGGCATCACAGACCTGTTATTGCTCAATCTCGTGTGGCTGAACACTACTTGTCCCCCAAAGAAGTTGGACGCCGACCGCTCTGGCCGCATAACTAGTTTAAAGTTTATTAGTTGTCATGTCCGTAATTGGAATTAACAAAACAAATCACTCCACCAACTAAGAACGGTCATGCACCACCACCCACAGAATCGAGAAAGAGCTGTCAAATCTTTTCATGTACGGGCGAGGTTTCCTGAGTCAAATTAAGCCGGAGGCTCCACTCCTGCTGGTGCTCTTCCGTCAATTCCTGTAAGTTTCAGCATTGCAACAATACTCCCCCCTGGAACCCAGAATCTGGTTTCCCGGACGCTGCCCGGCGGGTCATGGGAATAAAGCCGCCGGATCGCTAGTTGTCATCGCTTATGGTCGTAACTACAGCGGTATCTGAAAGTCTTTAAACCTCCGACTTTCATTCTTGATTAATGAAAACATTCTTGCGCCAGTCCAAGAATTTCACCTCAGGCGGCACAATATGTATGCCCCCGGCAGTCCCTCTTAACCATTGGCCCAGTTCAGAAGAAAACAATAACAAAATAGAACCAGAGTCTTTCTCCATTATTCCTAGCTGCGGTATTCAGGCGACAGACTGCTTTGAACACTTTTTAAGACCCCAAGGGACAGTCAGTTAAGCGTACCGGGGCTGAGAAAGGCCGTAGCTCAACTTGCGGCAGACCGTCAGCTTATACCCGAGATCCAACTACTGGCTTTTTAACTGCAGCAACTTTAAGATGCACTATTGGAGGTTGAATTACCGCAGCTGCTGGCATCAGATTGGCCCACCAATGGATCCTCATTAAAGGATTTCAAGAGTACCTATTTCAATTACGGGGCGTCTAAAGAGTCCTGTATTGTTATTTCTCATCACTACCTCCTTGAGTCAGCAGTGGGTAATTTGCGTGCCAGCTGCCCTCCTTGGATGTGGTAGGTGCATCTCAGGCTTCCTCTCTGGAATCGAACCCTGATTCCCCATTTATGAATATTATCATATCCCAACTCTTTGCAAATGAGAGGGATCATCGTCTCTCCTTACAAGGGAAAGGGGGATACCTAGTCAGTTGTACAACAATGCCTTCAACTGAAATGTGTCTTCCACATTTAACCCAACCACTCTGAATCATAAGAGTTGCGGGGGGCTGCCTTAATCGACCTCCACGTCTTCACAACTTATCAAAGGGATGCTTTTGGTAGAATATGCATTTTAGTGAATCAATAGCCATATGTTATTAATCAGCAGAATACTATATTTAGTTGTCAGCTAGAGAACTCACTGAACTGTTTTCCAAAATGACATCATCCATAGGAGACAGCTGTTTGCTTGGCTTGGACACAGGCCTGCATAGTATGCTTTTTTGTCATATTATACCATATTATACCAGAGGACAATTGGATTTCAGTGACAAGGAACAATAATGGAATTGCTTGCACAGTGCGAACAGTGTGACATAGTCATGGCGGACAGAGGACGTCTTCTAACGAACAAGCCAATTCATCCATTAGGGTTTATCATGACAATAAGGAAAAAGGGGCCGTCTTGTACAGATGTCTTCAAATGTGGAAAAAGTGCTTCCTCACAAACTAGTCGTTATGAGATGATAGACATGATTTATTTCACCTTTATTTAACCAGGTAGGCTAGTTGAGAACAAGTTCTCATTTGCAACTGCGACCTGGCCAAGATAAAGCATAGCAATTCGACACATACAACAACACAGAGTTACACATGGAGTAAAACAAAACATACAGTCAATAATACAGTAGAAAAAAAGAAAACAAAAAGTCTATATACAGTGAGTGCAATTGAGGTAAGTTAAGGCAATAAATAGGCCATGGTGGCGAAGTAATTACAATATAGTAATTAAACACTGGAATGGTAGATGTGCAGAAGATGAATGTGCAAGTAGAGATACTGGGGTGCAAAGGAGCATGATAAATAAATAAATACAGTATGGGGATGAGGTAGGTAGATAGATGGGCTGTTTACAGATGGGCTATGTACAGGTGCAGTGATCTGTGAGCTGCTCTGACAGCTGGTGCTTAAAGCTAGTGAGGGAGATATGAGTCTCCAGCTTCAGAGATTTTTGCAGTTCGTTCCAGTCATTGGCAGCAGAGAACTGGAAGGAAAGGCGACCAAAGGAGGAATTGGCTTTGGGGGTGACCAGTGAGATATACCTGCTGGAGCGCGTGCTACGAGTGGGTGCTGCTATGGTGACCAGTGAGCTGAGATAAGGCGGGGCTTTACCTAGCGGAGACTTGTAGATAACCTGTAGCCAGTGGGTTTGGCGATGAGTATGAAGCGAGGGCCAACCAACGAGAGCGTACAGATCGCAATGGTGGGTAGTGTATGGGGCTTTGGTGACAAAACGGATGGCACTGTGATAGACTGCATCCAGTTTGTTGAGAAGAGTGTTGGAGGCTATTTTATAGACGACATCACCGAAGTCGAGGATCGGTAGGATGGTCAGTTTTACGAGGGTATGTTTGGCAGCATGAGTGAAGGATGCTTTGTTGCGATATAGGAAGCCAATTCTAGATTTAATTTTGGATTGGAGATGTTTAATGTGAGTCTGGAAGGAGAGTTTACAGTCTAACCAGACACCCAGGTATTTGTAGTTGTCCACGTATTCTAAGTCAGAGCCGTCCAGAGTAGTGATGCTGGACGGGCGAGCAGGTGCGGGCAGTGATCGATTGAATATCATGCATTTAGTTTTACTTGCGTTTAACAGCAGATTAGAGGCCACGGAAGGAGAGTTGTATGGCATTGAAGCTCGTCTGGAGGTTAGTTAACACAGTGTCCAAAGAGGGGCCAGAAGTATACAGAATGGTGTCATCTGCATAGAGGTGGATCAGAGAATCACCAGCAGCAAGAGCGACATCAATGATGTATACAGCCAAGCATTGAACCCTGTGGCACACCCATAGAGACTGCCAGAGGTCCGGACAACAGGCCATCCGATTTGACACACTGAACTCTATCAGAAGTAGTTGGTAAACCAGGCGAGGTAATCATTTGAGAAACCAAGGCTGTCGAGTCTGCCAATAAGAATGTGGTGATTGACAGAGTCGAAAGCCTTGGCCAGGTCGATGAATACGGCTGCACAGTAATGTCTCTTATCGATGGCAGTTGTGATATCGTTTAGGACCTTGAGCGTGGCTGAGGTGCACCCATGACCAGCTCGGAATCCAGATTGCATAGCGGAGAAGGTGCGGTGGGATTCGAAATGGTCGGTAATCTGTAGGGTAGGATAGATGTAGGTCTGCAGCAGTTTGGGTCTAGAGTGTCACCCCCTTTGAAGAGGGGGATGACCGCGGCAGCTTTCCAATCTTTGGGAATCTCAGACGAGACGAAAGAGGGGGGGGGTCATACATTCTTATGACAAGTCTTACAATGCATTATAACCACATAACACAATATACTTGTTCAGACTTCCGTGGAAGAGCATTAGCTAGATACATTAACTATGGAGGGGTTTAAGATGAATATACAGTATGATGCCACACACAGTACATTCGGAAAGTATTCAGACCACTTTATACACATTGTTATAGCCTTATTCTAAAATTGATGTAAAAAAAAAATGTCCCTCAAGCAACACAAAATATCTCAATGACAAAGCAAAAACTGGTTTTAAAATAAAAAATAAAAAAATGAAATATCAATGAATGTAATCAATTTTAGAATAAGGCTGTAACATTACACAATTTGGAAAAAGTGAAGCGGTCTGAATACTTTCCAAGTGCACTGTATATATAGTTGGTGTTACCTCTATCTCAAACTCTCCACTTGTGTAAGCAATGGAAACTCCTGGTCCGTCAGGAGGTAGATAATGTTTGCTCTGGGGGCACCTACCTGTCTGCCAAACGACTATGAACTGCTTTAGATAACAGATGTTTAAGTTGGTGGACAGGGACATTGTGAAATGTCAATCAGGGGAGCTGAAACATTCAACATGATAGCCAGCTGAATAATACCCACTATACAGGTGGTGAGTCAAAGAGGATAAGGTTTAACCCAGGCTATTTATGCCCCGTCAGTGCAGGATTAGACCAGGAGAGTGCCACACTTCTGCTCAGTGGACACACAGTCACACTCACATCCTCACTCAACGGCCCTTCTCTAGACAGACAGGTACACGCACACACAAAAGGTAGCCTAGTGGTTGGTGTTGGGCCAGTAACCGAAAGGTTGCTGGATCGAATACCCGAGCTGACAAGGTAAAAGTCTGTCTTTCTGCCCCTGAGCAAGGCAGTTAGCCCACCGTTCCCCGGGCGCGAAGACGTGGATGTCGATTAAGGCAGCCCCCTGCACCTCTCTGATTCAGAGGGGTTGGGTTAAATACGGAAGACACATTTCAGTTGAATGCATTCAGTTGTACAACTGACTAGGTATCCCCCTTTCCCTTCCAAACAGACAGGTCTAATGTCAAGGGTCGGTCCACACAAGAATAGTAATACGAACTTAAAGTATTGTCATTACACTTCTGCTCAAATCTACTCCCTCACCATGTCCCCATTCTCAGAGACATTTTACACCCAAAAAGCCATCACAACAGGCCGTTTAACTGGAGAGGCTGAGGGTGAAATCACTTCCCCGTTGCCTTATACTTATAGGGCCAGGCAACAACAACATTACTTAGCTAGTTAGTTTATTGTTCTGTGTAAACTGCCACCACAGTACAGGTTAGGCTGTATGAGAGATATTGTGCCACTCTCGGAGTATAAACGGATGATGACAGAAAAACCCTTCTCTAAAAAAACAACACATTTTAGCATGACATTAGTGTTATTTATCCTGTGGTACAGTATACAACTCATGACAGATTAAGAGGGGGGAGGAAAAAGAAAGCGAAACGTGATTGTCTAATGACGCTTTAAACTGGGAATAAAGGAGCCCAGGGCAAAGACGATACAGAGAAACTAGGCCAGTCCTGCTTGTGTGCTGTGCCTAGCAAGGTTTGCCAGTCTCAGTGATATGCAAAACCTCTCCGCCTCATTCACAGCCATTATTGTGCACCATGTGAAATCAGCACCTAGCTAGCTAGCCATCAGTCTCTCTGGCAATGGAATAGAGCGTTTTTATCAAACAAACCACCATCTGTTGTGTAAAAAAGGTAAATGGATTCAAGCCAGGTTTATGTTCTTGCCCTTTGTGCTGTTGTCTGTGCCCAATAATGTTTGTACCATGTTTTGTGCCGCAACCATGTTGTGATGCTACCATGTTGTTGTCATGTTGTGTTGCTACCATGTTGTTGTCATGTTGTGTTGCTACCATGTTGTTGTCATGTTGTGTTGCTACCATGTTGTTTCCATGTGTTGCTGCCGTGCTATGTTGTCGTCTTATGTCTCTCTTTATGTAGTGTTGTCTCTTGTCGTGATGTGTGTTTTGTCCTATTTTTGTATTTTTTGTTTAATTTTTAATCCCAGCCCCCGTCCCCACAGGAGGCCTTTTGGTAGGCCGTCATTGTAAATAAGAATTTGTTCTTAACTGACTTGCCTAGTTAAATAAAGGTTCAATAAAATAAAAAATGAAGGTGCTCCGACAACATATTCGGTCTTGTTTGATTGAGGCAACAAAGGAAACCCTGTTGAGACAAATTGTGTGGAAATATAAAATCTCTGCTGTTCGTGCATTCTATTACATTCATTTCCTCACGAATGAAACATTAAAGTACAACAACTTTTCATGTTGTAAATCAAGTAAAAAGTGTCTAGATTATGGCTTGTTTACTAGCTTCTAGTTCAGCAAGGCATTAAAATAGCCAATAACTTAAAACATTGCTTTCCAATCGGAGCAAATCAAAAGTCTCTTATCTTGACCCATGACAGCAACAAGAAGTCATGATTCCTCTTGTTTTTTACGTCTTTGAGCTTTTCTTTCTTGTCAAGAGATGTCCGGTGAGCTGACGTCACCCCAATATCCAACAGACAGGCACACAGAAAGAGCAAGAAAGAAGCAGAGACAGAAAAAGAGGGGGGGTAGGGATTATGTGCTCTTCCTCCCCAGCTAAAGTATCTGTCACTAATGCACTATGGGTCATATTTTGGTCATTGGGGATTACTGCTTTCAGAGAAATGATTCTGCTGAAATTGTTAAAACGTAATACGTAACAAATATATTCCCATATTGCATGTCCTTTTAGCCTGAAAGATTCTACTTGAAAAATGGTCATCATATTGTTGTATTAGAAAGAACGGATCATGTCACAACACAAATACCAAACTTCACGCACGTCTTCCGATGGCTGAATGGTTCAAGTGGCATCACAGATAGAATAACGTGGAGTTAGAGGTCATCTCCATCTGCATTACAAAATTGTGGATAAACCCATAGAGTTCCATCCCAGTTCAGGACATGACCAGAGCTCTGTTCTGTACTCTCACATGCAGTGGTGGTAAAGTACTTAAGTATAAATACTTGAAAGTACTAAAGTCGTTTGAGGGTATCTGTACTTTACTATTTACATTTGACAACTTTTACTTTACTACATTCCTAAAGAAAATAATGTACTTTTTACTCCCCGACACCTAAAAGTACTCATTACATTTTGAATGCTTAGCAGGACAGGAAAATTGTCTAATTCACAGTTGTCAAGAGAACATCCCTGGTCATCCCTACTGCCTCTGATCTGGCGGACTCACTAAACACACATGCTTCATTTGTAAATGATGTCTGAGTGTTGGAGCATGCCCCTGGCTATCAGTAAATAATAATTAAAAAAATAGATTATTATGCCATCTGGTTTGCTTTATATAAGGAATAAAAAACTATTTATACTTAAGTATATTATAGCAATTACATTTACTTCAGATTTTTTTTAACCTTTATTTAACTAGGCAAGTCAGTTAAGAACAAATTCTCATTTACAATGACAGCCTACCCCGGCCAAACCCAGACAATGCTAGGCCAATTGTGCGCCGCCCTATGGGACTCCAAATCAAGTCCGGATGCGATTCAGCCTGGATTCGAGCCAGGGACTGTAGTGACACCTCTTGCACTGAGATGTAGTGCCTTAGACCGCTGCGCCACTCGAGAGTCCAAAATACTTACTGTAAGTATATTTAAAACCAAATATCTGACAAATGGCATGAGAAATATGGCATACATAGGAAATATTTTTAGACTTTGACTCACGTAGTATTTTACTGAGAGACTTTCATTTTTACTCGAGTCATTTTCTATTAAGGTATCTTTACTTTGACTCAAGAAAGAAAATTGGGTACTTTTTCCACCACTGCTCACATGGGACAACATCCCTCCCATCTGTTCTCCACATAATAAAATCACTTATCACTGATATATACATGCCTATTCACTCAAAGCACTAACCAGCAAACCATCTATTTCGGTGCGCTTTGACCCTGCCCATTTAGGCTACAATCAACTACAGCCTCTCTTAATTTGTTTCAGTTACTCCCAATCATCAATGTTTTTATACAGAAAAAGACCCCTGGTGATTTTCAGATGAAAGGAATAGATTACACAGCATAGTACAGCATGTCCTGAAAATACAGAGGAGCGAGGACATCCATTTCATATTAAGCTGTTCTTTAATATAAAATAGGTCATGCCATGGATTATAAATATTATGAGTTTCAGAGGGACTGGACCAAATGCACTAGTTTACACAAAGAACTGGGATGTGAGGAAGAGCGCTATATCATTTACAATCCTCTGGATGATGCAGTGCTACAGTGATATACTGTCACAGTACTATGAAAGGTAATTGTATAAAACTTAAACTCCAACGACAATCTTTAAGACACACCTACAGTATTCATGGGAAGAGTCTGAAAAAACTATTATATTGTGGCTTATGTTCTAATGAGGTACCAGATATGAGGTACCAGATATGAGGTACCAGATATGAGGTACCAGATATGAGGTACCAGATATGAGGTACCAGATATGAGGTACCAGATATGAGGTACCAGATATGTGGTACCAGATATGTGGTACCAGATAGAGACAGATTCATAGGAATCTGTGATAATCTCAAATAATATTCCTAAAAGTCGACACTCCCTTATTCCAATTTAAGGAAACGTGGTAATCATACTGTGTTGGTAAACATCCTTTATAGAGTGCATGGCCCACAAGATACTGCCTTGATAGGAATCAAATATTCACCCAGCATTACAGCGCCACAAGGCTCAATCACACACAATAGGGAAGCAGCAACACCCAATTTACGGTGCTGCGTTAACGTCATCACAAAACATCTCAGATGACCCCAACAAGGCAACACATCCGCTACTAGTCATTCCCTGGTCTGTCCAATTCAAAAGGTAGGAGAAAGAATAGGCTTGGATTTCTACCAAACTCTGAATTCTTCAACACACTCTGGCTGCAGGGTCCCAAATAGCCTACATATGACAGATAGAAGAACCAAACCTACACTCACTGAACAAAACATACTGTTTGTCATCAAGGTTACCTTTTGGATCGTCTGAGCATGGCCCCACTGAGAAAGTGTGGCATGGTAAAGTTGGAGAGCACCGTCCACAGACTGGAGTCCGACATTGTGCCAAAGTCATGCCAGCCTCCTCCAGGAAGCGGGACGTGGGGTCTCAGAAGACCCGGCGAAGAGAAGCGCCGGGTGTCAGTGAAATGGGGGTGGGGGGCAACCTGTCCCCTACAACAGTCACAGAGACAAGCACCCCTACTCGAACAGACACCCTCCTCCTCCAAGGCTGCAAACTTACTCTGCTGTACGGGCACATCTGCAGCCAGCTGCGGCATACACACACACACTGGCAGAGCAGACACCGCAGCGTCCTTTAGCTGCTGTCCCAAAACCAAAAAATAAAAAGTACTCCAGGGATTGCCAACACTTTGATATCAGGTGGTTATAAGCCTCTACGACAGGGACACCTTATAAAAGCATACTTCTGCTTTTCCTGTCTGTGTATATCTGTATCCCATACACTCACTCAACCTGCTCCCTCTCTCTACCAGCTCAACATGCTCCATATCATGTAACAGGCGGCATCTACCACTCCGCGTCCCAGGCAGGGGGTGGGGTTAGTGCAGCATCATCAGCAGACATTGCGGTGCATTCACAGCTTTCACAATCTGGCTCCCCTCCAAAATGTCCCATGGGCTGGCCGGTCTTAAGCACACAGTCTTGACAATTGGCTGTTGCATTTGGCTGAGATCAGCCTGCATGTGTGTGCTAAAAGGGGGGCTGAGCAGGCAGCTGGGTAAGAGGAGAGGCATGCAGCCACACGATCAACAGCAGATAGCATGGCGTCAACAGTGATCTCAGTCAGGTTCCCGTTACACAGTGTGTCCTCCACCTGAGGAGCCTGGTGAGCTACCTCTCCCTGAGGGGAAACACTGACACTCATTGACACCCAGTCAGGGAAAAAGGATGGGAACCAATTACGGGACACAGGCATTGATTACTCACTGACGCAGTACTCCAAAACAGTGGCCAAAGTACAACCATAGAGTCTTTCCTGGAACCACGTTACCTGACCAGGAAGAAATCCTGGCCCTATCTAGCTGTAGGTAGTCTTGTGTCTGCATTGCACGGAGACTTGCAATGTTTCTATCGTACAATCATATGACTTGGCCAAGAAAGTCACATGGTCTGTAAAAACCCAGGGTCCCTTGATGATAACAAGGGCACATGGTCTGTAAAACCCAGGGTCCCTTGATGATAACAAGGGCACATGGTCTGTAAAACCCAGGGTCCCTTGATGATAACAAGGGCACATGGTCTGTAAAACCCAGGGTCCCTTGATGATAACAAGGGCACATGGTCTGTAAAACCCAGGGTCCCTTGATGATAACAAGGGCACATGGTCTGTAAAACCCAGGGTCCCTTGATGATAACAAGGGCACATGGTCTGTAAAACCCAGAGTTCCTCGTCAGGACCTGTGATACAACACGTTCCTAAATTGTGAAGCAATGATGCTAACGTCAGGTAGCAATGCAGGCCTCTCAGCCCCCCTCAAAGCTCTGTGTCCCAGTAGAGCCATGTGACAGGCACATCCCTACTCTAATTATGGCTTTGCTCTGCTTCTGGGCTACAGATAAGGGAGGGTGATTTCAAAGGCACACACACTTTTACTGGTACACTAGTTGTTATTAGATGGCACTGTGCAGACTAGTCCGAAGATAAATTTGAAGTCAAACTTCATTGGAAGCGCATTCATTGCGCAAGGATTTCTATTGGTTAATACATGTTTCTGTGGCCCGTCATGGACTTGGACAGATATGCTGACAGGTGTCTGATGGTAGCATTCGTAACTGCTGGTTATACAATCTAATATACACAATTTAATTAGAATTTTATAAACACAATTCTAAATGTATAGGAATGCTGCTAAATTCTGCTTGGTGTTGACCTGAAACTACAGTGTCAATTACAAAATCTTCAACTCAAAATCTGCAATCCATGTTAAATTATACACTTGAATATAGTTCCGAGCAGTAATGAACAGGGTTCACAAGATGACAGAAAGGACCGGAGCAGTTGGATAACAAAGAAAGCACTATCATGTAGGATCTCTTCCTTTATGTGCAATCAGTGAAAGCATTACCATGCTGATTAAAGACTGATTTAATGAGTCTAAATGCAAAATCTGAAATGAATCTGACGTATGGTCATGAGGAGAAGATGGTTGCAGATGATTATGAACATTTGCGTTACATATGCGAAGAACGGGTTGTTAATAGCTGGGTTATTGTTTTTAGAGATATTCAGATATTCTTTCAGTGTGGTTAATATTAGGGATGTCTACGAGAGCAAGTTAATAGGCCCCTGTGGTGTGGATTTACAGTGGTTTAAATGTACACAAAATATTTTTTTATTTGTCAACAACTTAGCCATCTTTTGACCAATCCCTTAGCTTTTCTCAAACTATGTTAAGACGTGTACAATGTGACTACATTTGTGTATCTCCCAAATCGCGATCTTGTCTCATCGCTGCAACTCCCCAACGGGCTTTAGAGGTGAAGGTCGAGTCACGCATCCTCCGAAACATGACCTGCCAAACCGCACTTCTTAACACCCGCCCGCTTAACCCGGAAGCCAGCTGAACGAATGTGTCGGAGGAAACACCGTTCACCTGACGACCAAGGTCAGCCTGAAGGCGCCCGGCCCACCACAAGGAGTTGCTAGAGCACGATGAGCCAAGTAAAGCCCCCCCAACCAAACCCTCCCCTAACGACGCTGGGCCAATTGTGCACCGCCCTATGGGACTCCCAATCACGGCTGGTTGTGATACAGCCCGGGATCTTACCCGGGTCTGTAGTGACGCCTCTTGCACTGCAATGCAGTGTGGTAGACCACTACACCACTCGGGAGGCCAGAGAATAAGAATTTGAAGCATATTTTATCATATGTTACCTGACGATAACATTTTGTGGCGCATTTATTAATAGATTGTGTATATAAACACCCTGTTTGAGATGTACTGTGGCATCTTTGAAAGCATCAATGTTCTTTTCCCGAACTTTTCATGGACAATCGTGATGAGTTCAAAGACCACATTTTTGTAAATCTGACTTTTAGTCCATGAGAATACGATTTTTTAATGATTATTTTAAGCATTAGCGTTACAGAGTCAAAAAGGTGAATTGTTAATCGTTTCCTCATTTTTTTTTTAGATATCAATACAAAATTTAACATGGTAATGTCTTTGCTGACCCTAAAACATGTTCAAGTTGACAGGACTTTGTTGAGTGGATTTACAAAGGTTTTAAGTGGACAAATAAAATAGGTTTCAAAGAATTTCCACATTTCCAAGAAGGAGGAAAATCTATCCTGACAGACCTTATGGGTCCTTGAGGCAAATGTGTTCAGCATTAGGAAAGACAACTACATACAAAGTTTTATGTCTCTAAGTGAGACCGCTTATAACAGCACCAGCTATAGGCCAATCGGTGCCATTCTTTTTTAAATTACTCATGACCTGACGTGCTAATTCACTTGCCCTTGATTTACAGTAATGGGCTGCAAATATTTTGGGGAAAATTATACATTCTGTGCAGCACAGCAATTAGCTGAGTAGACTAATCTCTCATAACTCATTAATCCTGATTAAAGTTCACTATGTTCTCTGGAATCACTGTGAAACATCATTGTCCTGATGGCTAATATTCCACAAAGGGGATGACTGACACCAGACATTTGACTTCAAAGGATTTGCACTTAAAATGGATTAGCTGATGGAAACCCAGCCTGCCCTTGCTGGTTAGCTTAGCGAGTCTTTATATCATTTGCTCATTGACTGGTTAGCATTAGCAAGCTAATGTAGCAACTGATTTGTCTTTTGTTACTTAACGGGTAATCTCTTGTGGACAGAGCAAGTATCTGACCAAATAGGCAAGATTTTATTTCTGAGTTAAGCGACTTCATGTCTACTTAACAGGTAAGCATGACCACTAGTAGAAAAAAATGAAAACAAGACAACACTGTAAAATAAATGTACAAAGTGACAATGCCCTGCTGACAGGGTAAACAAACTTGAGAACACTAACTAGCAGTACCAGCTAGTACTAAACTAGCTCTGACAAGCATGCTAACGTCTGAGGTGTTCACCATACTTGTCAGTGAAGACCTTCCCATTGGTTACTCACAATGTGACACTAAAAACAGTAAACACAGGGCATACTTATGATACCAATTCAACTAAATGTCAATTACGGAGTCAAATTTCATATAAACAAACATGCCAACATTTTTGATAGGAAAAGCAAAATGCAGATCGCATCAATGATTGGATGATTTGAGATCCTCACTTTCCTATTTATTCTCAATTAAGAAGTTTTCTAGTTTCAACTAGGAACATTACAACACTAATACTGTATGGCAGAAATGGTGCAATCTTGGTGAAATTGATTCACTTGAACGTTAGGCTTCTGCTCCTCTCAACAGAAATGTAAGAGTGTAGCCAGCAGCACAAGGTGGTCAGAGGTGATGTGTAGGGGAGTTGTGCGTCTCATTGATGAGCACTTGGCTGTCAAGGACTTTGTCTTTCATACCGTCTGTATATTCACAATTGAAAGTATGTCTGGCTTAAAGAGATGCACTGCCAATGGCTTATAGGAAGTATAGCATATTCTATAAAGAATATTCATGACCAACACTATACAAATGGTATAAATGACAACATTCCAAACATCACCAACAGTAACCACAAACGCATTTACACTACAATAGTGACATGAGCATGAAACTGACGCATACATGTGCCTTGTCATCACAGTTTGATACATTTATTTATCCAAAATAAGAATAATTTCCTAAATTCAGCATGGATACTCTTGAGCTTCACTAATTAAAATCTGGGGCCTCATTTATAAAAGTTCCGTACATTTCACAGTAAATATCTATGTGGATCATTGCTAAAAATACATAGGTATAAAAATAATGATTAATAAACTTGGCATACACCATATATACCCATGTTCCCCATTATAAATCAGACCTGTACTAAAACTGTGCGCAAGTGAACTAGCATTATCACTCCGCCTGAAAAACACACACCATTCACCTTTTGTGGTGACAATAACACCCTTCATTTGCTGTATAATTTGGAACTATTGGAATTAGGCAATGGCAGTTTCTAAAAGAAAGAGCAATGGGACATTTTATCAAATGTTTTTTGTATTTGGCAAAGTACTGTGACAATTAAAATAAAAAAAAACATGGCCAATTGTTGTGGACCCGTCAGCAGAACATTTCAATTCAACGATGTTTGCATTGACTTTTCCTCAAAACTTAATACGCTGGACTGCCCGCAAATTCTGACACATTGTCTCGGGCTACAGTACCTACAGTAGTGATGGCAAGTAGCCTTGGGCCAGTAACCGAAAGGTTGCTGGTTCGAATACCCAAGCCGACAACGTTAAAAATCTTCTAATGGGCCCTTGAGCAAGGCACTTAACCCTAATATGCTCCAAGGGTGCCGTACTACAATGGCTGACCCTGTAAAACAACACATTTCACTGCACCTATCCCATGGAAAGTATTCAGACCCCTTGACTTTGTCCACATTTTGTTACATTACAGCCTTATCCTAAAATTGATTAAATAAAAACATTTCCTCAATCTACACACAATACCCCATAATTACAAAGCGAAAACAGTGTTTGCTAATTTATAAAAACATTAAAAACAGAAATACCGTATTTACATAAGTAACAACTTGGAGTCCACCTGTGGTAAAATCAATTGATTGGACATAATTTGGAAAGGCACACAACTGTCTATACAAGGTCCCCCAGTTGACAGTGCATGTCAGAGCAAAAACCAAGTCATGAGGTCGAAGGAATGGTATGGTAGAGTGGCCAGACAGCAGCCAAAACTCAGTCAAATGTCTCTGAAATCCCTTGAGTGGCCCAGAGAGAGCCCGGACTTGAACCCGATCGAACATCTCTAAAGAGACCTGACAGAGCTTGAGAGGATCTGCAGAAAATGGGAGAACCTGCCCAAATACAGGTGTGCCAAGCTTTTAGCGTTATACCCAAAAAGATGATGCTGTAATCACTGCCAAAGGTGCTCCAACAAAGTACTGAGTAAAAGGTCTGAATACTTATGTAAATGTGTTCAGTTAAAAATGAATTTGCAAACATTTCTAAAAACCTGTTTCTGCTTTGTCATTATGGAGTATTGTGTGTAGATTGATGAGGGGAAAAAACTATTAAATCCATTTTAAAATAAGGCTGTAATGCAGCAAATTATGGAAAAAGTCAAGGGGTCTGAATACTTTCCCGAATGCACTGTACATTCTTCAGTATAAAATAACTGCGTGTTCATCTGTTAAATTAGACTATGTTATAAACTGGGCTGCCAATGGGATCTAATACAGAAAAACTTGAAATACATAGCTTATCCATTTACTACGCCCAATTAAATGAGTGACGCGCATAGTCATTTGTATGGCTACTTCGGGACTGCATAATGGCCAGAAAAGGTGAGGAATTTACTCTGCAATGGTTATGAAAATGAAATGGATAGGAAATGTATTCTCATGTCAAATTATTATTATTATTTTATTTCACTAGGCAAGTCAGTTAAAAACAAGTTCTTATTTACAATTTTGGATTCTAAAAGACAGATTTTCGCTCTTCTTACTAACGTCATATGGCTGCATCTTGCTATTAAGCGATGTTTTCCTTTTTGTATGATTAAAAAAATAAGGAAAATATGGGGTGGAAATGCAAACATACTCAGTTCAGGTTCTTAGCCGGACAAAACGATTGTCTTTTTCCCTATTTTTTTTATGTATTTTTTGGGGGAACCAAAAATAAGGAAAAAGACAATCGTATTGTCCGGCTAAGAACCTGAACTGAGTATGTTTGCATTTCCACCCCACGTGTCATCATATCCCCCATTAGCACAAAATACCAACTTACCCGGTTGCAATACAATACTTCAACCACTAGAAAATGTGCGCACATGTATGGTCTGAATATTGCATGGAGGTAAGGAAAGTTTTTATCAATGCCAACTTTAGCGAGAAAATGTCAGAGTATATTTTGTACGTACGGAAGGTTTATAAATGAGGCCCGGTAGCCTATCAATCAAACAAACATGTTTCTCAGAAAGGATAAACTCCTTTCCCCTTTGTCCCATCCTTCCCATCCCGAATAAATTAGTGTAGGAGGGGAGAAGAGTAGGGATTCTGGAAACATTAATGAACCAGAATAGTTAATACAACAAAAGGAGGGATCAGGCTCAATGACCCTGCTGAATATGTGAAACCAGAGGAACCTACTCCAGGAACAAAAGGCTGATTCAGTGCAGCTCGGCAGGCGACAACAAGATACAGTGAAGAGGACCGTGTGACCTGCTATCTCTGACAGCATTAGTGTGCAGAGAGGAGAAAAAATAAGGACTTAGGGAAAGAGTGAAGAGAGCGAAAATTGAAGGGGAACAATCAGGGAGACAGCCATGTCCCCCTCCTCCTCTGTCACTTCTCCAGATGATACAGACTCCCTTTGAAGCCTTGACATGAATCAGCCAGAGCAGCAAGCAGCACAGGCTCACTGACCAGAATATACTTATATACAAACTATTGACTAGGGCTGGGTTTGGCCAGGGACATCACAATACGATATTATCACAATACTTAGGTGCTGATACGATATGCATTGCGAGTCTATATTGTGATTCGATGCTCCAAACATACTGCTCATGAGATGTCTGCTGCAGAGGGACAAGAGAGCCATAATAAAAACAAGTTTTGCTCAGTGCTGAAAACATGCTGGCTTACCATTTAAAAAGAAGATTGTGGCCAAGCAACAGGAGGATAAATACTGAAGTTGTGGCACAAGTACAGACAACTAACGACAGCTAACGCTACCCAGCAAAAAATGGTGAACCAGAAAGTATAATACATCAAAAAGGGGGAAAATCGGGCTCAATGACCCAGTTGAATATGCAAAACCAGAGGAACCTACCCCAGGAACAAAAGACTGATTCAGGGCAGCTCGCCAGGCGACACATCAAGAGACAGTGAAGAGTTAACTGTTTTCTCTGCTCCCGCACGACAAGCGATACCGGAGCACCAAGTCTAGGACCAAAAGGCTGCTCAACAGCTTCTACCCCCAAGCCATTAGACTGCTGAACAATTCATAAAGATCGCCACCGGACAATTTACATTGACCCCCTCCCCCGTACACTGCTGCTACTCGCTGTTTGTTTGATGCCTATGCATAGTCACGTCGCCCCCACCTACATATACAGATTACCTCAACTAGCCTGTACCCCTGCACACTGACTCGGTACCGGTGCCCCCTGTATATAGCCTCGTTATTGTTATTCTTATTGTGTTACTTTTTTTTTGCCTACTTAATAATCTTTTATTCTTCTTGAACTACACTGTTGGTTAACAGCTTGTAAGTAAGCATTTCACGGTAAAGTCTACACTTGTTGTATTCGGCGCATGTAGCAAATTAAGTTTGATTTGAAGAGGACAGAGTGACCCATCTCCGACATTAGTGTGAAAAGCGAAGAGGAGAGAAAATAAGGACTTCGGGAGAGAGAAAAAGGGAAACACTCAAGGAGACAGCCATGTCCCCCTCCGTCACTTCCCCAGATGATACAGAGTCCCTTTGAAGTGCTGACATGCATCAGCCACAGTAGTATGAAGCACAGGCTCACAGACCAGGTAGTTTCTATAAGAGTACATTCTGCTATTGACTAGGGCTGGGAATTGCCAGGGACCTTACGATATGATTATATCGCGATACTTGGGTGTCGATATGACATGTATTGTGATTCTACATGTATCACAAAAACATGTTGGCTTATCATTTAAAAAGAAGATTGAGGCCAAGCTACAGTACACGCTGAGAAATACCCAAGTTTTGGCCCAGGTACAGCCAACTGGTGATATACATGGGGCTCTATTTTCAGCAGGCGTTAAGCCAGCTCTAATGACAAAAGCAAACTCTTTGGGAATTCCGACTTGTAAAAGCCAGCGCTCTGCTATTTTCCAAAAGCTGGTCTTAGTAGTAATGCAATTGGTTAGGGTATCAATTTTGCCAGTGGAGGCACACAGTAGCCTAATCAATAGCTGACTAAACTCCACTCCAGATAATCAATAATCAAATACAATTTCCTTGTTGAGATTCAATTGGCACATGCGCATCTGCGCTGAGATGTCATCTTATTGAAGTATGGATTTCAGCAAACAAAGGCACACAACTACCGAGGACAAACTTAGGTACAAGGTCAGCGTTTCATCATTTACATTTTAGAAGTATTGACCTTGGGTGAAATGATGTAGTCGGAGCTAAATTCCACAAAGTCTCTGCTCCACTCGGTGGGTGGAGTTCATCAGAAACTTCACTCACCATGGAGTGGCGTTTATAAAATATTTGATAAAAAAATAATATCACAAGAAGCAAAACAGTCAGACATTCCCGTTGTTTCTTTACATTGGACATTGTTTTTGTCCATGCAGCTTCTGTGAAAAGTTTGGCCTGCTTAAGCGATGCACATTGAAAAGTGTCAGTGACTGCAGGAAGTCTGTTTATGAACAAATTATTTAACAATAGACTGCTTATTGTTTTATAATTTTGTTAAAAAAAACTGCATCTTGCACTTTCGTCTGTTGGAAATAACTGTCAAATTGTGGGAATTCCAATCGTTGTCCTTGATGCTGAATCGGCGTGTAGCTTAGGCTATTTTCCTGTTCCTTTGTTTACCTTTCATTTACATTTTAGCGATTTAGCAGACGCTCTTATCCAGAGTGACTTACAGGAACAATTATGTTTAACTGCCTTGCAGATTTTTCACCTTATTGGTTCAGGGATTTGAACCAGCGTCCTTTCGGTTAATGGCCAAACGCTCTTAACTGCTAGGCTACCTGCTGCCTGTGGCAAAGTCATTAACAGGCCATATCATGCGAAAGTAAGCTAATCTTATTATAATGTTTGGGCAATATCCAATTGTCCATGGCTCGAACATGCAGTGCCTTCTGAAAAAGTACACACCCCACACACTCATTCAAAACAACTGGTAACTCTGGGGGAAAAAAAACCAGGTCAAATAATGACGTCAGTTATCTTCAGGTCGGAAAGTCGAAGCTATAGAAAGAGCCAGAGTTCCCAAGTTGGAATTCTGAGTTGGGTGACTGTAGCTAGCTAGGTCTAAACAAAAGACTCCACTATGCCAGTAACCATTTCAATGTAACTGTTACCGTTTAACAACTTCTGTATCCTGTGCATGCGAGAAATACACTTGGATTTTATTTGATATAGTGTGTGTTTACATGAGACGGTAAATGTGAAGAACAACATGACCTGCATCAAAGTCAGATAAGGATATAGGCCAAGGGCTAGATAGTGTATATTTACAACTACTTTCATTTACTAATTTCACCATTTTTATTCTTGAAATCTTTGGTTGTTTCCTACACTGTGAATCCTTAGAGATGGGTGGGGCTTAAAAGGATGTGCATGATGCTGAATGGGTGTAAACAAAGAGCTCTCCAGTAGGTGTACCAAAATAATCACAGGCCATTTTCTCAAATGTGGGGTCACAAGTTTAACTTTCAAAGCAGAATTACTTTCCCATTGTTCCTCAACTGCAGCGTATGATGTACAATTTTCTAGCTCTGAGTCTCTACTTTCATCCAATGTAAAAATAAAAAATGTACTATTTCAAATTTTGCTACATAGGACCAAATCCAGGTGGTGGGTCACATATAAGCACTGTGTCCTCCTCTTCCAACAAAACTGCTCCAAAGGCAGCATATTTCAGAGAGAAATCCAAAAACAGACTTGTCAGAACAAAGAGATGATTGCATGCAATTTCGACTCAACCATTCACAATCCAGCATGATTTGTTCCTCAACCCCCAAAAACAAAATGGCCTTGATGGTCGAAAAAGAGCTTGTAAAGCTTACCTCCAAAAATGAAACGCGTGCAGCGGGCTGAGCGGGCTGCAAGGACTTGTGGGTGTCGGGCTCAAGCTTCGGGGCGTGAGGCTGGAAGTTAAATGTAAGTTTTGTAAATAGTGATTCCTTTAGCACACTAAATTTGCACAGGACAATGGTTACTCTCACTTAGAAGGCCTGAGGGGATTTGGGCTGATGTATGCAGACACATACCCTGTTCTCCTAGCTAGCTGACATGCATTTACCACAGCAGCACAGCATAACAAATGGTCCCCTTTGAAATGAAACAAAATGGTGTTCTGGAAATAGGTTACCAAGGTACTTGTCTACTCACAACACAGGTTTAACTTCTTAGAGGATTAAAGACTGTTTGGTCCTTGAGGTTTGATTGGTTTAAGCGATTATAATAGAAAGGGTCCAAACTATCCACACACAGAGGTGGAGAGTGAAACCTGAAACAGGTAAACAATGAAACCAACTCCTCCTTGAAATCTGAAGGATTAATAAATGCTATGAGAAGGCAATCATGTAACCTAGGTCTTCTTGTGTTACTTTTTGATTGATTAGATTTTGTTTATTTAGTAAATATCTTATTAACTCTATTTCTTGAACTGCATTGTTGGTTAAGGGTTTGTAAGTAAGCATTTCACGGTAAGGTCTACACTTGTTGTATTCGGAGCATGTGACAAATAAAATGTGATTTGATTCTACCCCTTCACAGTAAATTCACTGGCAACGAAAGAAAGCTCACTTCTTAAAGGTCTTCACTTTACATGCGATAGATATCTTTTAGCCCTCCAAACCATTGTGTTAACGGAGTTATCCAAATAAAAAAAACTGTCAGACTTTTTCCTGCCATCATGGCACTTAGTAGACAAAATCGATAATGATTAGCAACTAATAGTATCTCAACCGTATCAGTAGTCCATGATTAAACACTGGTATTTTTCCAAAGAGCTGATGAATTCAAAATCAAACCATAGACTTTCCTGTCAGTAATGACACTGAACTGGATCTAAATGAAATGAGTAGGCAACGCATGTGCCTACAGAGCAATACCTGCACTTGCGCTAGCTTAAGCCTCAGAGGATGCAAACAAACGTGCCTTGGTGACCAGAGAGCCACAGCCTTCACGGGTCATTACACAAAGAACTAATCTGTGTGATGTGCAATAGGAAAACTACAGGGCCATAACAGAGCCTGTGTTGTTTGAGTCTCTGGCCGAGCAGATTACTGTGACTGGTAGTAGGCAGGAGCCATTAGCCAACAAGGCCTTGGATATAAGTCTACTCTACTGCCAATCAACTTAACGATCATGCCTCACAAATGCATGCCATTTAACAATGATTTAGTGGTGTGTTTGGGTATATGTGAGTGTACATCTGAGTGTGTTTGTGTGTGTCAGTGTGTCGTCACAACCAAACAGAGGTTGTGCGGCAGTCCTCTGCTCGACACGCACACACACAGTCCCTGTCGCTAAATCAAGGCAGAGGATTTGACATCACACATCCATCCTGCTGCGTACGCTGCTACAGTACTGCTGCTGTATGTGACAATGCTGCATAATGCTAAACGCTCCACAACGCTTGTAGTAGCTACAGAGAAAAACAACAACAAAAGGTGCAGCAGCAGGGACCAATGAAGCAGTCTGCTGCAGTGTGGAGCAGAAAAGAAAGAGGGAAAATACTCACTCCAATGTCAGTCCTGGAATCCTCAGCCTCTCCCGCTGGGCTTTCATGGCTGAACTGTGCTCGCCCGCTCTATTGTGCACATGATATATTCACACCACTCAGCCACAGAGCCACCCCGCTTATCCTCTACCCTGCACTGAACTGACAAAGAGCCAGAGCCAGTCACCACCATAGAGGAATGGGGCTAGCCTAACCCTCTCCTCCAACAACAACAAAAAGAGGGGGAGGAGGGGAAAGAAGAGGGGAAACGGCAACAACACTGCAGATTGTTTCGGGTCCTTCCGCCACGTTCCACCTTGTGGCTGTCAGAGGAGATCGTCAGCCTGAGGTGGCAGTGAGAGTGGGGGAGCACAGAGGCAGCACAATACCCCCTTTTCCCTCCCTCCCTTCACACACACCCTCCCCACTACTTTGCAAATGCTCGCACTCACTCATTCGCGTCTCCTCCACCCCTTTCTTCCACTGACTGGTGATTCACTACAGCAACATCATAGCTCAGAATGTATTCATCCTACATTCTGTCTATCCTTCTTCTTGCCATCCTATACAGTATGCTGTCCATCCTTCTCATCCTCTATGCAGTCGATCCTTTCCATCTCGTCATCATGACTGGTCCTGACATCGCAGGGTGTCCTCACAGCACACAATGTCACTGCAGGGCTGCATTCATTTCCAGATCTCCTCCATTCAAAACGATGATGTCATACTAGAAAATGTGCACCCTACATTTGTCATTCCAAACTGTGGATTTCCAATATCCAGAATAAAGCAATGGATGAGAAGACATGAGCAGTCATTTTGGGGGACGGCAAGAGCATACCTCAGAAGGTCAATAATATAGTGGGAAGATCCCACTACCCCCCTCCTGCCCCCCACCACCCCTGCAGTGCTTTTGTACACCCCTGGGGCAAGTGCTTATTCGCCGATAAAACACACCCCGACGTGCATCATCCGCCTTTTAATGTTGTACAATATGTATTGCTAAATAATCATGGTGTTCTCTACGTAACATATGCCGCGTCAATAAGTACATTATTGGTAGTCTATCATGATGATAATATACTAGAGGATCAATTAGAAAACAGGCAAGGAGAGACTGTCAGTCACATCAAAGCATACAGGGAATTGGGTCTTTAAATAGCTGTGAAATACACTAATGTGCTGTATATAGGCTACAGGCTATGCAGTCAAGTAGTCTGTAGTCTCAATTGTTTCTCTGGAAGCACATTCGATATAGATTGAAGAGAGAAAAAGTGCAGTCAACTGTTCCAGGACTCCTTCCAAACAGCCTCGCACAGAGTGCAGAGGGAAGCAGACAGACAGATAATGCACTAATGCTGCCAGTCTTCAGAAAACCTATCAATTGTTTATTACCGGGAGCCAGGTTTTAGGAAAAAAAGCCCTTTTGCAGATGACAGAGCATTGCATCGGCTGCAGCAGTAGAGCAGGCAGGCGGGGAGAGCAGGCAGGCGGGGAGAGCAGGCAGTAACTGGGATGTGACAAGGTATGTACCTCTAGTACAGCAGAACTAGGGCAGGCAGACCTCAAACCACCAACCGCTCCGAGCTCCACTCATTCATTTTGCAGCGTAGCAACCCAACATAGCGACTCCACAACTGCAGCCTGCAACACTTACTCAAATGAACAATTTGGTTCCTTCAGAGTTTAGATCGTGGCCCTTTTGGAAGTAACTGACAGTGTGTGGGTGACAGTTGATTAAATGGAGGAAATTAATGGGTTCACAATAAAGACAATGAACAACATATGAGCAAACATACAGCATTGATAGAGGTCGACCGATTAATTAGGGCCGATTTCAAGTTTCCTTAACAATCGGTAATCAGCATTTTTGGACACCGATTGTGGCCGATTACATTGCACCCCACGAGGAGACTGCGTGGCAGGCTGACAACCTGTTACAGGAGTGCAGCAAGAAGCCGAGGTAAGTTGCTAGCTAGCATTAAACTTATCTTATAAAAAACAACCAATCTTAACATAATCACTAGTTAGCTACACATGGTTGATGATATTACTAGTTTATCTAGCTTGTCCTGCGTTGCATATAATCGATACGGTGCCTGTTAACTTCTCATCGAATCACAGCCTACTTCGCCAAATGGGTGATGATTTAACAAGCGCATTCGCGAAAAAAGCACTGTCGTTGCACCAATGTGTACCTAACCATAAACATCAATGCCTTTCTTTAAAATCTATACACAAGTATATATTTTCAAACCTGCATATTTAGTTAATATTGCCTGCTAACATGAATTTATTTTAACTAGGGAAATTGTGTCACTTCTCTCCGTGCAAGCAGAGTCAGGGTATATGCAGCAGTTTGGGCCGCCTGGCTCGTTGAGAACTGTGTGAAGACCATTTCTTCCTAACAAAGAGCATAATTAATTTGCCAGAATTGTACATAATTATGACATAACATTGAAGCTTGTGCAATGTAACTGCAATATTTAAACTTATGGATGCCACCCGTTAGATAAAATACGGAACGGTTCGGTATTTCACTGAAAGAATAAAAGTTTTGTTTTCTAAATGATAGTTTCCGGATTTGACCATATTAATGACCTAAGGCTCGTATTTCTGTGTGTTATTATGTTATAATTAAGTCTATGATTTGATATTTGATACAGCAGTCTGACTGAGCGGTGGGAGGCAGCAGCAGGCTCGTAAGCATTCATTCAAACAGCCCTTTCGTGCATTTGCCAGCAGCTCTTCGCTTCAAGCATTGAGCTGTTTATGACTTCAAGCCTATCAACTCCCGAGATTAGGCTGGTGTAACTGATGTGAAATGTCTAGCTAGTTAGCGGGGTGCGCGCTAATAGCGTTTCAATCGGTGACGTCACTCGCTCTGGGACCTTGAAGTAGTTGTTCCCCTTGCTCTGCAAGGGCCGCGGCTTTTGTGGAGCGATAGGTAACGATGCTTCGAGGGTGGCTGTTGTCGATGTGTCCCTGGTTCGAGCCCAGGTAGGGGTGAGGAGAGGAACGGAAGCTATACTGTTACACAGGCAATACTATAGTGCCAATAAGAACATTCAATAGTCAAAGGTATATGAAATACAAATGGTATAGAGAGAAATAGTCCTATAATAACTACAACCTAAAACTTACCTGGGAATATTGAAGACTCATGTTAAAAGGAACAACCAGCTTTCATATTTACATTTAGGTCATTTAGCAGACGCTCTTATCCAGAGCAACTTACTTTTCTTTTTTTTCTCCGTACTTGTCCCCCGTGGGAATCGAACCCACAACCCTGGCGTTGCAAACACCATGCTCTACCAACTGAGCCACACAGGACCACATATGCTCTCATGTTCTGAGCAAGGAACTTAAACGTTCGCTTTTTTACATGGCACATATTGCACTTTTACTTTCTTCTCCAACACTTTGTTTTTGCATTATTTAAACCAAATTGAACATGTTTCATTATTTATTTGAGGCTAAACTGATTTTATTGATGTATTATAATAAGTTAAAATAAAAAATAAAAGTGTTCATTCAGTATTGTTGTAATTGTCATTATTACAAATGAATAAATAGGCAGATTAATCGGTATCGGCTTTCTTTGATCCTCCAATAATCGGGATCAAAATCATAATCGGTCGACCTCTGATATAGATGCAGAAAAACTGAGAAAGTAAGGGGCAAAAGTAAAAAGGACAAAATACATTCACTTGTCTTAAAACATGTTTAAATGAAATGACAGGAATATTCCATCCGGGAATATAGTTTTTGCTTTCTTCTACTTTAGTTAATTGGAATGTCTGTGCTCCTCTTTTTCACCTCTTCTCTGTGGCTCTCTTACAGTAAGTATCACATTTCTTCCATGTCCAAGGCTACCTCTTTACAATGGAATTGGTGCCATAAATCTATGACTCACTTACACATAAGACACACGTGGACATGTATTTTAAATATGTGGTGGTGGAGTGGTAGCCTGAGGGAACACACTGAATGTGTTGGGTAAGATGAAATGTAATCTCACGTAGTATTTTAAACTGCATGTCACTGTCTTATGCTGCTGGACCCGAGGAAGAGAAGCTAATGGGGATCCATAATAAATACTAACATTTCCAAGCACATTGTTAACAATCCTTGTTTTTTTTAAGTCAAACGCCAATGAACATGAGTCATTGTTATTGTCAAACAGCTAGCTGATTGTCCTGCTGAGTTGATGAACTTTGCTTTTGTTGGGTGTTCATTCTCGGCTGTGTTCTGGCCCCCACAGAGACGCTGTCAACACAACCGACGACTGGAGACAGACAACCATACACATGATAGGTTTGTCATATTGGACATGTCATAAACCACCAACACCCAGACCCAGATTTATCGAAATACTATTTGTTAATGCTGGACATATGCATCAATAAAGCATTATTGAAATACACTCTCTCATGTTTAACCAACTCCAAAAGAGTAAAGTGAAATTGATCTTCCCCCTCAGATTTTCTGTGTTGCTCTACACTACTTTCTCTCCATTGTACCTTTAACAAATAGGTGTAGCTGGCCTATATTTGCTGTATGGAACAAATACAGGAAGTGGCTGCCTACAAATACAAAGAATGGGAGAGAAGATAGCGGGGCAGTAGCTGACCCAAGCACCCAGGAGTTTGTGAAGTAGCCAGTTCTCAAATGACAGTGTTGAAGTGTTTTCCAAAACTCTAGACACAGAAGTAAACCGGGCCAATGGCTGTAACATTATACAGCGCACTACTCGGTGGGCTTAACACAAACTGGAGATACGAGCACATACAGTGCATTCGGAAAGTATTCAGACCCCTTGACTTTTTCCAAATGTTGTTACGTTACAGCCTTATTCTAAAATTGAATACATCGTTTTTCCCCCTCATCAATCTATACACAATGCCCCATAATAACAGAGCAAAAACAGGTTAAGAAATGTTTGCAAATTTATGTAAACCCCCCCCCCCGGAAATATCACATTTACGTAAGTATTCAGACCCTTTACTCAATACTGTGTTAAAGCACCTTTGGCAGCAATTACAGCCTTGAGTCTTATTGGGTACAAGCATGAAACACCTGTACTTAGGGAATTTCTCCCATTCTTCTCTGCCGATCCTCTTGGAAGGGGGGGGGGGGGGGAAGAGGTCAATATGATGTCAAAGCCAATCACCATGGACACCAGATGCAATAGAGGCCCCTTGGGTCCAAAGACACTGCGTGCGCTTTCGAAAGTGGTCTCCTGACACATATTGGTGGATCATCTCCTTGTGACTCCCCTCTGCAGTCAAATCATTCCCCCATCATAATGCATGTCACACTGAAACCTGCCACACAAGCCCATCAGAATAGGCATGAAATACACAGGAGGCCTTTAGCTAAGGACTATACCTGTTGGACTGTGATATTCCTAAATGAAACAAATAGCTGGGTGACGCCTTTTTGTGTTTTCAAATCCCACTTTATATTGAGGCTTTATAGGCATTCGTAACCAGATCAGGTCCTGTTGAAAATACAGTCGACACGATTCACCTGTAATCCTATAGTGCTCCTGCTGTTTCTTTGCCCTGGCCTGAGGCAGGCAGACGTAGCACCTGACTTAATCCAATCTGGATCCCTTTCAGGGACAATCTCTAGGTAAAAGTTGCCCTCAGGCACAGATCTAGAATCAGCTTATCCTGCTTGACTCCTTACCGTAACCATTAGGGGGAGGAAACACTAAGGGGCAGATTCATCCTACTCCATATATCGTGTGGTTAAGACTGGCGACCTGCCTCTCTACCAAAAGGTCACAATATTTTCAGTAATTAATTAAACTCCAACATCACCTCCAACAGACACCATCTCTAGCGTCTATCGACCCTATTCTATAGTACAGTGGTTCCCAACCTTTTTATAGTCCCGTACCCCTTCAAACATTGCGTACCCCCTGTAGCACCAGAGTCAACACTCTCAAATGTTGTGTTTTGCCATCATTGTAAGCGTGCCAAACACACACACACACCCACACACTATTCAATACATTTATTAAAAATAAGAATGAGTGTGAGTGTCACTTCCCACGAGCCGGGTTGTGACAAAGAGCTCTTATAGGAACAGGGTACAAATAATAATAATCAATAATTTTGCTCTTTATTTAGCCATCTTACATATTGAACCTTATTTGCTCATCAAATTGTGAATAACTCACCACAGGTTAATGAGAAGGGTGTGCTTGAAAGGATGCACATACCTCTGCAATGTTGGGTTGTATTGGAGAGAGTGTCAGTCTAAAATAATTTTCCCACACACAGTCTGTGCCTGTATTTAGTTTTCATGCTAGTGAGGGCCGAGAATCCACTCTCACATAGGTATGTGGTTGCAAAGGGCATCAGTGTCTTAACAGTGCGATTTGCCAAGGCAAGAAACTCTGAGCGCAGCCCAATCCAGAAATCTGGCAGTGGCTTCTGATTAAATTCAATTTTCACAGAACCGCTTGTTGCAATTTCGATGAGGCTCTCTTGTTCAGATATCGGTAAGTGGACTGAAGGCAGGGCATGAAAGGGATAACAAATCCGGTTTCTGTCATTCGTTTCGGGAAAGTACCGGCGTAATTGTGCACCCAGCTCACTCCGATGCTTTGCTATATCACATCTGACATTGTCCGGAAGCTTGAGTTCATTTGCACACAAAAAACATATAATGATGGAAAGACCTGTGTGTTGTCCTTGTTAATGCAGACAGAAAAGAGCTCCAACTTCTTAATCATAGCCTCAATTTTGTCCCGCACATTGAATATAGCTGCGGAGAGTCCCTGTAATCCTAAATTGAGATCATTCTGGTGAGAAAAAAAATAAATACAAAAATAAAATCGGCCAAATATGCCAGTCGTGTGAGAAACTAGTCATCAATGCAAGTGGTCAAACAAGTGAAAATGATGGTCAGTAAAGAACATTTTAAGCTAGAATCTCAATCAAAAAAAACATGTCAATACTTTGCCCCTTGATAACCAGCGCACTTCTGTATGTTGCAAAAGCGTTACATGGTCGCTGCCCATATCATTGCATAATGCAGAAAATACACGAGAGTTCAGGATCCTTGCTTTAACAAAATGAACCATTTTCACTCGTGTCCAAAACGTCTTTCAAGCTGTCAGGCATTCCCTTGGCAGCAAGAGCTTCTCGGTGGATGCTGCAGTGTACCCAAGTGCCGTCGGGAGCAACTGCTTGCACGCGCGTTACCACTCCACTATGTCTCCCTGTCATGGCATTTGCGCCATCAGTACAGATACCAACACATCTTGATCACCAAAGTCCATTTGATGTCACAAAGCTGTCCAGTACTTAAAAATATCCTCTCATGATGTCCTGGTTTCCAGAAGAGGATGTCTTCCTTAATTGAACCTCCATAAACGTAGCGAACATATACCAGGAGCTGTGCCAGGCCCGCCACGTCTGTTGACTCATCCAGCTCTAACGCATAGAATTCACTGGCTTGTATGCGAAGCAGTAATGGTTTCAAAACATCTCCTGCCACGTCGTGAAACAGTGTTGTTTGATGAAGTCATTGTCTGTATAGTTTTTTTGGCCTTTTCCCCCAGCATTGTCCCAGCCATATCCGCGGCAGCAGGAAGAAGTCCTCCACAATAGTATGGGGCTCGGGAGCTCACCATATAAGACGCTTCTAGCCCCTTCTTATTAATGGTATCCGTTGCTTTTATACATGTCTTAGTACTCGAAAGTCATTTGAATTCTCACTCAAAAACTGCCATGTTTTGTTTCTAAATGTCTGTGCAAGAATTAAGGTTTCAGCGAGTTGTGAGATAGTACTTTTGCACATATAACACACTGTGGC
The DNA here is from genome assembly GCF_965601325.2 of Salmo salar. Classification (NCBI taxonomy): domain Eukaryota; kingdom Metazoa; phylum Chordata; class Actinopteri; order Salmoniformes; family Salmonidae; genus Salmo; species Salmo salar. Next base: position 158,999,105 of record NC_138291.1, on the reverse strand, counting down.
TGAGGAAAGGCACTACTCCCAATATAAGTGAACCCCAAATCAATGTAGCTCTCATCATATTTGAGCCTCTTCGATGTTGTTCGGTGCATTCCCAGGTAAGGGGGCAGTAGCTCTTCGGCTACATCATATTCACAACTGTCAGTGTCCACGCTAGCTGGGCTAACAAATGTAGAATTACTGATGCAGCATTGGATGTGCTCGTGGCAGCAGAACAACTTGTGTCGTCGACAGGTGCAGGTGTAGTAGTGCTGGTAGTAGCAGTACTACCAGTAGAGCTGGTATGCGTCTTACTTTTTTTTTAACCAATTACACATTTTCGAGCAAATGGAATGAGCAGCAGCTACATTTGGGTACTTACGGACCGTTAGTGGAATTCCCGCGAGAGAGTAACAGTTAATGTGATTGGATGGTAATTATTTGACTAGGCTACCTGTATTTGACATTGTGTTATTTTGCTGAACACTAGATGGTTTCATTTTATTTTTGGCAGTGAAACGAGGCTACTCAGGCGAGAAAAAAACCTCACCCAAATGTATAGCCCCATTGGAAAATATAAATGGACTGTTTGAAAATGTGAAGATTTTTTTTAAATTATGTTATAAATACACACTTTTTATTTGGCATAACCCCAAATAAATTGCACGTACCCCTGAGGGTTTGGGAATAATAATACCTGCTATAGTGTATATAACGTGTATAAACCCTAGTGTCTATAAACCATGTACTATACTATTGATCAACCCTACAGTGGAGATTACTTCAGTCATTTTTTCCCATTAAGATTTTTCAACAATGTAATGGTCTAGGGGTCAGTGAGATGCACGCATCTCATTAGGATCAGTTCAAAGGCCAATAGACGGCAGGGAACATATCACAGTACTGAAACCAATTTTGCACTGGTTGGTTATGTTACAAATATTGTACCTACAAATGCAATTTAATTCGAGGGCCCGATGAGGTTGGCTTAGTTAGCTATTTAAATAAAAAAAGGTTTGCTTCTAATTGAGACTTTATTCTAATTAATTTACTTGTTCAAATTAAACATCTAGAATATTTTTTTTCTTCAGAGTATCAGACAATAGGTGCATGAGAATTAAACATTTTACTATGGACTCAAAAGATGGCAACATGCACTTCTTGACCCGTCAGTCATTTTTGAAAGAACAGGATTCCCTTCTTTGGCTCCATGGATAACACACATACTGTATGCAGGTTGCAAGAGCTGCACAAAAATACTGTATGTTGTATGTATAAGAACCAGTTTAAACTTACAAACTTCCTCTCCTTGGAAGACTCAGCTCCTTCTGTAAATGAGAAAAAAAAGGAGAAAAAAGATTAGGACAAAATATATTAAATGTTGACACAGTATCTTTGTTAAACAGCATGACATAAAACCTGAAAACACTTTAAGATGTTAAATGGATGCTTTTGTATTGACAGACCTACATATAGGTCATAGATTGACAGACAGTTCTGACTGTGTGACTAGCCTTTCCAGCGACAACAGATCATTTATTTTATTAGCTACATCTGCCACTTAAATGGGATGTGCATTATTATTTGTCAGTCATTTCAATAAAAAATTAAAATAAAAGCGATGATCTACGCACGCACGCAGACACACCACCCTGTGAGTGTCCATTCATCCACTCCCAAAGCATAACTTCACTTTCTTGGCTCCAGACGCTGACCCAGTTTCTGAGTCCCTCGAGATAAAAAGCACTGGTTCACAAAGTTAATAATGAACCAATTCACATTCTCGTCAGAGGCCATATGCAAATCACAGAATTACTGTGCCTCAGAAGAGGCTAATTGCTTGACCATTACAAGCATAGACAAAGCTTTTTCCTCAGGAAAACAATGACAAAAGCTACAGTAAGCTCCAGCCGGGGTTTGTACTGTACCATAGCAGTCCCTGCAACGGGGAAAAGATCAACAATACTTTAATTGACTGGCCACCCGAGCAGATTAAGCACTTTGATCCATGCCAGCATTCAGGATACCCGTCAATGTATGTGAAAAATGTATAATAAGCATTTGCGTAAATATTTACCCTGAATGTTTCATTCATCATTTGAGATAGCCTGTAAACATATTCAGATCCATGTTGAATCCACAGAAATCATACCCTTTATTGGACAAAAACTGCCTCTATTTCCTTTAAATATTCACATCGGTATATATCATAAAAGTAGTGTGTTCATCATTATGCACAGTTTGAATACTGCACCTTTAAAAGCAGGCCTCAATGTGTTGAAAACGCAATAAAAGTTAAGAGGTTTCCCAAAAATGCACACCAAGCTATGCAGTGTGCACTTGGGGAAATGCAATAGTATTAATATACCAGCAGAGGGGAGCATTTACAGTGAAGAGGTGCTGTCTTTTCCTGATATGGTCAATGGCTGGATAGAGACTGCTGCGGTTTATGTGTTTACTAACTAAACCAGCCTGTAACTACACAGAGCAAGTGAACAGAATATATTTGATTTGCGACTGTGGAACTGCACTGAGGTGTACATACATAAAAGGACGTTTGCACTTTTGCACTAATCTCAAGAGCACTGACAGTATGTGGTGTCAACTTGATTGGCATTTCCATTCAATTGCTTCCAGATTCTGTGGAACAACAAGAATTTCCACTACCACTAGAGCTGGGCGATATATCAAATGAATTAGAATTTATGTTTTTGCGCAACATTCCAAATTCCTGTATGGCAAGAATCAAGGTTTTGTTATTTTTTGTTTTCATGAGCGTTTATGTCCTCTTGTTCTCATGTTGTATTTTTGGTCTCACCTTCACTCCTCTGTGCTGTGTGCACCTTCCCATTTACAGTGCATTTGGAATGTATTCAGACCCCTTTACTTTTTCCACATTTTGTTACATTGCAGTCTTATTCTAAAATGGATTAAATAAAATGTTCCTCAATCTACACACAATACCCCATGATGACAATGCGAAAACAGGTTCAGACAATTTTGCAAATGTATAAAAAAAATAAAAAAATAAACCTTATTTATATAAGTATTCAGAATCTTTGCCATGATATTTGAAAATGAGCTCAGGTGCATCCTGTTTCCATTGATCATCCTTGAGATGTTTCTACAACTTGGATTCCACCTGTGGTAAATTCGCTCTGGATAAGAGCGTCTGCTAAATGACTTAAATGTTAAAATGTTAAATGTTGATTGGACATGATTTGGAAAGGCAGACACCTGTCTATATAAGGTCTCACAGTTGACAGTGCATGTCAGAGCAAAAACCAAGCCATGAGGTCGAAGGAATTGTCCGTAGAGCTCCGAGACAGGATTGTGTCGAGGAAAAGATCTGGGAAAGGCTAACAAAAAATGTCTGCAGCATTGAAGGTCCCCAAGAACAGTGGCCTCTATCATTCTTAAATGGAAGAAGTTTGGAACCACCAAGACTCTTCCTAGAGCTGGCCGTCCAGCCAAACTGAGCAATCGGGGGAGAAGAGCCTTGGTCAGGGAGGTGACCAAGAACCTGACGGTCACTCTGACGAAGCTCCAGAATTCCTCTGTGGAGATGGGAGAACCTTCCAGAAGGACAACCATTTCTGCAGCACTCCACCAATCAGGCCTTTATGGTAGAGGAGCCAGACGGAAGCCACTCCTCAGTAAAAGGCACATGACATCTCACTTGGAGTCTCCTTTAGGCACTCAAGACCATGAGAAACAATATTCTCTGGTCTGATGAAACCAAGATTGAGCTCTCTGGCCTGAACACAAAGCGTCACGTCTGGAGGAAATCTGGCACCATCCTTACGGTGACGCATGGTTGTGGCAGCGTCATGCTGTGGGGATGTTTTTCAACGGCAGAGACTGGGAGACTAGTCAGGATTGAGGGAAAGATGAACGGTGCAAAGTACAGAGAGATCATTGATGAAAACCTGCTCCAGGGCGCTCAGGCCCTCAGACTGGGGCAAAGGTTCACAAGGTTGAACAGTTGAATTATGAAAACACCCTGTCTGTCTCCAACTGTTTGAAAAGCATGTTAGCCTGTCCACTTTGTTCCGATGTTGAAATCAAGTGGCCTACCGTATTTCTCAGAATGAAAACAAGTTGGCAGTTCCTTATATATTAGCTGGCTAATCACTAGCAAGTGGACTTGAGCGATTGATGAGACCGGTGTTAATTTTCTATATCCTAATGCATGCTACAAAAAGTTTGTTATTATTATTAGGAAATGTGCATAATGCATGGTTCTAGTTAAAAAAGGGCATTTTCATAGATAGACTTGAAAGCAAGATCAGTGACTATTGCAAGATCAGTGACTATTGCAAGATCAGTGACTATTGCAACAACAACAAAAAGCAGGTTTTGATTCATAATTTAATTAATTTGTGGAAGGCTTATGCTAGGTATAACCTCACAATCTCTGAATTCCTTAGATTATTTGACTGTTTGAAATGCAGCATATTTGACCTTTAAATTGTACAAAAATGCATATTTAGAGAAAACATAAAAAAAATAGATATATCGTGAATTGCCCATAAATTTGGAAAAAATCTAGATGTGATTTTTAGGCCATATCTCCCAGCCCCACGTGACAATTACAGGACTAAAACCCAAACAATTCCATTTGTAACTCGTTTCATTCCAAACCCTTCTGCAATATGTCACTGCACTAAACAATCATACTCAACAATACCTAAAATAACTATGGTTCAAGAAATACATAGAGAGTAAGTGTGAGATCCCTTTGTCAGAGATGAGACAGCAGTGTTTAAAGAGATGTCTTTAAAGGTTCTTCTAGTCAGCAGAAAATTAACTAAGCCCGTCTCCCCATTGCCATCAATTAGTGCTGAATGTCTGCCCCCCTGTGCTGGCTCCTGTGCACCCAGGACACCATTTCATTGGCTAACATGACCGCGGTTCACATCGCTAATTACAAGAAGGGAATGAGTTAATGCTAATGTGAATTCTAACCAATTACAGCATAGCAAATCACAGTGGGCATCTACTGTCCGGTCTAGCTGGTTCACTGACACACACGGCTATGACAAATCCTGGTAAAAACCTGTGGAGATTACCCTTAAGATTCAAAGTACATACTGTAGACTTAGGCCTACTGTGAATTGTGACACAAAATACTTTACATTGAAGTCATGACTATATCCCTTACAGAAGTTGGTCTACTGACAAAGACGTTTGTGTGAGAAAACATAATTCTTTTCACTGGATTGTGTTTGAAAATACACTTTGAAGAAATAAACTGAAGACTCACGTCCTGTTTATTCTACTTAGTCACACCTGATACTGTGAAACAGAGTATGCAAAACTCAAACAGTGCAAATGGTGCTATTTCTGAAAGCAAACACCCCTGTAAGCATGCAGGCTAGACTACACCATATGGTGTGAAGACACATCAGTGTGCATGAAATCACTGCGGGGTGTGACACGGTACTCATATAACAGAACACCCAGACAACCACACTGAATAGCAGTCAGACTGCAGCTTCCACGCTAAGAAAAACGAAATCAATATTGTCCATAGGGAACAAAAACTTGATCTGATACTAGGCAACAGCAGAAAGCAACAGTCAAAGTGAACCCTCAAAGTTAAGCATGAATGAGTACAGACAAACTGTCAATATTTTACATAGGGAAGACATACTTGATCGGAAACTGATAGACAGAAACTGTGAGAAACATTCAAAGTGAACCCTCAATGTTACGCATGAGTGAGAATGGAAAACTATCAAAGGAAAGTTACACTTGATCCAAAACCTACTAAACAACGTGTGAAGAGTGAACCCTCAAAGTTAAACATGAATGGGTAAGAAAGACTGCCTATATTACCCAAACAGAAGAAAAACATGATCCATAACAATAGTAATATGGGTGATTAGAGGTCGACCGATTAATCGGAATGGCAGATTAATTAGGGCCGATTTCAAGTTTTCATAACAATCGGTATTTTTGGCCACCGATTTGCCGATTTTTTTTTATTTTTGACCTTTATTTAACTAGGCAAGTCAGTTAAAGAACACATTCTTATTTTCAATGAGGGCCTAGGAACGGTGGGTTAACTGCCTTGTTCAGGGGCAGAAAGACAGATTTTTACCTTGTCAGCTTGGGGATGCAACCTTACGTTAACTAGCCCAACGCTCTAACCACCTGCTTTACATTGCCACGGTAAGTTGCTAGCTAGCATTAAACTTATCTTATAAAAAACAATCAATCAAAACACTAGTTAACTACACATGGTTGATGATATTACTAGTTTATCTAGCCTGTCCTGCTTTGCATATAATCAATGTGGTGTGCATTCGCAAAAAAGGACTGTCTTTGCTCCGACGTGTACCTAACCATAAACATCAATGTCTTTCCTAAAATCAATACACAAGTATATATATTTTTAAACCTGCATATTTAGTTAATATTGCCTGCTAACATGAATTTCTTTAACTAGGGAAAATGTGTCACTTCTCTTGCAAACAGAGTCAGGGTATCTGCAGCAGTTTGGGCCGCCTGGCTCGTTGCGAACTGTGAAGACTATTTATTCCTAACAAAGACAGCAGACTTCGCCAAACGGGGATGATTTAACAAAAGCGCATTTGCGGAAAAAAAAGCACAATCGTTGCACAACTGTACCTAACCATAAACATCAATGCCTTTCTTAAAATCAATACACATAAGTATATATTTTTAAACCTGCATATTTAGCTAAAAGAAATCCAGGTTAGCAGGCAATATTAACCAGGTGAAATTGTGTCAGTTCTCTTGCGTTCGTTGCACGCAGAATCAGGGCATACAGAATCTGGCTTGTTGCGAACTAATTTGCCAGAATTTTACAGAACTATGAAATAACATTGTAGGTTGTGCGATGTAACAGGAATATTTAGACTTATGGATGCCACCCATTAGATAAAATACGGAACGGTTCCGTATGTCACTGAAAGAAGAATGTTTTTGAGACGATAGTTTCCGGATTTGACCATATTAATGACCTAAGGTTTATTATATTATAGTTAAGTCTCTTATATTGATAGAGCAGTCTGAGCGGTGGTAGGCAGCAGCAGGCTCGTAATAGTCAAAGGTATATGGTTTAGAGAGAAATAGTCGACGCGTCATAATTCCTGTAATAACTTACGGCTGAACTTGAAAGGGGTTCCTTCGTTATTTTACCGTTCATGTCTTCCATAGAGAATGTCTTGATCTACTTCAAATAAGGTCTGCGTTTTGTGCTTAAACCGCCTCGGCGTTTTGATACCCGTGTAAATCTCACTAGATAACATTTGTCAACATATTTTCATAAATCCACTCTACAAATTGTTTTATCTTCGCTTATATTGATCAGAGTTATATCCTATGGATATCTACACAATTATAAAATTGGCAAGGTGGTGTAAGCCTAAACCAAACACAGACCTTATTTTAAGTTAATCTAAAAATATCCTATGGAATAAATGAAGGAACCGCTTTTCAGATTTTGCTAGAAGGTGTCATGGGAATTATGACTCGCACTTTGGTAGTCAATTCTTACCATGCCCATTATTAAAATAGGATTTCCTGCATATAGAAATTACAGTTTTTGTTTTCAGCATTCATCACAGGTAACTTAAACTCTATTTTTATTATTCAAACAGTTGAGTATTTGTCTCCTAAGCAGACTCTTCAGTATAATTGTCACTTCAGAGCTGTGTGTGTGTGTGTGTGTGTGTGTGTGTGTGTGTGTGTGTGTGTGTGATATATATATATATATATATTTAAAAATCAATAATAAATCGGCCGATTAATCGGCAGCGGCTTTTTTTGGTCGGCCAATATTCGGTATCGGCGTTGAAAAACCATAATCGGTCGACCTCTATGGGTGATATCATAATACCACCCAGAAGTCCTAGACAAAACAGTCATTCAAAATGGACCCTCAAAGTTGAGCTTGAATGAGTAAGAAAAACTATCAATATTCTCCAAAGGGAAGAAAAACTTGATCCAAAACATGACCTTAAACAGAATGAAGAGTGAACCATCATTGTTAAGCATGAATGGTAAAACAAAGGATCAACAGTCTCCAAAGGGATGAAAGATGTATTCAAAACATCCACTATCCTAACCAAGTGGTTTACTGTGACGCTCGCTTAATATAATGTGTTGTGATATTGGACTGCAGTTCAATGACTGACCTCATTTTAATCCATCGTTTTTTTCAGCATTCCTCTCATCCAACATTGTTGAAAGTTATGGCTAGGTGTTTCTGTAGCTAATGTGAGAGCACAGTATGATGCAGAAGTTGCCCTTCTCCCATCCCTCTTACTGATGTCATAAAGGAGGGAGGATTAATGACTCGGGTGTTGCCCTGTGATTGGTTAAGCTCCTGCTGTGTCTGGGGTCAGATTGGATGACCTATGACGTTTAGGTTCGTGGCGGGGGGTCTGTCAGAGAGACTAGGGTCACGCGGTGCCTCTATTGCGCTCTCATCTACAGAGTAATGACAAGGCGGGGGTGGAGAGTCTGGGGAGAGACTTCACTGAAGAGACTGGGATAAGGGTAGGATGAGGCTGGCGCAGATATTGACAATAGATGGACCCAGAGCCTACAGCTGCACCTGGTCTCCCATCCAAGGATTGACCAAGAGCCAACCTTATTTAACTGCTGAGACAAGCCAGCAGAGGGATGCAGGGTGGTATGGTCAGTCTATGAATGGTCACTTGCTGAAGGACAAAGAGTAGACGAAGTCAAAGCTAAAACCTTATTGGAAATCTTGTCATGTCTAGATGGTATGACAGTGGAATATGGCAGCTAGATGTACAATGCCACAAGTTCTTATCCACCGCTACATTCCTAATGCTAATCACTAGCTGAAAACTATTTGGACTGAAATATTTAAACATTAAGATATTAACAAATTGCTAGATTTACATGATTAATAATCATGAACATTATCCATGATTATTCCAATGCCTCTCAGCTATGTCTACAGAATATCATAGAATGAGCAATTCAAGAGAAAGCTGTTGCCAATCCATTTTCTACAGACTTTCTCAGCTCCTGGTAGGGTCAAATAGCCAGCTATCATGCTGTGCAGGCTGCAGAGACTGTTGACTGAACGCATAAGAACTCTTTTCAGTTCATAGTTGTTTTTAACTCTTGCTTCCTCCATCTCTCACTGAGAAAAACAGACTTCAAAAGAGGATGTTTGTTACTGAATAAACACATCTCTTACTGTATCAGTCAAACAAAACCTTCCACAGACATAATCTGCAGAAAAGTCATATCACATACATACAGTGAATCTACTTGACAAACTGAGTTTTGGGTTTAGTCTTCAGAAAGCACAAGTGAGGAGCTGTTTTACTTGTGCCAATAGGCTTACTAAAAATAAAACAAGCTGTGAAGAGAGTCGAGCCACCTGTTCGATGTTAATGTTAAGTGTATGGCTGTATATAACATATTTTCATGAGAGGGCGATGAACAGTACCTAGTAATGCCATATACTGCTATATTCATAATTTATCTAAGAGTTGTATGCACTTTTGTACTAGTGTGAACTAACATAGTAAATCCTATGAAAAATTGTCAATTTCATTTTTAAAATGTCATGCTATGAACAACCTATTCATAACGAATGGGGGTAATATACAGTTATACTCACAACCAAATGTACATTTGACATGCTATAAGATTTCAGCTGCCTTATTACTCTAATCATTTGTTTTGATATAGTTATTAGTGGTCCGCCTCATTTCCTGGTGCACAGCCTTCATTCATACTTCTCTCCCTCCCCACGTTAATGTAGCAGAGAGTTGGCTAGCTACTCTACGAATTCGCTACGATCTTAGCTTTCATCTAATATAAAGTTTGTCCATCTGCGAACACAAAGTGGTTTTGGTTCACATCTACAAATAGTTGTTTTATTTTTATTAAATTCGATAAAACCATTTGTGTTTGTCTAAGAACAATGGGACTCGATGCGGGAGAATCATCATTCCAATGCTTCCCCAGAAGTTGACAGAGCCCAAACAGTGAGAAGTGTTAAGGCGGGACTCCCAAGCCTCCAATGGTTGTGGATATGTAACCCGAATCCTAGGGTCTTGCAAAACGTACTCAAAGATGGTTAGGTATAAAGATATGTAGAAACGGTTTCTCCAATAGAAATCCCCGATCACACTTGTTGGCGCCGTTGGCTAGGTAAGCTCGTGTGCAGTTGCACGTCATCGGTTCAAACGGCCATCTCGCGCCGAACTGCGCATGTGCAGGTCCGTCAAATATAACGTGATACTTTGATATAAAGTTGCTTTTGACGACAATGACAACATATCAGTTTATCACTTTCATGAGGTTGGAGTAATAACATATTCAGCTATTTAAGACATTGGCTCGAATCTGGGTTAGGTCTTTAGAGTTCGAGAAAATGAACAACTAAGGAATAGTTTTTTGAATTCTCTCATTGACTTCTCAAACCCTGGTCTGGTTTGCTGGCTCTGTACTTCACAGCTCTCTATGGGTTTTGACTGACAGCCATTCTGAACTTGAGCACAGCACGCGTTGCCCCATCCCTCCCTCTCATTGGGCAACTTTTGCAAATGTTTTGTTGTCTGAGTGAGGGAAATGTAAATTAAGAGGACTATGTATTTTGAAAGATTAAGTATTATAATAAATACTGCTTTTGATGTCATACAAGCAACAAAAACACCAGTGAGTCCAAATATGCATATCACATTTCCATATCATAAAACTTATGTCGTATACAGCGTCAACATTTATGATCACTATGTTTAATGTACAGTTACAATATGAAATGTTGTCATACTCTAGGTTGTTCTGAACAGAATGAGCTCGTTTGTTTATTGTGAAGAAAATTTGTCGCCGAACACGCACCTTAATGCACTCTACTCCTTTCTATGATTACAAAATTAATCTGTTTCTCTGAATTGCCTTGTGAAAGCCTAACATTAAGATCCTTCTTCATAATTTAGCTAGTCATGTTGGCAATAGAACAAGCTTTCAAATGATTCCCACCTGACCCAGGTTGCGATTTATAAATGGGTTGTTTTTGAATTACGTAAGCAACAATAATTGTGTGATTGCAGTTTTGTTTGGAACACCACTCTGCAAATGTGCATGCTCTAGTTCCTCAACGGCACAGCTAGGATTCTTCAAAAAAGCACCTTATAGCTTAAGACTCTTCATTAAGTCATAAAGTGCTTTGAAATTACTGTCCACACTTGAGAGGTGTGTGGCCACTTGGGAGACACCAGTTAGTCCTCTCACTCAGACCCTTGTCATTTGTTTGTCTTATGTTGCACCTAACACACATTTTCCAGGAATATGCTTATCATGTTACTGAATGTATCCAGAGTATTTTCAAATTCATTATCAACAAATGTGGCGTAAAGTACAGTAAATGTAAAATGCACATAAAATCAGTGTAATGTTTGGATTCAGCCTTGTGTCAGATGAACTGTTGTGTCCTCAAATGTGGTGTAATAATTTTCCCATCATCTCCAAACTGTTCCCTTTCAATTGCTACCAGGCTTATGCATTTCATATTTCTTCTGTAAGAAACATTTCAATTTAGCCCTATCCATTAATGCCAATTCCCACAGGTGTAAAGGGTTAACAGGAACTATTATTTTCTCTATAATGGACTACACTGTACCACGTTCAGTCTAGCTTCTGAAGAATTTTATGGTCATAACTTTATTCTCAATATAAAACTGCTTCTAGCTCAAGTAAGAGCAGCGTTTTGATGACGAACATGGTCATTTGTGTTCATGTTGCCATTTCCAGCTGCCATAGAGTAAAAGTAATGATGCTAAAATATGGCCAATCTAGTCAAAGTGAAAAGGAAAACAGATGAGTTCATGTTTGACTAACCTATGTCCTCATACCTTAGCAAATACTGCCAAAAACAAGAAGTGGTTGCTAACAGGCAGTGTATAGGAGGATCCTATACACTGGGGCGGCAGATAGCCTAGGGGTTAGAGCATTGGACTAGTAACCGAAAGGTTGCTAGATTGAATCCCCGAGCTGACAAGGTAAAAATCTGTCATTCTGCCCCGAACAAAGCAGTTAGCCCACTGTTCCTAGGCCGTCATTGTAAATAAGAATGTTCTTAACTGACTTGCCTAGTTAAATAAAAAAATCCTCTGATGTATTGACAGAAGACTTCAGAGAGACTAAGACAACGCTTTTATCAACGACCTCCCTCCTGAAACGGTCAGAAGCGTGCCGCAAAACAATCTCATGAAAGTACATTCAAGTGCTGTATTGAAAAATCCATTCACAACTGACGTTAACAGGGATGACTTCAGATGGTTGAATACTCCGCAGGGCCCAATGTCACTGGATGACCTCTGGCGGGAACCTCTGGCGGGAACCTCTGGCGGGAACCTCTGGCGGGAACCTCTGGCGGGAACCTCTGGCGGGAACCTCTGGCGGGAACCTCTGGCGGGAACCTCTGGCGGGAACCTCTGGCGGGAACCTCTGGCGGGAACCTCTGGCGGGAACCTCTGGCGGGAACCTCTGGCGGGAACCTCGTCAACTGCAAGACTTGACATCAAAGCAGGCAGTGACTCTTTAAAAACCTTCTTGTGATGCTTTATTAATAATTCCCTTAGATTTTCTCGCTCATCTCAAGATCAAAAGTGCACTTTCTTGGCCTTGGTAAACTGCTGACTTGCAGGATACTAAGAGGAGAACGCCCAGTTCCTTAAACACAGATAATGGGGTTGTATGACTGGGTTGAAGGGACGTCACTAAAAGACAAGTGCCACAGCCTCAAGGGTTTGTTTTTTCCCAACAACCACCAGTTCTTATGACCTTGTATAACATAGGTAGAAAGTATTAACAGTTGAAATTTCATGACAAGAAATCTAAGCTACTGGACATTAAGGTATTGTACATGCTTATAACAAGTCTCATGATGCATTATGATCACAACATAATGTATTATACACAATGAGATATGTCTCGACCACTAGATTCTTGAGAGCGAGGTAGTGTGACATGTCGTCAATCCAAATATAACTACACTATGACAGTGTGTCTCACACAATCTGTACCTATGTGCCAAGTATTTCACAGCACAACACTAAAAGAACACAACTCTAAAAGTTAATCTCGTCAGCAAACAATGACAAAAAAGAACCCTGAGAGTTTTTGTGGGAGAGGATTGAAAACGGGACATTTTGGGGGTACAGACGAGACAGCTGACATCAAAACGATGTGCGGGAGTTCCCTGGGGTGCCAGTGTGTAGACATCTCAGCTGGAGTGTTTTGGGGGGGGGGGGGGGGGGGGGGGTTTCACTCAGCTGTCAGACCCACCATTACTCAGTATAAGCAATGTGGTTATACCAACACACACATAATTAATGTTGTGAATAATTATAGAAGGATTCAAAGGCTTTCTGTGTGGGTGTAGAATATAACCTGACGTTTGATTGATGAGTCTGCTCCCAGACAGCCTGTCAGGGATCTCTTTGGTTAAGATGAGTAAATACCGTGAGTAAAACACTAGTGATTCCAGCGTCTGATATTTCCACTGACAAGAAAGAAGGCATCATGTTCAAAAGGAACTGTGATATCCTATCCATGTTAATCATTTCGCCCCACCGTTTTTCATACATATCTGAAATCTCTCATTGATCTGAGTGAGATGAGAGATTGGCTCACAATTTTTAAGATCCTCTTTGTCACACTTAGATGAGGGAACAATGAATCTCTTAAATTAAGGAATATATGTTTTTTTATAGGAGTTTAAAGTGTCATAACAAAGGATATTATTAACTATTAACACTTTCAGGTACACTCATCTTTTCAGAAACAAAGCTAGAAGGCACCAGGACAAAATTACATGATATACTTCAAATGACTTGCTTGCTAAAAAGGCCAGGATTGCATATGAAGCTGAACTAGTTTGGTGAAAACCCCTTCCTGAGACCTAAAACCCCATGTTAGCTCCCAGAACCAATGCATAGGCCTTAGCTCAGAGATAAAGCAGTCAGCCCCATCACCACTGGTAGCCCATGAAATAATAAACTGTTCTCCAATATGCTCCACTCACTCAGACAGGGATCAACTCCTGTGTTATTTATGGAGACAGAGCCGATCTTGATGGCAAAGCTCACACTTACTGTGGGATATTTCACTGACCTGTTTGTTGACATCTATAGCACTTTGCCTGATAAGGGGGATGCAGTCTGTCATAAATGTATCAATTGGGTGCTCCACCAGTGTCCAGTGTGATGAGGTTTCATTCATCAGGACAGGAAAAGATCTAGGTTTAACCTCTCAGCTAGACTTGGTATATGTTCTGCTCTTGAACCTCTCCTGCTCTGCATCTCAAACAAAGCAGATGGATGAGCGCATCTCATTCGCCAAGCAAGTTGTTAGTTCAAATTGCATGTGAAAATATAGGCTACTATATATTGCTAGTAGAAAATATGTTGGCAGAATGGATATAAGATGGTATTTAACACTTTGAACGGTGTGGTATCAATAACAACATATTTTACTGGATGTGTTCAAAGGATAAAAAAATGAAAACTAAGTTTCCTGCCCAGTGTTTAAACACTAGCAGTGTCCTGGCTCAACACAAAGGAAAACCTAGGCAACTGGACTGTCACCTGAGCCCTGACACCCAGCAACTTCAAGTCATTTTAATTCTAAGGAAACTGACTGTCACCTGAGCCCTGACACCCAGCAACTTCAAGTCATTTTAATTCTATGGAAACTGACTGTCACCTGAGCCCTGACACCCAGCAACTTCAAGTCATTTTAATTCTAAGGAAACTGACTGTCACCTGAGCCCTGACACCCAGCAACTTCAAGTCATTTTCATTCTAAGGAAACTGACTGTCACCTGAGCCCTGACACCCAGCAACTTCAAGTCATTTTAATTCTAAGGAAACTGACTGTCACCTGAGCCCTGACACCCAGCAACTTCAAGTCATTTTCATTCTAAGGAAACTGACTGTCACCTGAGCCCTGACACCCAGCAACTTCAAGTCATTTTCATTCTAAGGAAACTGACAGATACAGTAATAGACAAGGTCTGATTCTGTCATTCTGCCTGAGTAGCAGCACACCCCATTTCAGTCATTATACAATATTTTCCCAAGAACATCCATGTGTGTCCATTTAAAAGGACACTTAATCATCCTCAGCATCAAACCAAACTCTACCCCAACTCAAAACACTAGCTATTCATGCACGGTTAATTCTACTCATATCCAATCAACACGCAACTGATAATACATGCAAAGTGCAATTCACCCGACAGCGTGGATGAAATAAAGAGAGGTTGGCTGGCCAGCAGGAATACTCAGTCTCACACTAGTGGATTACCAGTGCACCTAGTACAAGCCGATTGTGAGAGCAAATGTCACGCTGTGAATACAAATACACGGACATGATCAGATAACCTGCTACGAGAAGATTAGTCCAGTCTCAAATGCCATTTCCCCAGATAGCCATGCACAGACTGAGGCAGTCGGACACTCTGAGAAAGCAATATGAAATTGAGATAGGACAGATTGTGCCGTAGGCTACTCCTGTACAGGAAAGTGCTAGACAAGCCCAAGGCAACACGTCGGAGTTGCTATAGCTAGGTTTCCATCCAATTGGTGAGAGATTTACGTGAATATTCCAAAATCTGCATAAATAAAATACTAGCATTTTCCCACCAGAGATGAGTTTCCATCAAATTGACCTATTGCTGATACGTCTGTGCATGACGACACAGAGCACATAACTTCTGCATTTAAATTCCCATGTCAAATAGTTTCCATCGCATTTTCAACTCCGCTGATGTTTCTGTCACAGAAAATGTTGCGTTATATTGTGAATGTGCCCACTGGTATTGGCACGTGTGTTCTAGCCAACAGCTCGCCGACACAGTGCAGGTACATCCTACATGAGATTATAATGGACAAAATAGAAAGATTATTTTTATTTGTCAAAGCTCATCACCTTCCACTTTCACCAGTGACGTTGTAGTGGGAGGACCACACAGCATGTCATCACGTGTCTCCAAGTTTACTTCCATATGATGGATATTATATCAACATTTCCACTGCCTTCCCTCACATAGTTCATTTTACCGACAAAAAGATGACCTTATCTAGCGTATTCAACATTTGCTGTTTCCATCAGGCCTGTCATGACATTTATTTTTACGCGCATAAAAACATGAATGGAAACCTGGTTAGTGACACACAATACTAAATCTATAGTATAATATAACTACTGGTAACACTTATTTTCTGGGAATGACCTGAGAACGGATCCTTGCAATATGATTGAGGAAGAGAAAAATTGGTTTGATTTGACCAAGCAAAAACTTATCAAGGCCACTTAACATTATGCAAACTTACTATTACCAAGAGATGTTAGATTTTTTTTATAACTACAAAACATTTACAATGGCATAGGAAATAAACAGAACGCATTCGGTAACATGCAAAAAACAATTAAATTACCTTCAATCAAAAAAGCAATTACATGAGAGAAATGCCCTCATCAGAAATGCCCTGTCCCCATTCGTTCTTATTAAGATTACATGTGAAAAAGGAGCTAAATGAAACAAACAAATACAGCTAAAACTCTAGAGACTCACCATGCCTGGTCCTACAACTGTAATTAGAAAAAATTAGAAAATGAACAACTCAAAGGCCTCCCGAGTGGTGCAGCGGTCTAAGGCACTGCATCTCAGTGCTAGCAGCGTCACAACAGATCTGGGTTCAATACCGGGCTGTGTTACAGCCGGCCGTGACCGGGGGGACCCATGAGGCGGCGCACAATTGGCCCAGCATCGTCTGGATGAAGGGAGGGTTTGGCCAGTAGGGTTGTCCTTGTCCCATTGCGCTCTAGCGACTCCTGTGGTGGGCCGGGGCAGTGCACGCTGACACGGTAGCCAGGTGTACAGTGTTTCCTCCGACACATTGGTGCGGCTGGCTTCCGTGTTAAGCGAGCATTGTGTCAAGATGTGGTGCGGCTTGGCGGGGGTAAATATGCAACAAGGTCCTACTGTTATTATATTCACTTCGTAGTCTGACTGCAGAGCTTCTTAGGGCAAAGAGAGAGAACAAGGTAAAGAGGAAAACCTTCGCACAGTGGGCTAAGACATCTGAATAGGACACCTGTACTGGACAATGTACAGTATCCTCATGAATTATTGGTACCCTACATAAATATTAACAAAAAAGGCTGTGGAAAAATTTAATTGTTGTTTATGAGCTCGGTCTTACACTCAAAATATCATATGAATCTAACATGCGTGTCACAATTATTGGCACCCCTAGAAATTATTGTGAACAAAATCTAAATGATGTCAATAGATTGGACACCCTTACTCATTGAAGGGTTTTTCTTTATAATTTTTTTTACTATTAACTACATTGTAGAATAATAGTGAAGACAAAATATGAAATAACACATATGGAATCATGTAGAAACCAAAAAAGGGTTAAACAACTCAAAATATTTTATATTTGAGATTCTTCAAAGTAGCCACCCTTTTTCTTGAAGACAGCTTTGCACACTCTTGGCGTGATGTAGTCACCTAGAATGCATTTCAATTAACAGGTGTTCCTTGTTAAAAGTTAATTTATGGAATTTCTTTCCTTCTTAATGCGTTTGAGCCAATAAGTTGTGCTGTGACAAGGTAGGGGTGGTATACAGAAGATAGCCCGATTTGGTAAAACACCAAGTTCATATTATGGCAAGAACAGCTCAAAGAAACAGTCCATCATTACTTTAAGACATGAAGGTCAGTCAATACGGAACATTTCAAGGACTTTGAAAGTTTCTTCAAGTGCAGTCGCAAAAACCACCAAGCACTATGATGAAACTGGCTCTCATGAGGACCACCACAGGAAAGGAAGACCTAGAGTTACCGCTACTGCAGAGGGTGAGTTCATTAGAGTTAACCACCTCAGATATTGCAGCCCAAATAAATGCTTCACAGAGGTCAAGTAAGACACATCAACTGTTCAGAGGAGACCGCGTGAATCAGGCTGCAAAGAAACCACTACTAAAAGACACCAATAAGAAGAATAGACTTGGTGGGCCAAGAAACAAAAGCAATGGACATTAGACCGGTGGAAATCTGTCCTTTGGTCTGATGAGTCCAAATGTGAGATTTTTGGTTCCAACCGCTGTGTCATTGTGTGTAGGTGAACGGATGATCTCCGCATGTGTGGCTCACACTGTGAAGCATGGAGGTGGTGGTGTGATGGTGCTTTGCTGGTGAGACTGATTTATTTAGAATTCAAGGCACACTTAACCAGCATGGCTACCACAGCATTCTGCAGCGATATGCCATCCCATCTGGTTTGCGCTTAGTGAGATTATCATTGGTTTTTCAACAGGACAATGACCCAACACACCTCCAGGCTATGTAAGGGCTATTTCACCAAGAAGGAGAGTGATGGAGTGCTGCATCAGATGACCTGGCCTCCAAAATCACCCAATTGAGATGGTTTGGGATGAGTTGGACCGCAGAGTGAAGGAAAAGCAGCCAACAAATGCTCAGCATATTTACATTTACATTTTAGTCATTTATCAGACGCTCTTATCCAGAGCGACTTACAGTAGTGAATGCATACATTTCATTTCATGCATTATTTTTTTTATTTTTTTGTACTGGCCCCCCGTGGGAATCGAACCCACAACCCTGGCGTTGCACACACCATGCTGGCGTTGCAAACACCATGCTCTACCAACTGAGCCACAGGGATATGCATATGTGGGAACTCCTTCAAGACTGCTGGAAAAGCATTCCTCATGAAGCTGGTTGAGAGAATGCCAAGAGTGTGCAAAGCTGTCATCAAGGCAAAGGGTGGCTTCTTTGAAGAATCTCAAATATAAATTTGAATTTTGATTTGTATAACACGTTTTTGGTTACTACATGATTCCATGTGTGTTATTTCATAGTTTTGATATTGTCACTATTATTCTATAATGCCTTTGCCAGAAGGCTAAAACTGAGTCATCATTGGGTATTCCAGCATGACAACGATCCAAAGCATATCTCCAAACCCACACGAAAATGGTTCAATGGCCATAGAATCAAGCTTTTGCAATGACCATCCCAGTCCCCCGACCTAAACCCTGTTGAAAACCTGTGGGGTGAGCTGAAGAGGAGAGTCCACAAGCGAGGACTCTGAAGGATCTGGAGAGTTTCTGTGTGGATGAATGGTCTCAAATCCCTTCCTATGTGTTGTCCCACCCCATCAAACATGATAGGAGATGACTCAGAGCTGTTATCTTGGCAAAGAGAGGCTGCACAAAGTACTAAATGCAAGGGTGCCAATAATTGTGACATGCATGTTTTTGAATTTTTTTTTTTTTTTGGGTTGAACAATTTTAACTCAAATGTTAGATTCATATGCTATTTCCAGTGTAAGATCAAGCTGAAACTATACATTTTACATAGCCTTTTTGTTCATATTTACCCAGGGTGCCAATAATTCAGGAGGGCACTGTATGTGAAGGGATTCACACAAGGGGATTCGATGACAGCGAAACAACGACTGAAATGCAGTGGGGTTTTTTGTTGCAAAAACTCAAATCCACAGACATATTCCTCATCCTTTCCCCATAATCGAAAATTCCACAAATATATTCTTAAAGCCTTTCCTACTGTATAAATTCAAACTTACCTAAAACTTGGCAGCAGGTATAAGAGTCTTTTTAATCTGAGGGCATTGTGTCACTTTTGCCTAAATGACCTGAAATTGCTAACAATTACTGTAGAATCAGGCTTTAAGCAGTATTACATCCCAATTGCTCTTAAATCACCTTCACTCTGGGCGAGACAATTGGCCATGACTTTGAAAACTGCAGTTATCCAGACTTCAATGGAATAAACTGATCACATTCTCTCTGGTCACCACCCTGACCAAGGCCCTTCTCCCCTGATTGCTTGGTTTGGCCAGGGGGCCAGCTCTAGGAAGAGACTTCCATTTAAGAATAATGGAAGCCAGTGTTCCTGGGGACCTTCAATGCTGCAGAAATGTTTTGGTACCTTTCCCCAGATCTGTGCCTTGACACAATCCTGTCTCGGAGCTCTACGGACAATTCCTTCGGCCTCATGGCTTGGTTTTTGCTCTGACATGCACTGTCAAGTATGGGACCAAATCATGTCCAATCAACACAATTTACAAAAGGTGGACTCCAACCAAGTTGTAGAAACATCTCAAGGATGATCAATGGAAACAGGTTAAATCAGAGCTCAATTTCAAGTCTCATAGCAAAGGGTCTGAAATACTACTGAATCTGTTTTTTAGTTTTATAAAATTTGCAAAAATGTCTAAAAACCTGTTTTCGCTTTGTCATTATGGGTTATTGTGTGGGGAATGCCAAGAGTATGCAAAGCTGTCAAGTCAAAGGGTGGCTACTTGATTTGTTTAACACTTTTTTGGTTACTACATGATTCTATATGTGTTATTTCATAGTTTTGAGGTCTTCACTATTATTCTACGATGTATAAAATAGTAAAATAAAGAAAAACCCTTGAATGAGTAGGTGTCCAAACATCTGACTGGTAGTAGTGTACATAGAACTACGTAGAGAGCGATGCAAACGGACCTCTGTAGACTCCTTCAAAAAGCCAAGATAACATTGAAAAGTATTAAATATAGCATACAATATAGAAATGAATCAATCTTCTGGTGGCTTTTTACTCCAAAGCCCACATACTGTGTATAAATCAGCATACAGCTCAAAGCCATGCACTTCTCCTTCACCAAAATGTAAACATTATCTAGGCTGCGTCCTATGACACCTGTTCCCTTTATAGTGTAGTGCACTTCTCTCGACCAGCGCTCTATGGGCTTATAAAGGAGAGCGTTGGGTGTAATGTCTGTGTGAAACAAACAAGGAGGGAGGTAATGGTTTCCTTTAAAGTTAATGCTGGAAGCAAAGAGTTTAGGGATAAGCTGGCTACTGTGAGGGGAAATTACAGCTTTGGGAGCTCCTGATAAACACATGCGGCAATTACACAAAATGTTAATAGCTACTGTAAAGAAAGTAATTAAGAGCATAAAAAAATAAGTAAATAAAGCTCAGAATGAATGTTAGATTTTCCTAAAGGTGAATAATCGCTGGGGAAAGACCGTCATACTTTAAATAGTGATCATATAAACAATAACTTGGTCATCTACATTCTGTCCCTGGCTTTGTCTGTCATTTTAAATCATTAAAACAGCACAGGGGGAAAATGCAATCTCTAACGTGCATGAATTACCTTTGTTTATAATGAAATTAATGTTGGAGCATAAGAGCCATTTTACTGCTGTGATTCATCTATGGAGTGCAGACCAATTAAAGCTTGGCACATAATATTAGTCACTGGGAATTTAGCATCCATAAAACCACACTTTAGCTTTCACATCCGTCAACCGTTGACAATAGCTCACAGCCCTTCTGAATCCCCTTTCACCCGGCAACTCTGACTTGGAGTGACTGAGCTATTCACCAAGTACTGATCTGTGCAAACTGCTGTTGTGTGCAACAAATATAAAGTACTAAAAAAAAGATGCTTTCGAATAGTGTTTGTGGATACAAACATCTTGGAATAAAGTTGTGGATAGGAATGAAATGTGATCCATGTCTTACACCTCCATGGTGGCACCATGTGT